>NC_069133.1:1582065-1957065 GCF_026914265.1 Mya arenaria | reverse complement strand
TTTATTTGAAGGGTTTCGTTTGACATTTCCAGTTGAACAACAAATATATTTCTTAAAAGTTTTTCGATTTTGTGTTCAACTTACTGAGAATCAGTTTTGTTAATATTATTACGTATAAACGACTGTACACATTGATACATTTTTCTAAATATTCAGCAAAAATGTACGATAATGAACGTGAATTGTAATGTACATTTTTGCGAACTTCACACCGGATATAATTTCAAAATGGCGGCGCCCATGGACGACGTGTGTTTGTGTAAAATGTAAATTGTGAGTAAATTATGCATTTTAGATCATTGCTTTTACAGAAGAATAAATATAACTAAAACTTAACTTACTTTATAATGGATTTCGAAATTTGTTAATCTCGTTTCACTCAAAAATATTAAGAAATGCCTGAATATACATTCATCAACTTCACTGACTATAACTTATAGTATAAGATCCAACATGTTTAATGACATTAAAGCGTTAGTAACGCTTTTAGCCGTAAATCATTGATTTTCGAACATATATATGAAAAGCTGCGATCTGATCTTTTGTCAGCAGCCTTGTATCACTGATTTTCAAATATTTGCGCAAACAATGGCTTATTCCAAGACAATTGTTTTTAAAAAAAGTTGTCAAAACTGTAAATCTGTGAGAGTGCAGCTTTAAACCATACTTTGTTTATTTATCTGAAGCCAAGGTACAGTCTTAGCCTTGGTGTCGTCTTTGAGGTCAACAACATCATCATGCAAAATTTAGACCTTGGCCATAATTAGAAAACTGCTCATGTTCTTCATATGAAACTTGGTACTCATGTCAAAAGATACAATGTGCACATCAATTGTAACATGGCCCATTTAAAACTTCAACATATATATGTTTAAACATTTCATTTATTGCCTGACATTACCTTAATATACAATTTATAGGTTTAGTTTTTAAAGCCTTTCTTGTTTTTCTTTTTGGGAAAAATGACTCTCAAGCACCGATTACAAATTCCCACATTGCAAAAAAAATATAAACTAAAAAATAGTGAAAGAAATCACATCGCATAAATGAGTGACAGAATTCTCTGGTCGTACTAAAATCCAATCTTTGGAACCGGCCTGTTATTTTGTTTCAATTTCTTTTAAAATGATGTAATTATCCATCGATCATTTATACAATTTACATGTCAGATATGCCATAGTCGATGTTCCGGAAATTGGATTTAAGTACATTCAAGGCTGTAGGTGTCTGCAATGTTCTTGAAGAGATTGGTAATTTATTGGTGTTTACTGTTAACAGCGTAGTTTTGTATTAATTTTTAATTATTTTGGCCAAAAAAATTATTGCAGTGGCAAACTGTTATTATTTGGTGTACTGGTGGATTCCCGAAACATTTGGCTGTGCGAATCTTGAAATCAATGAAGAAACCCAAGAACTTTCTAATGCCATATTTTTGTACTTTTTCATTTTCGGGTCCCCAGTACCAGTAGATGATTTTACTTAAGTGATTCTGATTGAGTTATTTTTTTGTCCAAGTGGGAAAATTAATATTTGGCTTTGGGAATGGTTCCGATAGTTTGACCTGTGGGAGCTATAGAAAAAGCCCTGTCATTACTACTAAATTTGAGCATTGTATTAATATATTGTCTTAAAATCACTTTCCAAAACAGTAGAAATTGAATAAAATAATGGTGATAATAAAAGTACTAGAATGACCTGCAGAAAATAATATCTTGTTGTAATATACATAATTTCTTATATTTCAGGATTACAATTTTAAAGATTAATTTGACATCTAATCTAAAGTACCGTTAGACCACAATAATGAATGAAGAGAATTTTCCACGTGGTGGGAGGCGAGACAGGGCATCTACAATAGAACAAACTGATGCAGATAAGAAATCCCACAAAAAAGTCCCAAAGCGAAAGGATGAAAATCTGTTTGCGGTAAGTAATACTAGCTTTCAAGAAAAGATTCCATGCAGATAAACATTTGTTTTTTACTTTTTTGCATAGAATTGTGTAAAGTTACCTAATTTCATTTTTAGTATGGTAGTGAAAAATCTCCGGTTTAAGAACACATTTGGTAAGAAATCAATCAAATGAGAAGCTAACTCCTTTCCTTTTTGAATAATTCAGTATCTTAGAAATCCTGGGACGGGTGTTTGTTTCAGATGAATAACCCTTAGTTTATAAAGTATCCATTCCTTTCTTTAAACAAAGTTGAAAGTTAAAGTGAAATAATGGTATTAAAATGTCATTGTTTACTAAGAGTATAAGAACAAAAATAATTTATTTCATTTCTCAAGGAGTAATGCATCCGTGAATCAAAAATATAGCATGCATGACAAACATAGTAAAAAGTAGTTGTAGATGTTTTCCTGTTATATCAGTGGTATATTTAAAATGTCTGACATTAAAGAGTCTACAGAAAGTAGCTGAATTATTTATGGTTTATTTGCCTGGGAGTATTTTGCATTTACCACCCAAGTTTAGTAAAGTATGTTAAATTTTAACTTTTTAATGCATGGTAATTTATATGCCAGGAGAAAGATGGTAGCAGTGAGAAGAAGAAAGGAAAAAGAAGCAAGTCTGAAGATGGAGGAGCGGGGAAACAGAAGAAAAGTCGTATGGAAGGGGACATGGTGGGCAAGATCAACATCCTCACCCCCACAACACTCAACAAGAAGGTAATACTTTCATTTAATACAATAGGTCTTAGTAAGGATATGTATTTCATGCTGTCAATTTCAGCCACATTGCCGTGTAACATTGATTTTATTGCTATCATCATCAGGTGCTATGTTTTCTGCCTTAAGATTTAAACTAAGAGTACCAATATTCAAATTAAGCAAAGAAATATGATTTTCTTTAGCTTTATATATTAAGCTATGGTAACATTTATCAGAGCCAAGAAATATTATGCAATACAGGTAGACGTTCAAGATGTTCTAAATGTCTTGACCTGTAAATATATTTTATGTTTTCTTTGTGATATCATTGTGGAATTCTGCTATAGAATGTTATATAGAGAATGAGATTTTTTTTTCAAAGGATCTTTGTATTTCTCTGTCAGGTAGGTTTTGGAAATTGGAACCTGACGCCAAACGTAGAATCAATTTTGAATGGCCAAATGGCAACAAGCTTTGATAGTGATGATGATAACAAGTATTGCGATGATTGTGCTGCTTATAATTGTAATTTAGAAATACTAGAAAGTATTTGTTAGTGACATGTATAATTACTCTTTTTTGGTCTAGTGGAATCAGTCCCTCACCCAAGAGGATGTGGGTTTTAGCAACACCATAGGCATATGGGTTTAGCCTCTCAAAGAGGACACCAGGCTCTAATTTCTTGGAAAATCTTAAGCATAACACGCTGAAGTCTCTTCCTTGAATAAGCATAATGACTTATTTTAACTTTTTTTTATCATGATACCCGGTAATGGTTAAGATTATTTAAAAGTCTCGCAATTCTTAATGATGTGAATATTTCACAAATAATTTTACTACAACAAAAAGAGTGTACTTAGCTTGACCCTTTTATAAAGGACTTTAGATTGTTCGAGAAATCAGGGCCAGTACCGGGTTCTACCATGGGAACAGACTTGAGGGTTATTTATATCAGCTAAAAACTGTCGTCTCCATTGAGCTAAAATAAGTAAGTACATGTATACATTTATTTTAGCTCAATTGTTTCATTGGAAAATGACTGACAAGAGCATTTTTTATTCAGAGCCTTTACCCTGGTATGTTGATGCTGGGTTACGTGAAGGCGGTACACAACCTGTCTCTGACTGTTGCCCTGCCGAATGGCTTATCAGGAGTGGTGGAGATCACCAACATCAGTACAGCATACACAGAGAGCCTGCAGCAGTTTGCCCAGCAGCAGGAAGATGGTGGGGAGGTAGAGGTGAGAGCACTGTTTGGATTGATTGCAGGTGACATTGAAATCATTGATACCACAACAAGTTGTTGTATTACCAAATTGGAAGAATGTAAACAAACCATGAACAAATTCAATATGAAGCATGCAAACTGCACTCCTCTTTAATGTTGGGATTGAAGTTAGTGGGTGCATCTTGAATTATAAAAAAAAAAATTATTCAGGGAAATGGAAATTTGAACTTTTTACAAATATCATACTGAAAAATAAGGGGGAGATGAATAATTTGATCTTTACAAATGGTTTTCATTTGTTAATTAATACTTATATTTCTTGGTTTCCATTTTTTAGTCAGTGGCATCTTTAGGTGAGCTGTTCCACGCTGGCCAGCTGGTTCCCTGTAAGCTTCTGGAGGGTGGAGGACCGGAGGACGGCAGGAAGCTCAACCTGTCCATCAACCCTCGTGACGTGAACGGAGACATTCAGGCAACCAGTCTACGTCATGGCATGGTAGGTGACTTATGTAGCAGTGAACCTTGAAAAAGTGAAAATATAATTTGGATGAACATTTTTTACATACAGTATATCTTACTCTTTAATAGTCATACCGTCTCCGTGGCCTAGTGGTTAAGGTGTCCGCCTACGGAGCGGGAGGTCGAAGGTTCGAGTCTCACACGGGGCTTGTTCTGACATGGCCGGTTGCCGACCCAGCAGCTAGTTAAATCGAGGGGTACTGATTGCCTTCCTGCCAGGCGCCTGGCATTTGGGATAGGAATCGGGGTAAAGATGTTCATGAATGTAGGTGTCTCATAAGCTCAAAGGGCTGGCCCTTAACTAAGAGGGGTGACACTATAATAAACAAACACTTTACTTTCACTTTTAGTCATAAATGAAAATTTGAAGCCATTTCTTTATGAATTTTCGCAGATACTGTTTTGGACAGATTTTGCACCAAACATAAAAACTTTCCGTTTCTAAAGACGATTGAACCCTGTTATGTCAAAAGCGTTGGTACTCTCGAAAATATTTTGAGATAAGAAACAATGGATACATCCTAAATACCAAAACGTATCACCAAACCCAACATATTGAGGTCCGTATTTTGTTCTCGCTGATATTTCCTTCCACCTTTAAACCAGTCTTGTAATATGTTTCTTTTGTGAAAACATTAATCTTATTATTGAAAATTTCTTTGAGTTGATTTTTAATTCAAATTTTTTAATAACACGAACACAAATATAAAACGAGCACAAACATGATATAATAAACAGCAATATAGCACATTAAATGATGAGAGCACATTCACAAATATACATTGAAGTGCTACAGTACATGTACATAAACATAGTAACAATCTTTCCTGACATTGGCTTGAGAAATAAATGTCTCTGCGTTAAATATATAAATAAGCAACTTTAATTATTTGCACTTGCCAATTATCCACAAAAGTTTACCATTTTCTTTTTTGACACGCATGCTGATTAAGCTTCATGCCGCAAACCGTCATGAACATTTTGCACCTTCACCTAGACGAGCAGTTTGAAATATGGTATAAAAGAAATGTGTGAAATTTGAACGCATGGACTGAAATAGGACTTAGAAATAGTGAAAAATCAAGATAGAAAAATTGACATTAGTGGAATTGTTTTATATAGAAACAGAAGGATACAATGGGTAGCGGGAAGAATGTTTGACATCGTGAATATCAAGAGAGATCAACATAGTTTTGTCTGTAGTTTTCATGTTTTTATTTTATTGTGATCTGAATTATCCACACAAAATAATGCAGTGCGGCAACAGGTGGTATCAGCAACAATGACTATTGTAAGTCATGGTCTTGAAATACAATTATTACATATAATGTCAATCAATGTTACATTATTACTTGTGTATTTTCTTATTGTGTATTGCAGTGCGTGTATGGAAGTGTAATGAGTGTGGAGGATCACGGGTACATCATGGATATTGGAGTGAAGGGGGTCCAGGGCTTTGTTAAACATAAACATGCCGGCAGATACATACAGCTCCACAATAAGGGTGAGACACCTTGTCCTTTGTTGGTGTCATTTGAGTATTTTTAGCTAATGTTTTTTTTTCATTCCTTTTAAGTTGTCTGTTTCTTAACTAAAAACAAATGATACATGTATGATCATATTATCATATCATTATATCTCCCCCACAGGGGTAAGATAAGAAGTTGTGCCTTGATTTATATCACCATATATTATCGGACTTGAATCAGGATGGTTTTTTCTACCTCTCTACCCACCATCCATCCCGAGTGTGCGGGGCAGCTGCTCATGTGTGGGGTTAAGCTGAAGGGGGACAGGATGGCCGTGGTGACTGGACAACACAGGGTCCCTCGCTCTCATTATCAACCCCGCTAAACTATGTTAAACTGTTATATTCTCTTCTCCCCAGGTCATACCCTGTGCGTGGGTCAGTTACTCATGTGTGGAGTTAACTTGGAGGGGGACAGGATGGCCGTGCTGACTGGACAACACAGGGTCCTTAACCTGATTATTGACCCTGCTAAATTACACTCTCTGAAAGTAAGAGCACAAACACTTATGTATCATAGTTGGTCTTACTTTTGATGTGGAAGAGGTTCCTCATCCGTCAGCCCTTTGGCTGATTTCTTGAAACATTAAACCTGTTATAGCTCTTATTAATAACATATTATCTTAAGGCCAAAAAAAAATAATTGTTTGTTTAGGGTAACCTTCCCAAAATTTCTAGGTAGGGTAGGTAGGGATTTTTTATATTTTTTCTCAAAATCTGTCGTAAATTCAGAGTGTTTTCTTGCACATGGCAGTCTTTCCTACATTACTGTCATTGCCTGACTTTGTTTTATCATATAAACAATAATTCTGATTAAAATCTGCATTTATTTGCCCTTCGTAACTCTCTATTCGCTTACAAATATATTTTTTGCTCAGAAACGGAAAAAATAGTTAGGGTCAGCGCAATTTTATAGGTAGGGTCGGGTTACCCGAAACGGACATTATTTTTTTTAGGCCTAAAAAGATTTAGCTAATCCCACTATTTCTTTTGTTTTGACATGTACTATTTTATGTTCTCTGTATGAAGAGTTGTAGCGCTTTTATGAAGTTATAAAGTATTTAGAAGATTAGTTTTTTTTAATGCAAACACTGACAGTTGTTCAAGTCAAATCAATGATAAATACCTTATTCTTTTCTCTGCAGATGTCAGATGAAGCTGATGTGGCATTTTCAGCTCTCCTTCCTGGCATGAAAGTTACAGCAACAGTGCAGAAGGTAATTAGACATTCAGTGCAAAATTTTAAAGAATGAAGATCAGAATTGCATTTGGCAAACATATTTAATTGCATGTGGATATTCCAAATGAATGCTGACCAATGCAAATTGTAAATTTAAATGAAGAAAGGGAATCATTTGACTTTGTTACTCTCTTTGATGTGTATATACTAGACTTGCAAACTGCGACTTATGTCCAAAAAGAGGCCATGCGAAAATGGCCTTACTGCAATTTGATCCCATGGCTTCTTTGGTTTGATATAGATATGTATATGATTCACTCTTCATTTACAGGTTGTAGGTGAAAAGGGCGTGGTGTTAAAGTTCCACTCCTCAAAGGGTGTGGTCCACAACTCCCATCTGTCCCACCCTGCCGGAAAATACACGCAAGGCCAGGAGGTATAGTAACAGATTGCCGTTGGCAGAATTGTTGGTTACTGCTTGTTAATATTCTAATGTGGATTTTCTTTGGTCGTTGCAGAAATTTACCATCTTGTAATTTATGCCTTTTAGTGTGAAACAGGCAAACAAGTAGGCTACTTTCGAAATAAGCAATTTCAATGTTAAAGTAAAGTAGCCATCATCTGGGTTGATTGGTGTTTTTTTGTGAACAGTCATGTGTTCTAATAGGTATCTGTAATGCTTTGTCCAAACACCATCGGCATGTCACTGCTGTCCCACCTGGCTGACTCGTACACTGGTGTGCCCATCCGTCTCTTGGTGCTGGTGTATATATATATATATATATACCAGTAGTTATATGTGCCTTGTATATTGTCAGGTATCTGCTGTGGTCCTGTCCATCCACCCTCTTGTAAAGACCATCCACCTGTCCCTGTTGCCCCATCTGGCTGACTACACAGGTGTCCCCACCCCCCTCTTCCCCGGGGTTGGGCCAAGCACGGTACTTGAGGCAGCACGGGTCACCCATGCCGATAAAACACAGGGAGTCTTCCTCACATGGCAGGATAAGCTGCATCTGTACGCTCAGGTAATGCTGATTTAGTGTTATATAGTGCTATTCTTATGTAACAAACAGTGTAATGTAAACAGTTCAAAATCATCTATCCTAATTCCCCATGATTATTTTATAAATGTCCTATCTAATGTAGGTAACATATTCAGTCTTCATTAAAAAATTCTCTGAAACATCGGAATGGGTGATACATGTGTGTTTGTCATATTGTGCCGTCATTTTTTCACTCAGAAAGGTTCACACTTTACATTTACAGCTGCACAATCTCAGTGACAAGAAGATAGAGAATGTGGCTCTTGCCTTTAAGCCGGGCACTACACACAGGTATGTTTCCTTAAATATTAAGTCTGTGATGTGATTTTCATTGCTTTTGCCATGAGCTAGTTGTTGTTCTTGTTTTTTATTGCTATCAATAATATTTTTAAGTAACTGTGTCAAGAGTTTGACTGTGAGTGTGATATAAAATTGTCTTCTTATGCCGAGAATTTTGGGCTCAACTTAACTGTTTCAGTGTTTCACTGCAATTTGAAGTGGGTTTTTTTCAGGACAAGAATTTGAGGCTTCAAGTTACTCCATAAACTGTGTTTGTGTTGGACTGTGTTTTGATATTGTCTTTTCAGGTCAAGGATTTTGGGCTTTTATCCCATGGAAAATCTGGTGATTGTAACATTGAAGAGGTTTGTTTGTTTTTTTTGTGACCAATGTATTTTTTTCTGCCAGTATAAATGCTTGATAATAATTTCTTGTGTATTTTATTTATTAAAAGTAAAAACAATGCTTCACGACTTATCTAGTGGAAATAGAGTTGAATAATATATAGAGGACATGAGTTGCCATTTAGTGCCAAAAAATATCATTGTTAAAAAGCAACAACTGTAAGATTTTTTATCTGACATGACGCACTCTTAGCTCAAAATGAATATTTTATTATTTTATTATATAGTAAAATGTTTGATCCTTAATTAGTGGGGCAATATTACGTAGAAACACAAGATAGTTGTATTAAACTTGAAAAAGCAGTCATGGGATACAAAAGCAACAGTAAATAATTAATTGTCAGATCCGATTATTTTTGTAATCGAAACATCTTAACCATCATTTTTGTTAAACTATTCTGTGTTGTAGGAGTGTTGTGGACGAAAAATTAATGAGCATCACGGACATCCACCCTGGTGAACTAATTGAGGTAAGCACACATCTTTGTCTCAAACATTCCCAAACTTAAAAGGGTCACCTTATCAATGGGCTTACAAAAAATATATATTATAATCATTTAATCACCGGTGGGTCCTAAATGATTTACGGTGATCAACAATAGTCTCATCAGGTAGAAATGCCATATTTTCTGCACCTTTCTTTCAAATTAAACACAGTATCCTTCATAAGAACAATTGTTTTCGATATTTATTTATCCTTTTTGGTAAATTAAAACAATTGTATAAATTGTGGTACTTCTTATTTGGGAGTAAGAGTGCATCTGTAATAGTATGTGAGTATTACAAATAAGATTGATGGTTTAACATGCAAAATCAATTTAAGTATGCTTGAACTGACAAACAATACTATAACTTTAGAAATAGAAGATCTTATTACACATAACAATCATTGAAAAGTATGGCTGCATTATCTTTAGCTTTTAATAATGCTTCTTGGCTTGTTTTCCAGTGTACTGTGAAGGAGTTAAAGCCTAAGGGCATCGTCGTGGAGATGGGTTACCGTGTGTCTGGGTTCATTCCCAGCATACACCTGGCTGATGTGACCTTGACACACCCAGAGGAGAAGTTCAAGGTCGGGACCAAACTCAAGTGCAGGGTAAGTAACATTATTTGTACTTTGCAGAACTACTTTAGGTGGTGTGTTTCGGCATTTCCATCAAATTTCCTAAATAAATGCACGAAATGACATATTTCATGATGCATCAGAAGTGCCTCACATCAATTTTAATCTTTAACACAATTTCTTTTTCTTGTATATTTTTTGGTTGAAATATGATATAAATAAGTGTTAGAAGTGATATATAAGTTCATTTGCTGTTTTAAGCTTACGGAATGTGACAAAATTTTACCTTGCTTCTCAATTAATTATATATTTTTATATAATTTAAAAAAGAAATTATAAATAGGTTATTATACCAGTATTAACTGATAGAGCAGTAACTTGTACACCAAGTTCCATAGTTCATAAAAATATATTTTTCTAGTTTGCATGGGAACTAAAAATCGAGTATATAAATATTAACTTAAAATGAAATTGGTTGTCATGATTGATAGGCACCCTCTAATGTAAATACATTTTCCTGCCAGGTGCTAGAAGTGAATCGTAAGCGATCGCGAGTGTACCTGACCCACAAGCGCTCTCTGTTGAACAGCAAGTACCCGTTGATCTCTGCCATGGACCAGGTGGAGACTGGTATGGTCCTCGAGGGCTTTGTCTCCAGTATACAGAAGTTTGGGGTCTTCGTTACTTTCTACAACCATGTGCAGGTAGGATGAGTTGTAGATATTTTAGTTTAAACTTTTTTTTTACAAATATTGTGCAGTGAGTTATAACAGCATTATATTTATTGCTTTTGTTTGTATGGCGGTATATGTGTTGTGGAGGATACAAACTTGTCGGCCTAAATGAAGTCATACCAAATTGTTTCTAAGTTTAGCGTCTGCCGATTGATAGGTTTTGGGCTTCCCAAAATTTTAAATAAAATATATACCGTATGATCAACAATTATGTTGAATATTTTAATTTCCTTTTACTATAATTCTCACTACAGAACACAAGTTTAAACAACATTCTTCATTCTTTGTACTCAGTGTCGTATTTTTAGTATTTTATATCAGAAATTTATGCATTCTGTGTGATTCCCATGATCAACATACTTAAATTAAAATACAAGTGTCAGACTTTTTCAGGATGGCTAGATTGGCTTTAGCACTAAGGCTTCATGCTAAACATAACAATAATTTGTATGGCCACAAATCAAACTGACATTCCTCTAGTTTAAGAATCAAACCTGGGATGCCTTCAAATGAAGTCACCAAAGATCATCTTTCACGAAGAATTACTGTAGTGATGCTTTAAATTAAATATCTGTAGTCAAACATTTCTTCATTTATAAATCGCAAAATTTTCTGTTACTCAAAAAGGTGATGTTGATATTCAATTTAATTATTATTATTTAAATATTAAATTGGTGATAATTATGTCTTAACAGTCTACAAGTATCTTCCATGGCCGAGAGTGAAAGATAGGTTCATTCCTACCCGAGCGTAGGGTGTAAACCTTGTTTCCGCAAAACACCCTGCGCGAGGGTCGGGATGAACCTATCTTACACGAGCTGCTATGGTAGATGCTTTTTGTCCCACCTCAGTTAAACAAAATTTAGTTAAAATGTTGTTTTTTTGCTGGAACTCTTTTGTGCTTAGTGAAAATAATTGCGTAGACAATTTTAAGACAAGGTTTCCATGATACACTACAGACGACAGTCTTCAACAAGGGAGGTAATTACAATGTGGTGACCACTAAAAGAAGTTCCATACGGGCATTTTATCTTCGCCCGTGGGCAAGATAAGAATTTCTAGCATGGTTAAAGTAATGGATCTACTTATCTGGGGTGGGAGAAATTTGTTTCTATCAAGGCCTAGGTCATGACCCATGTGTGTGTATGCATGCTGACTTATACTCCCACTCCGGCAAGGTCCATTCAGTGAGTGCTCCAATTAGATTGTTAGTCATTTTGTTTTTGGAGCATAGTGCACTGACAGAATGTAACCCTGGATAGAGCTACCCTGGTACTTAAAAATGTGAACCAGTGTATAACAATGTCACATTGGACCCCCGTTTAACGTCCCTCCTGGATGATGATTAGTTGATTTATTTAGTTGTGCGACTGAAAATTGAACCTGCATTCCCGGGATTGACAGTGAAGTGTGTTACCACTAGACCACTGATCCGCCACTACACCAAACCATTGTTAAACTTGAAGCCCATATCCTACATTGACCAGTTCTTCTACCTGTGTCTGATTCTCCTCTTAATTCATTTGAAAAAAAAATCTTTTTTTTTACGTATTTTTTCTTCATTTCAGGGCCTAGTCCCTCGTCCTTTGTTGAGCTCAGAGCCCATTCCATACCCGGAGAAGGTGTTTTATGTGGGGCAGGTGGTCAGATGTAAGGTCATATCTGTCCAGCAAGCAGAAGGGAAACTCAAACTCTCCTTCGTGGTATGTTCTGGATAATCTTGTGTTTTGATGTTCTCTTTAAAGTCGGCCTGAAATAAAAACCCGTTCTTTGCTTATATACAATCTGATTTATCATTTGATTGCTTTCTAAATGTATAGAATTCTGCATAATGAAGATTCAGACTTTTTATTTAAGTGTGTGATTTTGAATGTTATATTTTAAATATTTATTTATATATATTTATGACAACAGAAATTGTCATGGAGCTGTATTGCATAATGATTTTCTTTTTACAGTTGGAAGGCAAGAAAGAGTTTGGAGCTAGGGAGAAGATTCCAGAGGGCTTCAAGGTTGGAGAGGTAGGTTAAGATTTATTTAAAGTCGGCAAGGCAAGATACAAAAAAACATCAGCCCCAACAGCATTTTTTTTAACTGACTGAAAGTTGTATTGCTTGCTGTTTATTTTAATGTTAAAGTCTGAGTAATGTATAAGCTTCTTTTTTATCATTTCTAAAACACATTTACTCTATGGTGTAAATCAAGCTAATTTTAATCATGTGTCTTTTGGTCGTAAGCATACATGTACATTGTATAACGCACCTGTCATACAAACATACAGAAAAGAACATTGAAAGTGGAAAAATATTGAATACCTAAAGTATTAATTTTGCTTTTACAAATGGCTGATTTTCATTAAACTTGTGATCTTTCATTGGGCTTGAAGTTAGATAGGATGCTTAATAAACTGTTTGTAATTGATATATTTCAGTGTGTGAAGTGTGTTGTTGCTCAGAAGAATGCCACAGGGTTGGATGTGGAGATAGGGAATTCTGGGAAACGTGGGTTCCTACCCAGAATGCACCTCTCTGACTCTGTTGACCTGTGCACGGCATTGTGGGAGAAATACCGGGTCGGTGATGAGATCGAGACCACCATGTACTGGAACAAGAACAAGGTGGCTGTATCCTTGCCACTGTCCCATTGTGAAGCATAGTGAAAACTGATGTTAGGCACATATTAAGACACAATTGATTACTCTCCCGCTGCTAACAATAGGGTTTATTACATTTACAATATTCCAACATTTTATGAGGAATTGTTTGGTAACTTGATACCAGGATGTGAACTAGTAACCATGGCTTTTTCATTTTTTACACTTATAGCTTTTTTTAGGGAAATAATTCCTTAGTTAGATAGATTTTTTATTCTTTTTAGCATATAATTTTTTTTCCTGAAAATAATACCCTGTGTCAAGGCGAACCGGTAGATGTTAGGGTGGTCATCACTCTTGTTCTAGCTCTAGTTGAATTTTTCAGATAATAAATTCCTGTATTATTAAATGCTTTTTTTATCAGTAGTATTTGCAGCCAACTATCTGTGTGCACCAACACAATAATGTCGTAAGTGAATATCTTTTTTTATGGTCCATGGAATGGGGACCAATACATGAACATCATCATTAGTCAAACACTCTATATCAAATAGTATATTTGACTTTTTATATTCCTTAACATGTGGTAGATATTGACTTGTAAACTGAGTTTGATAGAGGCAGCCAAGGAAGGAGATCTCTGCAAGACATTTGGAGACATCGAGGTAAGCTTGAGGTGTCGTTTTTCACAATCATTATGTTAGCTCTACCTGATAGCAAAAAATATGTCATTTTGACTACAATTGGGATTTCAAGTTTTGTTATGAACAAGAACGCTTTAAAACAAAGGAGACAGAATAGGTATTACATTGATAAAATTAAAAAGGTCGCTTATTAAAGTGACACTCTTATTCAAAATCAATACATACACATGTAAAACAAACATAAATTTTGAGTGATAAACCCTCAACTTCTTACTAAATAATGCATTTATGGAAAATATTAATTACTATTAACACGATTACAACCGTGTATTTAATAGCTGAAAACGCAAAATATTAAATGATTGGTGAATGCTAAAAGATTTACTGCGATCTACTATGGTCTTATGAGGTAACAACACCATGTTTTCTACACATTTCTTTGAAATTAAACTCAGTATCCGTCATAAGCATCATTGTTTTCAACATTTGTTCATACTTTTTGGTATATTAAAACAATTGTATGTGTTAAATTTTATTTGGGAGTAAGAGAGCATCTTTAATGCATTTCTTGTATGATCCCTTTTTTGGTGATATTTTTTTAGTAGTTTTTTTGTTTATTTCGAAACAAATAGTTTCATTGGTCAGTTTAGTCAAAGATTATTTATTTTTTCTTGTAAAAAAATCTATTAGTTTTGTGACACTTTCTTAATATTTAATTGTCATTCTTCATCTTAAGGCATTTTGTCATACTCTCCTTGATGAGTTGACCCCTATTTCTCTAAGTTTAAACCCACTTATCCATACATAATTAGTTTGGGAGTTTTGAATGTATTTTCACATTTTGGGAAAAAGGTATATAATTTTATCATTGGGAATTGGGCCCAAGTTGGGAAATATCAGGAAAAAGCACTGTAGCTAATCTATTTTTAAAATATAATAAAAAAGATGTGTGAAGCTTATTGTGTAAACAATATTTATCCAATGATTATGACTGATCAATCATATCATTTGAATGTACGCACTAGACTAATAGTGACCTATGGACAACTCTTCCAAGTCTAATAAAATTGGCTGCTGTACTCGACATAAATGTCTGAAATATTTTACAATATCAAAGTTTAATTTTGTCCAGTTATTTGCATTAAGATTTGATAACCTTAATCAAATATTTCTTTGATTATTGTTGACAGTACATTTAAGTTTTAAATGATTAATTGACTATTCCTTGCCTTTTTCAGCCAGGAATGATGTTGCCAGGTGCCATAAAGAACATCATGCCATATGGAGTGTTTGTAGAGTTTGCCAACGGGCTGTTTGGGCTTGTACCTAACCAGGTACCTGAATTTATTCTCTTTCAAATGTTTCCACATGCTAAAAAGTGTTTACATGATGGCTAAAATAATTCATTCACTTAAGTTAAATGTTCTTATATAATATTTCTTAAGTGTGCTTATCTTTACTTTGTGAGTGGAAATTTGCAACTACCAGTATTGATATTCTTCTTTAATTGTTACCAGTATGGTGTGGACAAGAAGGTTCCAGACCTGGGGAAGGTTTACAGGCCTGGCCAGACAGTGGTGGGCAAGGTCGTGGAGGTGAACCAGGAGAAGGCCCGCTTCCTGGCGTCACTACGCATGCAGGACTGTTACCATGGCAACACTGAGACTGGTCTCGACATCACTGAGGCCCATCTGAGCGACAGGCAGAAACTGCTGGACATTGAGGCCAGGGCAGAGGGTAGGCAAGGGGAGGTTTTTATAGGGGTTTATTGTAGGAATGAAAGGAAAATACATATTTTTATGTGGTACTGTAGTTTCAGATTTTCTTTTCATTTGAACCTATTTATACATGTATATATATAATGTTAATAGCCATTTTTTCAATAAATAAATAAAAATGACAGTTTGGTAAGACTTAGCCTATAAATTTATTGTTGGATGTCCGCATTTCATTAAACTCAATGTTTCTACCCTATAAGCAGCATTGCATTTCTTGTATATGCTACATGCCAATTATACAAGTTTCTGATACTCAGTCTTGTATCACTTTCAGGCATGAGAGGCACATTGGCTCGTATCCCGGTAGGGAGTGTACACAAGGTCATGGTGACCCAGGTCACTGACCTAGGGGTCATAGGTCAACTGGAGTCTGGGGTCAAGGTCGTTGTTACCAAGGCTCACATGAAAGGTAAGCGACTGGTTGCATACATAACTTAAGATGTAATAATGACCAAGAAATGGGAGTTCTTAGAATGGGTTATAATAGAGTTCTTGGAATGTTTTATAGGGAGTTCTTAGTTTGCGTTATTGGGAGTCCTTAGAATGCATTTAAGGGAGTTCCTAGAACCTGTTATAGGGAGTTCTTAGAACATGTTATACTGAGATTTACACTTTGTGTATGAAGCAGCAAATAGTATTTGTAGATGATCTCAGATACAATAGATCATATTTCTCAACATGTTAAAACAATTGGAAATGTGTAATTTGCAGCTAAGTTAGTAGAAATGGCTATGAGAAAGACCGCATAATGACAGTTTGAAATTGACAATAATTCTGATCCTCATATATATGTGAACTTATGTTCTGTAAAAGTCTGATGGGAAAGGGTTCATGGAGTTTTGCTCTGTGTGGACCTCAATGTAATCTAACCTAGCCACTTGATGTAATCTAACCTAGCCACTTGATGTAATCTGACCCCAATTCCAGGTGTGGAAGTTGGGGAAGGGGAGAGTGTACATGGAGCTGTGCTCTATATTGACCTCAACAAGCAATGTGTAGAAGTGTCACTGTTACCTCAGCTAGTCAAAGATGTGGACAAGAGAACCAGTGCAAAAAATACACCCGAGAAGGTATGTTGTCTGTTCATAATAGATTGAATGAAACTCCCATCTTATTCAATGCAGTATCACTTTATTCATGTCACTGTCTTTTACTATGATTTATGACAATTCTCATTCTAAATTTATAGTATTAATTGCTTAGTTCTTTCAAAAATACAACATGTACATGAATACACTGAGCAGGTATATATGCATGTACATGAATACACTGAGCAGGTATATATGCATGTACATGAATACACTGAGCAGGTATATATGCATGTACATGAATACACTGAGCAGGTATATATGCATGTACATGAATACACTGAGCAGGTATATATGCATGTACATGAATACACTGAGCAGGTATATATGCATGTACATGAATACACTGAGCAGGTATATATGCATGTACATGAATACACTGAGCAGGTATATATGCATGTACATGAATACACTGAGCAGGTATATATGCATGAACATGTATTAGATCTTTGTCTTGCTATTTGCTGTGGTACTTTTAGTATTGCAGCTTATTAAATGTATGTGCTATGTATAATAGAACATCATATTTTACTTTACCAGGCAAAAGTTGGGCAGAAGGTGAAGTGTGTGGTTCTGCTGGTCAAGGATGACTACGTGCTGGTCAGTTTGAAGGGTCATTGTCGGGGTCAGCTAGCCTATCTGCCTGCTCGCAGGGTAAGTCAAATGATTGGACCAGCCTCTTAGATAAATCTTTAACAGCTTCTCTAATTTTTGACACAATAGTTGAAGCAATCTCTCTATATGAGATTAAGGTTTAAACATCAGTCCCCAATTTCTTGAAACTTCATAAGCTGAACAGACTTAAGTAGCTTATTTCAATTAGCCAAGATACATACTTAAATTGAATTTTGATAAATGAAACAAGGTTTATTGAAATTATCATAAAGATATTTCCTATGTAAAGTATTTTTTTTTTTAAGAAGTCAGTATCACACAAATTATTGAAAAACAAAAAAGAGTGAGCTTAGCTTAATCCTTTTAAAGGGACTTAGGAAGTTTCGAAAAATTGGGGGCCGCCTTAGAGTCACAAAACTTAAACTAACTGCTAGAAGGTATGACAGAATTTCATGAAGTAAAACTAGACATTTTGTGTTTTTAATTTTAGCTTCTTACACAATGTAACACAATGCAAGTATACATTATGTTAATGATTATTTTTCAGCATTGGAATGATGTTCTTGAGAAGTTCCAGTATGAAGCTGGCCAAGAAAATGCCATTATCATCAAGAGGTACCAACCTTTACATGCTCTTGTTTCAATGTGCACATTCTCTAACAGTGTCTCAAGCCAAAACCTGTATCTCATTTTATTTTTAGCTGCTTTAATTGGATAAAATGTTTCAAACAGCCTATAAATGGCTTATTTTTCACCTGATCGCATGTATTAAGACTCACCTGCTTGTTTTAAACTTGTTTGATGTTACTTGTCTTATTGCCAGTTATAGTAAAATTACGGGGACTGTGTTATAGTACCCGACTATGGCCCCTAATTGAGATACATGCAGTGTATTTTCATCCCGCTCACAACTTAGGGTCGAATTGTTGAAAAAACTAGACAAACTTTATGCACAACAACACAGATGCAGGCAAAAGGTTTGTTATTTTATTTATGCAACATAAAAAGCAACGAATATTTCGATCGAAAATTTGGATGTCAAAATCAGTATTCCAATATTTGTTGCTTTTTATGTTGTAATAAGACTCACCTGATCACACTAAGTAAGACTCACCTGAGTAAACCTATTTCAGCTCACCTGATCACACAAAGTAAGACTCACCTGAGTAAACCTATTTCAACTCACCTGATCACACTTAGTAAGACTCACCTGAGTAAACCTATTTCAGCTCACCTGATCACACTAAGTAAGACTCACCTGAGTAAACCTATTTCAACTCACCTGATCACACTAAGTAAGACTCACCTGAGTAAACCTATTTCGGCTCACCTGATCACACTAAGTAAGACTCACCTGAGTAAACCTATTTCGGCTCACCTGATCACACTAAGTAAGACTCACCTGAGTAAACCTATTTCAGCTCACCTGATCACACTAAATAGGACTCACCTGAGTAAACCTATTTCGGATCACCTGATCACACTAAGTAAGACTCACCTGAGTAAACCTATTTCGGCTCACCTGATCACACTAAGTAAGACTCACCTGAGTAAACCTATTTCGGCTCACCTGATCACACTAAGTAAGACTCACCTGAGTAAACCTATTTCGGCTCACCTGATCACACTAAGTAAGACTCACCTGAGTAAACCTATTTCAGCTCACCTGATCACACTAAATAAGACTCACCTGGTCCCATTATTAAGACTCACCTTATCAAACCTGCTATTTCTTACCTGCAGGATTGATGGGGAGACAATCTTGGGCTCCCTGAAGGTTCACGAGGACAGAGAGAAGGAGGACGAGGATCGCGTATCTCATATACCCACACACAACCTCAAACTTGGGGATATATGTACAGCTAGGTGAGTTACATATCAGGAATGTGACCTCTCACTGGTGTGCCAAACCTGGTTTAATAGTTGCTGAGATCTGACTGGTGTTCTATACCTGGTTTAGTTCTTGCTGAGATGGCACTGGTGTGTTTAACCAGCTTCAAGCCTTGTTGAAAAATATTAGCCGTTAAATACATGTGTTTTTGCAATAAATAGCGTTGTGGCCACAAATTCCCCAGTTAAAAAAGCGCCAAAATATCACTAATATATTTTTATCTGTACAAAAATTAAATGCTTTTTGTGTTTTGATCATTAAAGTAAAATGAATAAAACATAATAATACTTACAAAAAAAAAAACTTTAATAATTAAAGATATTTTGAGACACTTATGGTACTTACACTGTAGATAGGCACATATTTGAAAGTTGAGTGGCTGTTTTTATTTAGGACTCGTAAGATCTACAGTGACCAGATCTACATCAACATCAGTGGCACACACGGACGTGTGCATCAGACAGAGATGCTTGACAAAATTGAAAATGTAAGACATTTGTATGATATTATCTAGATGTATTGTAAGTCTTTAAGGATCTGGTCAAATATTCTTAAACATTACTTGCTTTGTAACTGTAATATTATGCTAATATTTTGGAGGCTATTCCATAAAATCTACCCAGGAAAGCAAAATAAATAAATTCTATAAAGGGATGTTCTTTTTGTGCTTTGCTTCTAAAATGTTTAACAAACTTCTGAAGGGGGTATTTTCAATTTGAGAGTGCATTCCGGGGACAGGTTGTATGTTAAAATGGAATAGCCTTTATTCATACAGTAATTTTCTTAGAGTTTTACAGTAATTTGCTATTGAATGCATCACAGTAAGTGCTGCCCTGCAGTTTGCCAAGTGTTGCACTGTAATTTGCTCAGATTTGCGCTGCTATTTGCTAAGTTTTGCACTATAGTTTGCCAAGTGCTACACGGTAGTTGGCCTAGTGCTGCACTGTACATTGCTCAGATCTGTGCTGTAGTTTGCCAAGTGCTACACTGTAGTTGGCCTAGTGCTGCACTGTAAATTGCTCAGATCTGTGCTGTAGTTTGCCAAGTGCTACACTGTAGTTGGCCTAGTGCTGCACTGTAAATTGCTCAGATCTGTGCTGTAGTTGGGCTAGTGCTGCACTTTAATTTGCTAAGAGCTGTGCTGTAGTTTGCCAAGTGCTGCACTGTAATTTGCCAATTGCTACACTGTAGTTTGCCAATTGCTACACTGTAGTTTGCCGAGAGCTGTGCTGTAGTTTGCCAAGTGTTGCACTGTAATTTGCCAATTGCTACACTGTAGTTTGCCGAGAGCTGTGCTGTAGTTTGCCAAGTGCTGCACTGTAATTTGCCAAGTGCTACACTGTAGTTTGTCAAGTGCTGCACTGTAATTTGCTTAGAGCTGTGCTGTAGTTGGCCTAGTGCTGCATTGTAGTTTGCTCAGAGCTGCATTGTTATTCGCTTAGTGAATGTAATTTGCTCAGTTCTGCACTGTAATATGCTCAGAGCTGCACTGCAATTTGTTCAGCACTGCACTGAAATTTGCTCAGAGCTGCACTGTAAGTTGCTTTGTGATGCACTGTTATTTGCTAAGTTCTGTGTTTTTTCAACTTCAGGGAACTTCACCTATACCAGGAATCAAGAGTGATTCTGAGGTTAAAGTCCGCGTTATAGGCTTCAGGGAGGCTAAAACATTCAAGTAAGGCTATTTACAAAGGTGGTCATAGTGATATTAAAGTCTGAGTGATAGGCTTCAGGGAGGCTAAAACATACAAGTAAGGCTATTTACAAGGGTGGTCATAGTGATATTAAAGTCTGAGTGATAGGCTTCAGGGAGGCTAAAACATTCAAGTAAGGCTATTTACAAGGGTGGTCATAGTGATATTAAAGTCTGAGTGATAGGCTTCAGGGAGGCTAAAACATACAAGTAAGGCTATTTACAAGGGTGGTCATAGTGATATTAAAGTCTGAGTGATAGGCTTCATGGAGGCTAAAACATTCAAGTAAGGCTATTTACAAGGGTGGTCATAGTGATATTAAAGTCTGAGTGATAGGCTTCAGGGAGGCTAAAACATTCAAGTAAGGCTATTTACAAGGGTGGTCATAGTGATATTAAAGTCTGAGTGATAGGCTTCAGGGAGGCTAAAACATACAAGTAAGGCTATTTACAAGGGCGGTCATAGTGATATTAAAGTCTGAGTGATAGGCTTCAGGGAGGCTAAAACATTCAAGTAAGGCTATTTACAAGGGTGGTCATAGTGATATTAAAGTCTGAGTGATAGGCTTCAGGGAGGCTAAAACATTCAAGTAAGGCTATTTACAAGGGTGGTCATAGTGATATTAAAGTCTGAGTGATAGGCTTCAGGGAGGCTAAAACATTCAAGTAAGGCTATTTACAAGGGTGGTCATAGTGATATTAAAGTCTAAGTGATAGGCTTCAGGGAGGCTAAAACATTCAAGTAAGGCTATTTACAAGGGTGGTCATAGTGATATTAAAGTCTGAGTGATAGGCTTCATGGAGGCTAAAACATTCAAGTAAGGCTATTTACAAGGGTGGTCATAGTGATATTAAAGTCTGAGTGATAGGCTTCATGGAGGCTAAAACATTCAAGTAAGGCTATTTACAAGGGTGGTCATAGTGATATTAAAGTCTGAGTGATAGGCTTCATGGAGGCTAAAACATTCAAGTAAGGCTATTTACAAGGGTGGTCATAGTGATATTAAAGTCTGAGTGATAGGCTTCAGGGAGGCTAAAACATTCAAGTAAGGCTATTTACAAGGGTGGTCATAGTGATATTAAAGTCTAAGTGATAGGCTTCAGGGAGGCTAAAACATTCAAGTAAGGCTATTTACAAGGGTGGTCATAGTGATATTAAAGTCTGAGTGATAGGCTTCAGGGAGGCTAAAACATTCAAGTAAGGCTATTTACAAGGGTGGTCATAGTGATATTAAAGTCTAAGTGATAGGCTTCAGGGAGGCTAAAACATTCAAGTAAGGCTATTTACAAGGGTGGTCATAGTGATATTAAAGTCTGAGTGATAGGCTTCAGGGAGGCTAAAACATTCAAGTAAGGCTATTTACAAGGGTGGTCATAGTGATATTAAAGTCTGAGTGATAGGCTTCATGGAGGCTAAAACATTCAAGTAAGGCTATTTACAAGGGTGGTCATAGTGATATTAAAGTCCGAGTGATAGGCTTCAGGGAGGCTAAAACATTCAAGTAAGGCTATTTACAAGGGTGGTCATAGTGATATTAAAGTCTGAGTGATAGGCTTCAGGGAGGCTAAAACATTCAAGTAAGGCTATTTACAAGGGTGGTCATAGTGATATTAAAGTCTGAGTGATAGGCTTCAGGGAGGCTAAAACATTCAAGTAAGGCTATTTACAAGGGTGGTCATAGTGATATTAAAGTCCGCGTTATAGGCTTCAGGGAGGCTAAAACATACAAGTAAGGCTATTTACAAGGGTGGTCATAGTGATATTAAAATCTGAGTGATAGGCTTCAGGGAGGCTAAAACATTCAAGTAAGGCTATTTACAAGGGTGGTCATAGTGATATTAAAGTCTGAGTGATAGGCTTCAGGAAGGCTAAAACATTCAAGTAAGGCTATTTACAAGGGTGGTCATAGTGATATTAAAGTCTGAGTGATAGGCTTCAGGGAGGCTAAAACATTCAAGTAAGGCTATTTACAAGGGTGGTCATAGTGATATTAAAGTCCGCGTTATAGGCTTCAGGGAGGCTAAAACATACAAGTAAGGCTATTTACAAGGGTGGTCATAGTGATATTAAAATCTGAGTGATAGGCTTCAGGGAGGCTAAAACATTCAAGTAAGGCTATTTACAAGGGTGGTCATAGTGATATTAAAGTCTGAGTGATAGGCTTCAGGGAGGCTAAAACATTCAAGTAAGGCTATTTACAAGGGTGGTCATAGTGATATTAAAGTCTGAGTGATAGGCTTCAGGGAGGCTAAAACATTCAAGTAAGGCTATTTACAAAGGTGGTCATAGTGATATTAAAGTCTGAGTGATAGGCTTCAGGGAGGCTAAAACATACAAGTAAGGCTATTTACAAGGGTGGTCATAGTGATATTAAAGTCTGAGTGATAGGCTTCAGGGAGGCTAAAACATTCAAGTAAGGCTATTTACAAGGGTGGTCATAGTGATATTAAAGTCTGAGTGATAGGCTATTTCAAAGGGTGTGTATACTGGCTGCGCAATAAAAAATGAAATTCAAGAGAAGTTTGGAATGCCAAAATACAGGTCACTTCTGAGACATTATATTTTAAATCTAGATGTAATATATGCATGTCGAGAATGTTCAAAATGTTTAGCCCCTGTCTGATTTGGTTCCTACAGATACTTGCCAATATCGCATCCCAACCTCCACCGGGCTATGCCAGAGTGTTCAATGAAGCCCAGCATCCTCGCCATGGAAACCCTACCGCCAGACTTCTCCTGTACGACAGGCAGGCTAGACGTCGGCTCGAAGGTTGTCGCCTTTGTCACTAAGGTGAGACATGTTGGAAGAAACACTGTGGGGAACAGATTTGTGTGATTTTCATTGAATGCCTTATCTTGATTGCCTGATCTTTGTTGTTTTCTGTGTGTTACCTTTTGTGAAGGACTGTCTCATCATTTAAGAAATATTACACACCACTGAGGATCACTTGACATTTTATGGACACGTCAGTCAGCCATTGAAGATGTATATGGACTGAGGCTTAGTGAATAAATTTTATAACCGTGGCCATAACTCAAAAAACATTTAAGGATATAAATATATGTTGCTAGAGACAAAAAACTTATGCATAGCAAGGTTCATAACTCTTGCTTTCATAATTGTTGAGTTATGCCCCTTTTTACTATAAAAACAACAGATGAGTGTTGATGTTCGCTCCTTGGTACTCTTGTTAAAGCTTTTACATAAAATCGTAATGAAATTTGGTTTGGTGGCTCCTATGGGATTCCGAGCTTAGATCACAGTTCAGGAGCCCTAAGGTCAAGGTCATTCTTAATGCTAAACCAAATTTGATGTCTTTGGCAAACTTCACTTTGATATTATCTTCTTAAATCATCTTATTAATTCTTAACTTGACCCAGTATCTCACATATTTCAGGTGACCGGTCAGTGTGTGTGGACGCAGGTCAGTCCCTCGGTGATGGGCAAAGTGCATATTCTCCACCTCTCCGATGATGTCAAGGTACACAACCAGCTTTTTATGATCTGTATAAGTGTTTAAACATGTGATTTAGTAATAGTATAAAGTTTGTGTTAAAGGGAACGATATAATTTTTCTATTAAAAAAATAACACTTTTTTTATTTCTTTATTTCTTTCTAACATTTATACACGGTACACCATTCATTCAGGTATGTGTACAAGTGTACGAACTTCAGTTGATACTGATATCCTATAGGTCATTTGTGGTAATTTCTGTAATTCGTTTGGAATCATGCTCAAGATCAATTTCAAAACCATTACTGGTGTTCATTATGAGAGGCCATAAGAAAGCGCCATCAGTCGGGCTTGAACCTGGGACATTTGGGATGAAAGACACTGCTTCCTATATGGACTTGAGAAATGTGATGGAGAAATTTGTTGCCTTCATCTTTAACCTTCTGTTCTATTCATTTAAATGTTTTCTGATATGTTCTAGCATATGATAAACAAGTTCTCTCTGACTTTGATCCAGGTCCTGAAGAAGTTCCGGTTACATTACATTGTGGGGAAGGGCTACAATGCCACAGTAATTGGTGTGGAAAATGATGCAGTAGTAGAGCTCTCCTTCTGTGGTTGGTCTAACTTTCCTCACATGTATTTAAATGTCCCTGTATCATGTATTAATTCCTTAATTATAAAGAATTATGTGGTTTTGCGAAAAAATCCAAACTCTACGGAGTGATCTCCCAAAATAGAAGTTCTTTGTCACCATGACAATAGTAGTTGGATTTCAGCTTTAATATAAAAATAATATTTCTTTTTATGTTTACTTGCAATATTTCCTAAAAGTTTCATGAAATAACTTTGCTTTCAAAGATTAAAAATATTTTGGAAAATTAACTTTTTGAATGAAGTCACATGATATTGATCTTCTTATATGACATCTGACATGTATGACAGCAGCCATTACTGTACTGTGTGGAGATCAGAAGTATCATTATTACCAAAATTTATGTTATCAAATAGAAAACTAGACGTTGTATTTACAGGTTGATGTGTTTCTTTATACTTTTGGTAACTATGGGCCTTTTGTTTAGAACTATTGGTCCAATGCCTATCACTTCGATCCTGATTAAAAAAACTGTGTCAGACTTTTCAAAAGCATTATTACTCCATGTTTAAAGAAAGATCTATTTCCAGATTTATATATATATATATATGATAATGAATGATCTCTTTCAGCCAAGAAGGTCGAGGTTCAGGAGGGTCGGCCGACCCGGGGAATTGTGACGTGCGTACAGCGAGAAACTGGGCTCGTGCTACAGTTACCAGACGGTGTGCGGGGCACTGTAAATCTGACGGACATCACTGACCACTTCCAGGACTCCCCGACAACAGGATTAAAAAAAGGGGACATAATCACTGGAACAGTGGAGGAGTTTAACCTGATAGCCAAGAGGGCAGTTGTCTCCCTTAGACCTAAACGGTTAGAGCTGATAAGTTTTTATTTGTAGCAAAATTCTAAAAATATTTACTTGAGGGGATAAATGATCATGAAGAAAGTAATAAATACTAATAATGCTTATCAACACAGTTATGGCAATGTCATTTGATGTCTTTATATTGATTCACATTACAGGAAGGATGAGGGTGAAATACACGACCCGCGGGTAGGGAGTGTGGCAGAGTTGAAGGAAGGACAGGTTCTGCGCGGCTACATCACCTCTCTCTCACACAATGGAATCCATGTCAGGTGCCGCAATATAATTGCCATAAGATTTCTATAGTATTTTTGCTACCATGCATAGAGAATGATTACTCTAATGTCTGGTTTTGCTACCTTGGGAAGGGATCATACTTAATGGTACAATCAAATCTAAGCTTACCATCAGCAGTCTATTAAATGACTAAGAATGTGATAGTCTATTTATATCATAAATATAGGATCTTACATCCATTGCCATAAAATACAACATAATCAAAATTATTAAGAAACAAGTTTAGGAAAAACTATAAAGGATGTCTTTGGCATGTTTTTTTAAGTTTTCTGTGACAAGTTTCATTTATCTTTATTGCATGGCAATGAATGTTATTTACTTTTATTGAATTACACATTTGATGCCAAAAATGAAGATTCAATTTGTTAGCTCTACTGGCCAAAGGCCAAAAGAGCTTATGCGATGGTAATGTGTACGTGGTATGTGCGTCAGTGCGTCTGTAAACAATTGCTTGTGAACACGATACAGTCTTCAGTTTTGATTGTATCTCGATAAAACTTGTACAGTATTTAGATATCCGTCAGAGCTTGGTTCCTTTCGAAAACTCTCAAAGATCTGCCAACGCATGCCTAGATTATAGGCATTTAGAGTTTTAAAGAAATGCTATTTTTAGCTAAACTATTTTCAGCAAAGTCTGCATGAGTGAATTTTCAATTTTTAGCCAAGTTTACATGTAAAGTCAAGTCTAGGATTAAAGGGAGACAACTTGCTTTTTTTGGTTCTGCAGTTGATTTTGTGAATTACTTTGCCTTGATATTGTTGAAAAGCCAAAGGCCATTTTTTAGCTCTATTGGCCAAAGTGTCTGTAATTCACACATTCATCTAAACAAATTGGTTGTGAATGTTTGTTCAAATTATGCCCCTGACTCCCGGGTCATTACTGGCCACGTCCCAGGGTTCACAGGTTTGGTATACTTTAATTGGGAAATGTTTGGAAATCTTTTTGTCTGAACCAGCTATGCAGACACTTGCTATTTTAAATAAGGTATAATTTAGTGGTCTGCTACCATGGTTGTTCAAATTATGCCCCTGGGGTCAAAACTGGCACTGCCCCGGGGGTCACAAGTTTCCTAGAGACTTATTTAAGAAATATTTTTTATATCTTCTTGTTTCAAACCACAAGGCTCATATTTTTGATAATTGTTGTGGAGCATCATATGATTTCTCAAGCAAAATAGTTGAAATTATGCCCCTGGGGCCATAGCTCGCCCCACCCCTTTTGACCTTTTTTATTTTTAAAGCTACAGCAATGAAATTTGGACCATGTGTACAGTTTTGCAAACGAGCATCATTGTTGTCTTCGGATGACCTTGACTTTGACTTTTTGGCCAACTTTTTTTATTTTTAAAGCTACAGAAATGAAATTTTGAACCATGTGTACAGTTTTGCAAACGAGCATCAATGTTGTCCTCGGATGACCTTGACTTTGACTTTTGGGCCAACTTTTTTTATTATACCCCCCAAAACAAAGTTTGGGGGGGGGTATACTGGAATCGGGTTTTTGTCCGGGATTCATCTTTGTCGTTATTGAACAAATCTTTTTCAAACTTTCAGATATTAATGGCCATGATGTAAACTTGCGCCTCTGTGAAATTGGTACGGGTCACATGACCCTGACCAGAGTTATCTCCCCTTGATGTGTTAAAGTAGGCAAAATAAGCCCTGTCCGGGATTCATCTTTGTTATTATTCAACAAATCTTTATCAAACTTTCAGAAATTAATGGCCATGTTGTAAACTTTCGCCTCTGTGAATTTGGTACAGGTCACATGACCCTGACTGGAGTTATCTCCCCTTGTAGGCAAAATTATCTCCCCTTGATGTGTTAAAGTAGGCAAAATTAGCCCTGTCCGGGATTCATCTTTGTTATTATTCAACAAATCTTTATCAAACTTTCAGAAATTAATGGCCATGTTGTAAACTTTCGCCTCTGTGAATTTGGTACAGGTCACATGACCCTGACTGGAGTTATCTCCCCTTGTAGGCAAAATTAGCTTTGTCCGGCCTAACTCCAGGGCAAACAACCTAGACATGGAGGGAGGGGGGTATTCGTTAGCCTATGGCTTACAGTTCTAGTTTTTAAAGCTACAGAAATGAAATTTTGACCATAAGTACATTTTTTTTTTTGTCAGATGACTTTTACTTGGCACATATTAAAAAAGTTCATGCAACTAATCAGCTTACAACACTTCCTGTCCTCAGATGTTGAACGTGCAACGTTTTCAGGTAACCCAAACACAAAATGTGAACTATATGTTTGTTGCCTTTTACCCATACATACATGCTCTGGATTGAAAATGACCACAAGAGCCATGCCAGTAGAGCATAGACCCTCATGGGCCTCTTGTTTTTCAGTAAAATGGTTGAATGCTAAATCAGAAGGGTAAAATTATGTTGATGTAAAGTTGTATTACACTGTGTAATATAAAATATATGTTATGGTTGTTTTACACAAGAAACTATCAACATTCTGTAATAAATACTTATTTGATGTCTTAAAGCGTTAAATGCATAATATAGCGTGAACGTTTGCAAGGTCATTCATTTATGATGGTCATGTGAAAACTTATTACTCTAGTTAAATATAGTATGACTGCTCCCTTGAAAACACTACTGACCACTTCACTGTAGGTAATCATAGCTCAAATTGCCTATCCCAGTATACAAAAAAACTTATACTACTGGAAAAACATTATTGCAACTGACCAATACCTTTCCCTTCCAGCCTGGGTCATGGTGTGTGGGGCATGGTGCCTCCAGATGCCATCATAGCTGATCGCTCCCTTGACCACACTACTGACCACTTCACTGTTGGCCAAGTTGTCACAGTCAAGGTTAAAAGGTAAGAATAAACTCGGACTGAATTTTAGTAAAAACTTATTTAGTTACAATGATTGTTAAAGAACTTATTACAACATTATATTAATCGCTCTCGTTGGTGAGAGTGTGATCTTGTATTGTGGGGAAAACTTGGGTACTTGAAGTAAAACCCACTTGTCCAGCTTAGTAACCACGAACCAAACTCACATGAACTCAGTCCGGGAATTAAACACGAGTTCTTTAGGTGAGAAACGAATGCGCTAACCACTCCACTAACCAGACAATTACATACGGAATACATTTTTAATTGTTTAAACTTCAAATTTAATGTCAAGCTGTTTAAGTGGTTCTTGCAAAAAGTTCCAATATTAAACCTCTGAAAAAATTTGTTGGTCATTTATTTTTAGCAAAGCAGAAGACGGCTCCAAGATCAACCTGTCCATGCTTCAGAAGGACACAGGGGTGGCCGTCAAACTCGGCAAGAAGAAACAGCGACAGAGAAAACGGACGCTGTCTTCATCTTCTGTTGGGTCGGACGACGGCGTGTCAGAGAATAAGAAGGTAAAAATGATTTATCAAAGAGCTGTTCCATTTTAACATATAACCCACCCCAGAAAGGTACTTTCAAATTGGACTGTACCCCTAAGCATCCAGAGCTTATGTGTTATGCAATTCAGTTTGGCATGATATATCTCAACTTATTTTTCTTATCGTTTTAGGTTAAACGACAAAGAAGTTTGTCTGCAGGCAGTGTAGACATGGAACAGGATGCAGAGGACAAAGCTGTAGATAGTGATGTTGAAGAGGACATTGCTGATCATGTGGACTTACCTGTGATGAAAGTTGAGAAGAAGAAGAAAAGTGGAAAGAAGAAGTCTTCTGATGACAATAGTGATATTATCAGTGGTATATCTGATCTTAAAACTAGAAAAATAAGTGAAAGTTCAGAAACTGAAAAAGGAAAAAAGAAGAAAAGAAAAAAGAAGGGTGAAATAATTGAAGATAAGTCACAGGATCTGGTGTTAAGTGACAAGGAAAATGAGGTCATTGTTAAAAGCAAGAAAGTATCTAAAAACAAAAAAGATAAAACTGTTAAGACAGCTGAAACTGTATCTCAAGAAGTGATGGAGGATAGCGAAGGCCATGATTCTGACAGTGGAATAGAGGTTAAAGTTATGTCCACAGCCTCTGAAAAGGTGAGTAAACAATCATTTAGAAGTCTGAATTGATGTAGAGCTTTAAGAATGAAAAAAGGTCTATATATTTGCATCTTTGGGTAGGACCAATAATGATCAGTAGAGATGCATAAAAGCAGTATTTTTGTTTGATGATTCTTGAAAAATTAAAACAAAACTTTCTTTGTCATAAAGCCTGCTTTTTGTTCCCAAGTCATAAGCAAGTTTATGTTATATTATTGTATTTCATTATTTGCTTTTCTATTTTCAACAAAAAAGATGAGGTATTGTCATACCCTTGGTGTCATTGTTATGGGCGTTGTCATTGTGCAATGTTTTTAACCTTGGCCTTAACTCACAAATCATTAAGAATTTGAAATAAAACTTGTTTACATATTGCCAGAGACAATACGCACATACATAGCAGGGACCATAACTCTGGCTTTAAATATTGCAGATTTATGCCCCTTGTCAACTGTAAATACCAGACAAGTGTTGTCACAATATGGATATTCATGTTCATTTGATTTTAAAAGGATTACCTGGTAGTCAGTAGTTTCTTCAATTTGAATGACCCAATTTTCTACTTTCAGAAGCCAGTACTTGATGTAGGGGCTGGATTTTCCTGGGATACGGAGTTCAAGATCCCTGCCCTTGGCTCAGGGGAGACCAGTGACGAGGACTCCGACGATGACAACAATCAGGTTAGAGCAACCACCTTAGAGCTTAACTTCGAAAGGACTGGCTTTCAAGAATATATTTGAAATAATCGTAATTTGAAGTTCAATGTGAAGTCTACATTAAATTTGTTTTCTAAACTGATCTTTTTACCAATGGCATTCCTATATGTATAATCATGTATATTCTATCATCACAAGATGTGTGTTAATTGGGAAATGTTGGCATCTGGCAATAAGTGCATAATAAACCATAAACATGCTTTACACAGACCATGAACAATGGCACATCCTTTCCAAATGAACCAACAAGCTCATACTGATATTTATGAATCGTATATTTTTCAGCCACAAGTAAAGAAATCGAAAGAAGAGATCAGGCGTGAAAAGGCTGAGGAAGAAAAGAAGTTATACAAGGTATTGCATGTATATCTATATCAGAGATCTGTCAATGGCTTGGTACTATAATCATGATACAGTTTTATCAATTTCTCTGTCTTTACCCATGCATACTATCTGAATGGACTATATGTGTGTTTATAGTCACCATTGCCTTAGTAATAGATGCTCAAGAGTTGTCTTTCTTTTTTTCTTTTCTTTTTTGGAGTGAGTGAGGGTATGGGGGTAGTTTTCGATTATAGGAACACCAAACCTTGTTATTTTTAGCTTAAATTCTCTGAAAATCATCATCGGTTACAAAAAGTTAACAATACTTACAGGAGTATAAGTTTGTAGCATATTGGGATCTTAGAATGACAAGCCCCAGTTTGTCTAAAAAAAAAATTATAGCTGAGAAGTCTAGTCAAATATGTATGAATTGAGCCACTATTGAAATAACTTTCAGTATGAGATGGAAGTGTTGGGTGGGGACAGAAGGCCAGAAACATCAGACGACTTTGACAGACTGGTTCTCCAGTCTCCCAACAGCTCGCTTGTCTGGTTGCGCTACATGGCCTTCCACCTGGAGTCTACTGAGATAGACAAGGCTCGCTCCGTTGCTGAGAGGGCTCTTAAAACCATCTCCTTTAGGTAATTTAAACATGAAGTCTGTTTTATTCTTTAATGATTTGTTATAAGTTGAAAGCTTTATATTACCTAATAGTTGTTCACATGAAACTAAGAACACTTACTTTATATTATAGACTGCATATACATGTTAAAGGTTCATTATTTTCACTTAAAGACAAGAAAGCACACTATCATTGCGCTAAAGTAACACTCTTGTAGAAAAGCATGTTTTTAGTGTGCCAAAATAATGAATGCAATTGTAGAAAAAAAATGCTTTCAGTGTGCCCAAATCTTGTTCTTGTAAGAAAGAAAGCAGAAAAAAAATATAGCCGGTAATGAAAATAACAAAAATCTTATCAAATCATAGCTGTTTCAATAAAGTTCTGGTAAACAAATAGAAGTTTTCAATTTCTGGCTCAAACTTAAATGATCTGTTTATACTGGGTAGATTAGATCGCAAATCATTGCAGGAAGATTATGACCTGTGTTTGTATCTTTTGTGCTTATTTTCCTTTTAAAAGTTGTTGAATTATGCCCCTTGACCAATGGGAAAAAAGTAGTTTACAGCAGCCCTTGCGCGTACTGGTCAGAAATTGGCTAAGGGAGAGCAATATTTGATAAGCATATAAAGAGGCTGAGCTGAATTTTCTACCTTCTGTGGTGTACCCTGTGCTTATGAGTGTTTAATGATAATCAATGAAAATCCCCTGAAAAGCCTCCCAGAAATATGGCATTTATATATACATATCGATGAATATAACATATACTTTGCTTGTTGTTTCAGAGAGGAGCAGGAGAAGTTGAATGTCTGGGTGGCATACTTGAATCTGGAGAACATGTATGGCACATCTGAGTCTGTGGGAGAGGTTCTAGCTCGAGCCACCAAGCAATGTGACTCCATTGCTGTCAACCTCCAGATGGTCAACATATACACAACATCTGGCAAGATGGAGGTGAGGGTTCTCCTAATTCATCGCATGCGAAGCATTGTTGACATTATAGTGATAAGTTTTGAATGACTTTTTGTGTTCAAACTTGGTATGAACATTGATCATGGTCAGTAGATGACCCCTTTTGATTTTGGGGTCAATAAGTCAAAAGTCAAGGTAATATAATGGGTTTGTGTGACCTTAACTGTACAAATTATGAGTGCAACTATGTATGTAGTGTACAATTGTTGTGTTCACTGTGAGGCGTCCATATCATTGTCACACTTTCATTACCAATTAACAGCTTTTAAATGAATGATTGTAGAGTATATGGTCATTGTGACTTTACTAGTACAAATAATTGATGCTCTTAACAGGCAGCTATCCTATTTGGGGAATTCTAGTGCTTTGTATGTGTTAAAGTTATTACAATATCCTTACAGGAGGCTGAGCAAGTGTACAACAACCTGGTCAGGAAACATTCTGTCAACAAGAATGTCTGGCTCAAGTTTGGGGAGTTTTACTTCCAACAGGGGCGGTCTGACTCTGCACGAAAACTCATGCAGAGAGCCCTTAAGAGCCTGGACATGAGACATCGTAAGTGGCGAGGTTTATTTGCTGCTTAAAGTAACAGGGTTTAACCCATTGTTGTTCTTGAAACACTTATTGAGTCAATTTTCCACATGATTCTGACAAAGAGGTACTCAGAGGTTATGTTTGACAAATATTTCTTATCTACCGGGTATGTTATTTTCCATTTTTTCTCTGGCAGTTTTTCCCATACTTATTATATTACATATAAAACTTAGATGATACTCATTACAATAAACATACATTTCAAAATTTACAGATGTGGACGTGATTACACGGTTTGCCCAGTTTGAGTTCAAGCTCGGGGAGCCGGAGCGAGGCAAGACGATGTTTGAGAACACCCTGAGCACGTACCCCCGCCGTACTGACCTTTGGTCAGTCTATATCGACATGGTCACCAAGATTGGACAGCATGATAATACGAGGTGGGTGGAGTTGTTTGGTTCTATTCTTTTGTAGTTGCTGTTGCTATTATTTATTCATAGAAAAAAGGTTGACATTACTTTGAAACAAGGCACCTGGGATACACATTAACACTTTCCAGTCGCATTCAGAGAATAAAAAATATTTTGAGCTTATTTATGGGATATTTTGAAAGATACTTTGCCCATGTGCCAACTGAAATTTCAGGCTTTGTTTGCACTTAACTTAGATCGAGATATAGGTTTGAGACTATGTTTTAAATGGAATTAAAGAAAAAAAGCTCAATAATATTATTAAAATTATTGTATAATCTTTTTTTGCATATCTATCTGAAGAATTATAGTATAGTTCTAATACATGTACATAAAGATCTCATAGTTGAACCACAAACATTTACATATGTTTCAGGAGCCTCTATAACAGAGTGATCAGCCAGAAGATGTCGGCCAAGAAGATGAAGTTTTTCTTCAAGAAGTTTCTGCAGTTTGAGGAGAAATTTGGGAGCCCATCCCAGGTGGCTGAAGTGAAAAGAAAGGCCCTTCAATATGTGGAGGCTGGGGCTGAGTAGGGGGTGAATGGAGGTGTAGGGGTTGATAATTTGTTTCATTTAGAAACGGGAACAGGCAGCTGATGTCAGAAGAAAGGCCCTGCAAAATGTGTAAGGAGATCATCACATATTGTGAGAGTGAGAGCTACATGTACATGTAGCATTTTATAACATTGACTCACTGTGTGGCCAGACATGCATGGACTTACGTGGCTGTATATGAGTGTACATGTATGGTTTGTTTCCAAGATTACATTTGACTTTATGAAATATGAAATATACATTGGTCTAGACTTGTTCCTACTTGCAGGTGAAGTCTTTTTGTTTCGCATAGTTGATGGATTGTAATCGTACAACTTGTACAATATAGATATTAAACTTTTAATTCTTGATTCTGTGTTTTGCCCCTCCCAATTCACACTCTAGTGGTGGATGCACACTAATTTTACACCATAGTGTTGCGAAAGCGTTAATGGGCTGGCCAGAATACATGTAGTTGTTGTATATTCAAATAAAGAAGAAACCGTTTAATTATGCCATTTGTCAAGCATAAGTGTACACATTTGCAAGAAAACGACAGAGATGAGAGGCACCAATTTCAAGGGAGTCTGGCTATGTACTGGTACTTGGCACATTCTCGGGAAGTCGTCGCTTGGGTTCCAAACTGTTCTAAGTATGTTTTGGGGTCAAATAGAGACAATTATATCACTGATATCGTCTATTCGAGCTCGATCATGTAGTTGGACTTAGAACAGTCAGTAAGTCAAATTAAGAAAATTATTCATCATTCCATAATGGTCCAACTCAAAAGTCTCCCGCTCTCATAACTTCCATTATACTGTTCTAAAGTCTTAAATCGGCCAATGAAATCCTGGTATCACCGACACGTAATTCATTTCTTTTACAAATCCAAAATGCCTAAAAGGAAGAACAGTTTGGAACACTTGAAAACACACTTAAAAATGCATGTACGATATCACATACACCAAACTGTTCTATCTCAATTCGAACAGTATGGAAATCATTGATCTTGACAATAACGTTACATTTGTGGTAATTTTCGTTTTTATAGAAGTAAATATTCTAAAAAATAAATCACTGCATGCTAATGATTTTTATGTATCATCAATACACCGTTTTAAATGGTCTGTGAAAATTTGATGAAATTACGTTTACAAACAAAAATGTTATACATGTATCAACTTTAAACTCAATTCTCAAAACGCTAACAGATGCTGTTAGAACAGTCTGGAACTGAAGCGACGAAGTGTTTATCTTGCTGATACAATTTCTTCCAACGCATCCTTAAATCGCGTGTTTCTAGACCGACAGCAATACCACCAGGGCATCTGTCCAGTTACCTCGCTAAAACCGTGCTATCAATTTGAGAAAATAAATAGATATCCATTTAACCAGGTGCATATTCGCCACTTTTGGCAGAAAACGACAGTCCGTCGACGGCCATTTTTGCGTGCACCGTAGAGACGGAATGTGCCACGTCGAAATTACTTAATAAAACGGTGTCCGGCGTATTGTTATTTACAACAACTGCTGGCAATTTACACATTCTCCTGCAATATTTCCTTTACATTGTTTTACACTCCACATCTTCAATGTACACGGTAAACGCTTTATTCTACACCGATAGCAACACCAACGTGTTACAAAGCACGATTGCGAATATCATTGATTACATATACACGTTTAATAGACTGTTTGCAAACAACTTAAACTCAGCTACAACCTTTATGTGTGTATATACGTACAGCTTAACGTACAAGTGGTATTTCGCAACCTGACTTATTTGTGATATTTCAGCACTACTGTGTCCAACATCACGGTAGCCACCTTATCCATGTCAATGACGCCACCGAGTCAGCCTTCATAAAAGACGCACTTCACTACCATGGTATAATTTACATTGAAATAAACTTGTTACGCTCATCAGTCGCCAAGTAACTGTTGCTGGGCATCCGAGTCATTATAGTATCATTATAATTACTTTATCATGAATGATAGTTTTTGTTTATTATATGGTTTTAAATGTTTACTATGATTAATAGTGCTCTTGTTTTCGGGTTCCCCCTACCAGACCCGCACGAAGGTTGGGTGGGGCTGACAGACGAAGATATTGAAGGCATATGGAAATGGATGGACGATGATTCTATTGCTGGTTATACCGGTAAGGAAAACATGCTAGTCGCTTTGTGATTACTTGTCAAAACTTTATCGAATTCTTGCTTGTAAATGTTTTGAGCACGACTGAGTACTTTAATCAGATTGCTCTTTTGTGATTACTTGTATCATGCGACTTTTTCCTTATTTTAACAGCAGGTAGGAACACTATCATTCTATTGTTTATGAAACAACAAACTGCTTTACTCCTATGTGTTAAACCATACTAAGTCTAGATCACTTTGATTTGATTTAATATGATTTCTTATACTATTTACCTATGCGACATTTGCGATGTCTTTTATAGATGAATATAGATCAATCGTTTCAACTCGGCCATCTCCGGCAAGCTTCGAGATAGCTAATTCTGTTGAATAATGGCCAAGGTGTTCCGATTGGCATAGAGCGTTGTCCGAACGACTCAAAACTTTGCATGTGAATAACTGTGTGTAGTAGTGAAGCAATTTGGTAGAACAAATCTTGTTCTTTGTGAGTAAAGCATAAAGCTTATAAATGGTATAAAATACAGTTACAACAAAACATTTTTAAAAAAGCCACCACCTGCAATTGCATGTTCAACATCTCGAAGGCTTTTAGTGGATCACATATATTTGGAATGTTTTTTTAACATGATGGAAGTCCAGATTATAATTGTATATTACCAAAATAACCCATTAAATGCATCTTATACAGTTACTGTATGATTTTTACATAACACACATTAACTTTATCATCATTTAAAAAAAGATTCAGTTCATTGATGTAGATCTGTATTTGTGAATGTGATGTTAATATGTTAGTGTCCATAGTTCATTGATGTATATCTGTATTTGTGAATGTGATGTTAATATATTAGTGTCCATAGTTCATTGATGTAGATCTGTACTTGTGAATGTGATGTTAATATGTTAAGTGTCCATAGTTCATTGATGTAGATCTGTATTTGTGAATGTGATGTTAATATGCTAGTGTCCATAGTTCATTGATGTAGATCTGTATTTGTGAATGTGATGTTAATATATTAGTGTCCATAGTTCATTGATGTAGATCTGTATTTGTGAATGCGATGTTAATATGTTAGTGTCCATAGTTCATTGATGTAGATCTGTATTTGTGAATGTGATGTTAATATGTTAGTGTCCATAGTTCATTGATGTATATCTGTATTTGTGAATGTGATGTTAATATATTAGTGTCCATAGTTCATTGATGTAGATCTGTACTTGTGAATGTGATGTTAATATGTTAAGTGTCCATAGTTCATTGATGTAGATCTGTATTTGTGAATGTGATGTTAATATGCTAGTGTCCATAGTTCATTGATGTAGATCTGTATTTGTGAATGTGATGTTAATATATTAGTGTCCATAGTTCATTGATGTAGATCTGTATTTGTGAATGTGATGTTAATATGTTAGTGTCCATAGTTCATTGATGTAGATCTGTACTTGTGAATGTGATGTTAATATATTAGTGTCCATAGTTCATTGATGTAGATCTGTATTTGTGAATGTGATGTTAATATGTTAGTGTCCATAGTTCAATGATGTAGATCTGTTCTTGTGAATGTGATGTTAATATGTTAAGTGTCCATAGTTCATTGATGTAGATCTGTACTTGTGAATGTGATGTTAATATGTTAGTGTCCATAGTTCATTGATGTAGATCTGTATTTGTGAATGTGATGTTAATATGTTAGTGTCCATAGTTCATTGATGTAGATCTGTATTTGTGACTGTGATGTTAATATGTTAGTGTCCATAGTTCATTGATGTAGATCTGTATTTGTGAATGCGATGTTAATATGTTAGTGTCCATGGTTCATTGATGTAGATCTGTATTTGTGAATGCGATGTTAATATGTTAGTGTCCATAGTTCATTGATATAGATCTGTATTTGTGAATGCGATGTTAATATGTTAGTGTCCATAGTTCATTGATGTAGATCTGTATTTGTGAATGCGATGTTAATATGTTAGTTTCCATAGTTCATTGATGTAGATCTGTATTTGTGAATGTGATGTTAATATGTTAGTGTCCATAGTTCATTGATGGAGATCTGTATTTGTGAATGCGATGTTAATATGTTAGTGTTCATAGTTCATTGATGTAGATCTGTATTTGTGAATGCGATGTTAATATGTTAGTGTCCATAGTTCATTGATGTAGATCTGTATTTGTGAATGCAATGTTAATATGTTAGTGTCCATAGTTCATTGATGTAGATCTGTATTTGTGAATGCGATGTTAATATGTTAGTGTCCATAGTTCATTGATGTAGATCTGTATTTGTGACTGTGATGTTAATATGTTTGTTTCCATAGTTCATTGATGTAGATCTGTATTTGTGAATGCGATGTTAATATGTTTGTGTCTCTAGTTCATTGATGTAGATCTGTATTTGTGAATGCGATGTTAATATGTTTGTGTCTCTAGTTCATTGTCGTTTGGGCCCTTGCCTTGTGTCCCTAAACAGGGTTTTTCGTCTACTGGGCTTGTCCTTGTAGTTTACATTGTATTATATATAATACAATGTAATAATTTATTTATTTATATATATATATAAATATATATAGATAAAATGAGTATATGTTCAAATTTCCATGCTTTCCTCACAATGTGCATGGTTTTGCCAAAAGATGGCCCCATTATATTTGCTTCCAGCTCTGTATTTGTGAATGTGATGTTATTTTGTCCATGGTTCATTGATGTAGATCTGTATTTGTGAATGTGATGTTAATATGTTAGTGTCCATAGTCCATTGATATAGATCTGTATTTGTGAATGTGATGTTAATATGTTAGTGTCCATAGTCCATTGATATAGATCTGTATTTGTGAATGTGATGTTAATATGTTAGTGTCCATAGTCCATTGATATAGATCTGTATTTGTGAATGCGATGTTAATATGTTAGTGTCCATGGTTCATTGATGTAGATCTGTATTTGTGAATGTAATGTTAATATGTTAGTGTCCATAGTTCATTGATGTAGATCTGTATTTGTGAATGTGATGTTAATATGTTAGTGTCCATGGTTCATTGATGGAGATCTGTATTTGTGAATGTGATGTTTATAATGTTAGTGTTCATAGTTCATTGATGTAGATCTGTATTTGTGAATGTGATGTTAATATGTTAGTGTCCATAGTTCATTGATGTAGATCTGTATTTGTGAATGTGATGTTATTATGTTAGTGTCCATAGTTCATTGATGTAGATCTGTATTTGTGAATGTGATGTTAATATGTTAGTGTCCATAGTTCATTGATGTAGATCTGTATTTGTGAATGTGAAGTTAATATGTTAGTGTCCATAGTTCATTGATGTAGATCTGTATTTGTGAATGTGTTGTTAATATGTTAGTGTCCATAGTTCATTGATGTAGATCTGTATTTGTGAATGTGATGTTAATATGTTAGTGTCCATAGTTCATTGATGTAGATCTGTATTTGTGAATGTGATGTTAATATGTTAGTGTCCATAGTTCATTGATGTAGATCGGTATTTGTGAATGTGATGTTAATATGTTAGTGTCCATAGTTCATTGATGTAGATCTGTATTTGTGAATGTGAAGTTAATATGTTAGTGTCCATAGTTCATTGATGTGGATCTGTATTTGTGAATGCGATGTTAATATGTTAGTGTCCATAGTTCATTGATGTAGATCTGTATTTGTGAATGCGATGTTAATATGTTAGTGTCCATAGTTCATTGATGTAGATCTGTATTTGTGAATGCGATGTTAATATGTTAGTGTCCATAGTTCATTGATGTAGATCTGTATTTGTGAATGCGATGTTAATATGTTAGTGTCCATAGTTCATTGATGTAGATCTGTATTTGTGAATGCGATGTTAATATGTTAGTGTCCATAGTTCATTGATGTAGATCTGTATTTGTGAATGCGATGTTAATATGTTTGTGTCCATAGTTCATTGATGTAGATCTGTATTTGTGACTGTGATGTTAATATGTTTGTGTCCATAGTTCATTGATGTAGATCTGTATTTGTGAATGCGATGTTAATATGTTTGTGTCTCTAGTTCATTGATGTAGATCTGTATTTGTGAATGCGATGTTAATATGTTTGTGTCTCTAGTTCATTGTCGTTTGGGCCCTTGCCTTGTGTCCCTAAACAGGGTTTTTCGTCTACTGGGCTTGTCCTTGTAGTTTACATTGTATTATATATAATACAATGTAATAATTTATTTATTTATATATATATATAAATATATATAGATAAAATGAGTATATGTTCAAATTTCCATGCTTTCCTCACAATGTGCATGGTTTTGCCAAAAGATGGCCCCATTATATTTGCTTCAAGCTTTCGCAGGTATTATCAGGCAGCGTGTGAACATGATCGTAAAGGAAGACTTTCCCTATTCATTCGTTTTGGCTGGTCGTCCTGTTTTATACATGTATTTGCCTATAAATCATTATATAGTGAAAACTCACATCTATTGGGGGATTTGCTTTAACTGTCGAAGATGAGAAAGCATCGCGTGAGGTGACTGTAAAGGGTTGTGTGCCGTGTCTACTTGGCAAGAACTATGGCCCTTTATATGTATCTATATTATGTTTATTTAAGCATGCAGTTCTTTTGTTTATCAAAATTCTCGTCCAATTTTTGCTTCAAATTAACTCAGAATATCTGAGTATACATTCATATAATCGTAAAAAAGGAAGTAATTTGTGCTCCAGCATTTCTAGCACAATTTGGTCATTGGTTTTAACTAGTTTCTTTACGTTTTGAGCATAATTATTTTTGTAACCACATGTTTACCGCTAACACTCCCGGTTAAACGAATAGGGATGTCGTTGGGTGTGTACCCGGGCGTGGTCGCGTAAAACATTTGGTGTCCACTCAACCACTTTAGTGAGAATAGTGACGCATTGTAATGAAACTTCTGAAAAGGGTTTCCAGTTAATATTTTTTATTAGTAATGATATAAATACTGATGACTTGATGCAAAGCATAATCATATTTGAGGACAGTTGAGTTGGTGCTTGAATAGAAAGAAAAAACAACTAGTCTCTGTTCAATAGCTATGGTTAGGAGTGACGTGAAGTGATGGAACTTTGTGTATGTTAATGTGGAGATGTAGTCTGAAATTTAATTTTGGATGAGTGAAATAGGCAATCACTTTTACTTAAATAAGTTCTGCTCAGAATTATTTGTAATGGGTGATGCATGACAAAATGAGAATTGCAATAAACATATTATACAGTTACACGTAAAGAGGCTTTGAAAAATGAACTTCAATCATAATATAATTATTAACATCATGGTATAAAGAGGAGTACATTATATTCTATAATTGACTTTTTTAATGATACATATCGTAAATTTACACAACTTGGAAACATAATACATTCTGGGTTTAATTTCATAACACGTTTAAATGACAATATATTCGGAGTTCTAAAATTACTGTTATCAATGAAACGTCGCCTTTCGGTAGTGAAATAACTACACTCTAACAAATAAAGAAATTCATCACCAATACGATTTGAATCACAAAGGTGGCAATTTCTGTCATTTATATTTATATTCCTCCAACTACCTACTTCAATAGGAAAATGATTGTTTCTTGTTCTAAATCGTATAACATAGTTCAATAATTTTGGCAGTGTTTTAACAAGATAGTTTTCAAATTCAAAACGTTATTTAAACAATCTATAATTTACACATTTACTTGAAGAGCTCACAGTAGTGTACCATTCGTTTAAAAACAAATCAGACAATTTCTGCTTAACGCTCTTTTGTAACTATTTTTATTATTTGGGAATTCGTGGCTTTGCCAAACATTAATAAGACCACATTTGATGAAGATATTCTTAACATGTTTAATCCATTTGAAGTCATTAGCTCTAAAGTTGGACCAGTAATTGACTATACGTGAATCTATATCTGTTTGTAAAGGTTTAACACCTGTTTCACCATATATCATACAGAAAAGAACAGAACATAATGTTTATTTAACTTAAGCAAATACAGCTCATCGTTATAAACACAAAAATAAATACACCTAATCAATTCAATATTCATAATCAAATCAATATTGTATGCATGAAAAAACAAAAAAGAATAATTTGCATTCTATTACTTACAATCGAGTTACACAATACCACGAGAGAGAAAAAGCAAACTTTAGCAGAAGTGAATGTGAGGAGGTCTTTAGGGGTGATTTATACATTCAAGTCTCTTATTTTAAAAGCTTTGGTACAAAAATAGCTAATCTTACTAACAGAGATTTATTGTCAGAATTGAGTAATGATATAAACTTTACCATACTAGGATGTCTGACATAATATCTAGGAATATAAATCTGCCTTATATCATTATACATTGGACAAACTAATACAAAATGAAATTCATCTTCAATATCGTTTAAATTACACAGTGTACATTTTCTATCTTGTCTTTGAATATTGTTATGTCTCCCAAGTTCAGTGTTTAGATTATGGAAGGATAATCGGAGCTTAGCTAAAATATATCTATATTTGAAATTTTCCATTAAAACAATGTAAGTTGATATTTTAAACGTTTCCTTGATTTCCTTAAACAAATACAAGAATGAATGTGTTTCCATGGTAGCACGCCAACCGGTTATATACATGTCTCGTAATCTTTCTCTGAGCATGGGGACAAATGCACATACATTTACAGACTCAGGAAATTGCCAAACGTCCGCAAACCCGGATGACTGAAGGATAGTTTTAACTCTGTCGACCCAGTTTAGACTTTGTGGGTTAACACGAAGTTCCCGGTATTGTTCTGTTATAATTGCCATGAGAATACAGTTATCTTGTTTCTCATTGTATAACTTAAGAAAATACTTAATAATACGAATATGTCGCTCAATATATAATGGAAATCTGCCTAGCTCTCCATAAAGTGACAAGGTATTTGTAGAGCGTTTGACATTTAGGACCCACTTGCGAAATTTTCTATGTACTCTTTCAATAACCTCTGTCTGGATATAGCCCCATACTTCACAGTTATAGTTCAAAATAGACAAAACATGTGCATGAAATAGATTAAACGTAATATTAATAGGGGCGCGGCTATGCTTGAGCAGAGCCTTAAGTGCAATCATAGAGCGCAATGCCTTTCCCGCCAGCGTGGTAGCTGCCTGCATGAAAGATCCACCACTGGAAAATACAATACCGAGGTAGTTAAATGAATTGACTATATCAACAGCCTGATCGTTATAAGTCCACTTATCTGATTTTCCTATACGCCCCCCTTTTCTAAATACCATTATCTTAGTTTTTTTCCACATTGACCGTGAAATTCCATTTGCTACAATAAGTACTTAAATTATTCAAAGATTCCTGTAACCCATCCCTCGTCTCTGACAGAATAGCCGCGTCATCTGCAAACAGCAATAAATATATTGAGATCTTATTGACTGTGAGACCTGCATTTAAGCTTTGTTGTAAATGGAGTTCGATATCATTGAGGAAGAGGGAGAAGCAAATCGGGGAGGTTATTTCCCCCTGGAACAAGCCAATGTTACTTTCAAAGAAATCAGACAAAGACACCAGGTGTTTTATGCACATTTTCACCTCGTTATACATCGACCGCAACAGGGACAAAAACTTTCCATCAATACCAAGTAATTAGCTTATACCAGAGACGCCCCCTATCAATGCAATCATATGCCTTACGGAAGTCAACAAAACAGCAATACATTTTTTTTCTTCTTTCCTAATTGCCTTTGTATAATTGAGTTGAGTATGAAAACTGGATCAACCGTACTGTACTTGCTTTTGAAACCAAATTGAGCATCAGTAGGATATCTTGCTCTTTAGCCCTCATTTTAAGTCGGTCATTTAGTATAACTGTAAATAATTTAGCAAAATAGCTTAGGAGCGTAATACCGCGGTAATTATTAGGATCAGATGTATCTCCCTTTTTATCTATAGGAATTATGGCCCCTGTTGCCCATGATCTGGGAAATGATTGGGTATTAACTATATGATCAAAAAATAATCCTAGAGGTTTAATTATAATAGGTATTGATGCCGTAAAATAGTCAAAGAGTATATTATCCAGAGAACAGGCTTTATTGCTGCCTAATTTCTTAACAGCATTTATAATTTCCTCGTCACTTATAGGTTTATCTAAATTATCAAACGTAGGGCCATTATAGGGTTTAGTATCGAAATCTTCGACATATTGCCTACTTTCGTCGTCTACTTGAACCTCTATATTTGATATTAAATTATGGAAATAGTCCTTAAATTCTCTATTTGATATATTGTCTCCGGAATTACTACTTGTCTTCCTCTTAAATATCTTCCAAAATTCTCTAGGCGACTTTTTACGCATGTCATTCATTTTTCTTCATCGCTCTTTATTAAAATTATTTTTGGACGTTCTACAGATATTTATAATCCTTCCTTCCTTTAAAAGCTGCTATTCTATCTACATCAGATAATGAAATATTGTACTGAGACACAGCGTTTTTATAAACAATATTTCGTCTGCATTCTTGGTCATACCATTCCTTCCTATTCGTGTGTGCATTATCAAAATATGCTGAACATTTGGCCTTTTTCTCTGACCTTTATTACACAGAAAGGTCGTAAAGATATTAGTTAATTCGTCTACATTTCCTTCCTTGGAAATTGCATCATGTAAATCCTTCTCTAAATTGTGAATATCTGCACATACGTCCGCTACAAAGTTATCTTTAAATTTCGTGTCCCATTTATAATATATCCTGTTATTTGAAACACAGTCATCGAGTTTAGTATGTATTTTAAATGAAAAGCATAGAGGTGCATAATAAGAAAAGGTATTAAAATCCCCCAACGATAAAACTCCTTAATGCATTGACATTATCGAGAGATGATAACAAATAATCGACAACACTTTGTCCATTGTGGGTCATGCACGTGAAATTCCCACGGTCATTTCCCCATCGGCCGTTTACAATACGGATATTTGTAGCTTTACAGAGATCAAGTAAATAATCCCCAAAGCGGTTGGATGTTAGATCACGTGACTTTCGATTCGTGTGCGTATCAACCGGGGTTATGTCATCAATATCAATACGGCGGTCATTATCAATGAAATCATTTTTACGTCCTACTCTACTATTGGTGTCACCTGTGAGAAAAGTTTTACCAATATGGCTAAAATATGTGAAATCTTCGATTTGTCTAAAAATGTCAACATTGTACATGTTATGTATAGGAGATGATTCTGGTGCTATATATGTTACATATATGCCCATGTAAATGTCAAAGTTTGTTTTAAAGAAATATTTATCAAACTTTAACCATACAAGACAATCGATATCGTTTTTAACAACTTTTACGCCTTTTCTAATACTATTTTAACATGTATTATAATTCCGCCACTAGAGCGTTTGGCTTTACGACTCTGGTATTTTCTATATGAATGAATTGGGTTATTATAGCCTTTAAAATTAATATTTGACTTACTATTGGTCCATGTTTCGCTTAAACAGATAATATCATATCCACACACCAAATTCACCAAATCCGAGTCCGATTGTTTATTTACTGTAAGTCCTTCAATGCTCCATGAAATACACTTCAGACCATCCTCACCACCGTCCTACTCACTGTCTCTATAGAGACGCTTGTTGATGTAGAGTTTATCCACCCTGATGTACGCCTCCTTCCCATCCTCACGTGCCTTGAGCATAATTGGGACCTGTTTCCGGCGCTTGTCCATGATCTCCCTCGGGAACTGCTCGGAAACGCCAATGGAATCGTCCTTGACCTGGTGGGCTGCCTGACGTTCCCGCTCGCGATCTGGATAGAAGGCGAATTTGGCGACGATCGGCCGCGTTTTGGCTGCGTTGAAAGCGCCTATGCGATGGGCGCGCTGGATCCGAATATCGGTTGATGCATTTGTGACTTTAAGCTTTTCCTCAATGAGTTTTATACTTTATGTTCACAATTTTCGTCTCTCTCTTCAGGGATTTTGTGGAACAGAAGGTTGTCCCGCATACTGCGATATTTTAAGTCCTGTATCTCATTATTGAGAGAGTTTTCCTTCTGTGATTGTTCTTGTTCATTTTTTTTTCACCAGCAAATTCGGACTAGAAATAAACTGATCTCTATGTCACGGATTTTGACCTCAAAGTCACTGATCTTGTGATCTATGCTGTCCATGCGGACAGTTAGGTTATTTACGCTAGATTGAATGGAATCTAGTTCAGCCAGTTTTTTGTCCATTATGTCCAATTTATTCATAACCTTGACCCATAAATCGTTGTTTACGTTTTGTGTCGATGTACCAATGGATACAGGTGTGGCACATTGGGCATATCCTGGGCCTGGGCTCCATACAGTGTTTCCATTATAAGGCATACTTTGATATAACACATAGTTTGGCGTACTTCTTTTAATTAACATTTAATATATATTTTAGAAATTTCAATTGGACCTTTTCGAGTATGTAATTGTTGCCAAAACCCCAACATTCACAACCGTATAGTAATATAGGTTTGATAATTTTGTTGTACAAATCTATTTGTAAATCAATAGATGAACATAAATATTTTGACTTTTTAAGCAAACAGAACATTGCCTGTTTTGCAATATAGTCCTTTGTTTTACAAAACGAGCCACTTTTAGTAAAAATAACTCCTAGATATTTATATTCCGTAATAACATCTATTGTATCATTACATAAAGAAAACGTATGGTGGTTTAATCTACCTCTAGAGAAAATGACAACCTTAGTTTTTGAGGTATTAACAGTTAAATTCCACTGTTAACAATAGTTCTCATACAGGTTTAGTGCATTCTGTAAATCTATAGCAGATTCAGACAATATAACAGTATCGTCCGCATAAAGGAGTAAAAATAACTTTAAAAAATCAATTAACCTGTAATCATATTCATGTTTGTTAATAACAATACCATTTACAACCAAGATACTTAGAAAATATTGATGCAAATCAATTACAAAGAATGAAAACAGTAAAGGAGATAAACTTTCTCCTTGCCGGACCCCAACACAACAAGGGAAATGGTCCGACTTAGTTCCATTCACCTTAACACAGCTTTTTGCTTGTTCGTACATGTTCCTAACAACATTTAAAAAGTTTCCTTGTATCTTATGTTTATGTAGTTTAAACCATAGCATGTTTCTATTAATCGAATCAAAGGCACCTTTTAAGTCAATAAAGGCACAGAACAATTTCTTGCGAGATGTGTACATGTGTTCTATAAGCATATTCAAAACAAACATGTTATCGACTGTTGAATGTGCTGGTCTAAAACCAGTTTGAAATTCGCTTAACATATCGTACTTTTCAATGAATTTTAATAGTCTATTATTCAAAACTGTAGTAAATAGCTTACCAAAGATACTAAGCAGTGTTATTGGGCGATGATTAGCGGGATCACACATATCACCCTTATTTTTATACACTGGGTTAATAACACCAATTGTCCAATTTTCGGGTATAGTTGCAGTTTTAAAGACAATATTAAAAAGCTTAAGATACACAATCTTCATAATATCAAAAGAATATTTCAGGTATTCATTTATTATTTTATCATCGCCAGATGCCTTATTATTATTTTTTTTAATTTTTAAGAGCACTTTCAATTTCTTCAAGTGTTATTTCGCTATCTAGCATGTGTATATCTACATCTGCTTTAATATCAAACGTATTTGTATCCGTAGTGATATCAGCATGATTTTCAGTTATATCGCCCGAGTTGGCGTTTTTAAAATGATCAAACATTACATTTAGTGATGCAGAGCAGTTGTTAGGCTTTCGAGCGTTTAAATATTTCCAAAAGCTATTAGGGTCAGATTTGCTGAACTATTTTAACTTAGAAGCGTTTAATCTTTGTTGTTTTTTATAGTTTGTGTTTAATACTTTCTTATAGTGTTTACTTGCAATATTAAAACATTGTTTATGGTGGGGATCCCTGCGAAGTTTATACAAAAACTTTGCTCTATGGAAAAAATTTCTTGCGCTTTTACATTCGCTATTAAACCAAATTTTATTTTTACCTTTGTTTTGGGTTATATTCTGTCTAGATAAGTTGGTCGGACCGAAAGACGTTTTGGCACTGTCGTGAAAGACCTGTCCATTTTTATTTATAACATTATTAATATTCTCATTGTTAACAATATTTTGCTCTTGCAAATGGTCTAATTCATGTATAATATTGTATATATCATTTCTTTTTATGTTATTTACAAATTCGTTTGGGTTGGTATTATCCCATAACTTCGCATTATGTGTTTGGCAACCATTACGTTCATTACTAATTGTTTGTTTACAACAAAATATGTGATCTGTCATCAAGGCTCACTGGATTATGAACGTCGGAAAGCAAGGTACAAAAATCGTGCACACATAGATTATCTATATTACAAAACAAATTCGGACTAGAAATAAATTAGTCCACCGTACTAACCGATTTACACGTGGTGTGACCTAATAAATCACCTGGTGTTCTACCGTTTAATACATACATGCCGTTAAGCTTCTCAAAATCAATTAATTTATAGGCCTTGATTGCATCTATTTTTACACAAGTTCGACTCGCTAAAGTATGACGTATCCGAGTTTAAATCTGAATATAATTCATCTAATTGCATTTCATGAAAAATTTCATAGTCAGGTGTGACAAAATCTTCCAAATCTTTTGTTCTCGAGTTAAAATCTCCAAATAGACATACATGTTTATACTTTCGAGACAGATTATCAGTATCGTTTTGTAATACTATAAATGGGTCATCTATCGCGTAATCCGAGTTTTCAGGTGGCAGATACACCACGCCTAGTAAAATATCCCCTTTACCAGTAAACTTTTCAGACAACTTAAGCCACATCACAAGGTTACAATCTGTGTCAATTACTGATACATAAGGTAATATGTAACTCGTTTTTAATCCCAACACATAAACCACCTGATTTCCGTTTAACAATCTGTTGTCGATGTTTAAAATGCAAAGTAAAATTTTCTATTTCTACTTGGTCCAAACAATCTGTTTTAGTTTCTTGGAAGCCAATAATATCAAATGCATTGATAAAAGAAATAAATTCTGGGCAAATTTGCTTCGATACTATTCCACAGACGTTTAAAGATAAAAGTTTAATTTTACTATTTTGACAAAAAAAATTGGCATTTTGACACATATATATGCATTGTTCAAAAAACTGTCATGAGGGTTGCACTCCTCTGTCCTGGCCTAGTCACTCTCTGTCGCTGTCTGCACGACATCCTCGTGTACCGTTGCGGTGTTTGTTTGAGGTGCTGCCAGGTTCTCTAGTGGCTCAGACTCTCTTGGGCGTTTTAACATAGTTTCTTCAAGGGGAGTGGGGGAGATATAATTATCTGTCTGCCCCGTGGGGTATGGGGGTCAGAGACTTGGTCCGCAAGTACGCTGAATCTGTTTGGTGTGGCAAAATTCACATGGCCATACCTTGCCTGTGACGGGGCACGGTTTCTAGTGGTGTCACCTCGCTCCGGGCGCTGTGTTTCCTGCATCGCAGTGTCTCGTGTCTGAGTGTTTTGGTGTTTAGGATACACTAGTGACTCGGGTTTGGGGTCGTAAACTTTGTTCCCTACGTACAGTTTGTCTCGAACTAGACGACACCTTTCATTGTTTTGAGGATTTGTTTTATAGTTTCTCATCACTGGGAACAGTTGTCTCCGTCGTTCGTCGATTTCGGGTGGAAATTGTTCATTGATGTAGTACCCCGAATGCTTCATATTCAGTTTGATGCACAGTACTTAATGATACTTGGGGTGCAACAAACTCATAAGAAGACGTATCATGAAATTGCATAAGAGTTGGTGTTTTAAAGGTTGTTGTTACTACAAATAGAACAATGGTTTCTGCTCTCATAATAACGAAACTTGTTGTTAATTAGGAAGCTAATGTAAAAATGTACTTTGGTTGGTCGGGCCAAGGTCGCTATTATTGAATATTAGGAAAAAAGCTACTCACTCGTTAATTACAGTTAGGAATTACGTAAAGTGATGAAACGTGTTTTAGTGTTTAGTAACATATTCATTTGGAGGCACATCTTGGGGTTTGAACAGGCATGATAAGGGTCATGATCGCCAGCAGCTTAAATTTAGATTCTCAAGGCATTGGTATTTAATATGCCCATATGTCCCGATAGCCCGAATTAAAAACATAGTTTCGTCGCATTACGGCGTTCGTAGATTCTTTATAAAGAGAACATTGAAAAATTGCTGTGTGTCAAATATCATTCACAATTTCCATTGCATTGATCATCAGATCAGATCAAACTTACTTAAAAATAAACATATTCATATTACAAATACATGGACGTGTGTGGGGGGTGGGGGGGCATCCGTGTCATTTATTATAAACGTTTATTATTTTATAGACTGGTCTGCTGGGGAACCCAATGATCTTGCTGGGGTACCCAATGGTCTACAGGGAGAAGACTGTGTTATGTTTTCAGCCTCTCGTAATTATCAGTGGAACGACGTGGGCTGTGAATACAATGAATTGCCCATCTGCGAAATACGGTACTAATATGTGAAGGAGATTTAAATTCGCATTCTTTTTGTTAAGTCCGTTTATTATAAACTCTTAATTTTACACCCACCAACATTAATATGAATGATAAAATCGCCCGAATACGTGTGCCTGGTGCATGACCCGGTATGAAGCTCTTTGCCTCAGGCCCTTCCATCCATTATCCACCCCGTGCATTGGTACACCATCCATTAAAACTAGAATGTTAAAAATATTTTTCTGTTCTAATTACATTCAAAGTTTCAAAGTGTATTCATACACTCAATGCAAACAGAGTTTACAAACATGAGGATATTATAAGTGCTAAGTATAACGAGGCTTTGTGCATAATGCAAATGCATATATGAAAACAAAGTGTACAGTTCAAAGTTTATCAATAGTCATTAAGTAGTCACTTTGTATCGTTTTTAAAAGTTTTAAATTCCTTTTTGGTGTCTATATTTTATAAATAAAATGATTTTTCACAAGCCGAATTTTTAGCGACCATAACATCTCGTTTTCGTTGTTCAAAGCAAATTATGTGTTACCCTTAATATCGATCGCACATTCGGAACTCCTCGGCCATTTTTTATCGAAAACAGCCTCGAATGTATATGGACGGTTTACATACTCTGTAATCGGTATGTTTAAGACCGCTGCAAGTAGACCGCCTAGTAATTTAATTTAGCAGTTAAACTTAATTACTTAACTCTTGGGAATCTTAATTATGTTTTAACAATACAACTTCACTGGCAATCATTTTAAACTAAGATCAATACATACAAGCTAAAACACTTTATTTAGGTTGTTTTCGATAAAAATGGCCGAGGAGCACCGAATGAACGATCGCAGTGATTGTAAAACACTTCTTGCATGTGAACGTGTAGATACAATAGCCTACATGCACATATTAAAGTTGAAACTAATCATTAACATATCAATTAATCAATTTCATTCAAATAGAAAAAAAACGCTATTAAAAATTCAATGAACATGCTTTATACTTTCTATTTCAGATCAGAAGCTACAGAGTCAATTATTGGTTAACACCTGAGGTGCACATCTTTTAAGTATCTGAAGTTGCAGTAATTAAGTTCTCGGGAGTTGCTGTACTTGATGGGTATTTTTGACAAACTCAAAAATAAAAAAGTACGAACATACAAGTCATTTGGGTTAGGATGAATAATATTCTACTACTAATTGAGCAGAAACCATTTCCTACATTATGTAACAGCAACGTTGACCCAATCAACACAAAATGGCATTCCGAGTTACGTTTTAATATGACCTAGGTACCAATATGCATATTCATACCTCACGCCAAAGCAAGTTTTTTGAGCAGAAGACGATTTCTTTTTTTAATGACAAAAGTGAAATATAAATATAATTTTGCCGAAACAATAGGCTGCTAGATTGGAAATGATATTAGCATAGATATAAAGCTTATGTCAAAGTCAGCCATAAATCCTCCCCCAAAACGGCCAAAACCTGACGCAAGACTTGGTAAATACGAGCCCCGTTAATATATTTTTAACACTCTGGAGAGATTTCATGCTACGACTTAAAAATGGGCATATATTAAATTCACAAAATAACAGAAATGAGGGAATTTGAGTTCTTGTAGGTCCCGTGCGAATAAGCAGACCGTTGGGTATGAACTAACTGTTGACGAAGAAGACAAAGCCCCATAATTTTGTTCGATCCTTCATCTGTTAAAAGAGGGAACGCATGTTAAATACACGCCTTAAATACAAATTTTAACCAACTAAAAGGTAACATGGACATTTAAACCATCATAAGGCTGTGGATGCATTAAGAAATGAAAAAAACAACAACAAATATTGAAATGATCAGAAGCTCATGAATTAAACACTATTGCGAACACGTAGGCACATTAAATGTAGAATTACCATGCGTTTGCATGATCAAATTGGTTACACACAGACTATCGAAATTTACTAAAAAAATGTATATATATATATATATATTTATAATAGTGCATCGATCAATAAATGAATATCACCAACATTTTACAAAATGTTCACCAATCATTTTCTAAGATATACATTGAATCATCCACATTTATCTCAGTATATACATTCAGAAGCGCCGCGTGCGCAAGTTGTTCTGCGTAATTACGATCTAGATGCCAGCGAATGATAAGTCTGCAAGTCTGTTGCTGGCCGAGGACAGATGCACTGCTTGAAGCTCGAACTCGCGAGAGCATGCCACGTATGCTACCTCGCGAAGACACTTCTGTAAGATTGGATCCTTGGTTTTCCCCGAATTCAAAACAGGGCAAACTGCTTGGTTGTCACAAAATATGGTTAGTTTCATCCCCTGCCATTTCACAGACCACAACTTTAAAGTGACTACGACACTGATACACTCAAACTGAGCTATATTTGAGCACGCTTCAAGCACACATTTGGGAAACACACTGTTTTATAGCTCCACATCAAAAAAGACAAACACCTGATGAGAACACTTGCTCAACAATAGACCATTGACTGGTTTTAATCATGGACACACCATTATAGATATGAACAAAACTAACCCACCACTTGACATCTTTCCTAAATTCATTTCCCAACTTCACTTTTTTAATCATTTTTTTTTTCAAACCACGTAGCTACGCTAATATACGCGATATGAACACACGGCTTGGTTTCACACATTTGTCAGTGGAGTTTTCCAAGAAGTGACTGTTAATCCCGCTTTGAGGCCGATCTCTCATCCATTTTGGAAGGAGAGATCGATTTCCTCTAAGCGCTCCGGAGTAGTCCGTAACTCCATACGATCTGAATCCAGAAGGACACCGAGAAAAACCATGACGGTCGAGGGTTCATACAGGCCTTCTTAACGTTTTCCTGCGCACCAGCGCGGCGCAACGTATCCGACAAGGAACGGTTTGAGTGTTGCGCGCGGAAGGGTGCGTTAGCACCACCAAAACCATCTTAATTATTTACACACGGTACATTTTGCAAAGAAACAATATAACGGATCATGGATGTTAGTCGCTGACATATGACGGCTGCTGAATGTAATCCAAAAGGAAGTTCACACTGACAGTCAGTCTATGTACATCTTACCGCGGCATCTTATAGATAGAAGATGAATATCACCAGGATCAACGCGTATCTGCCGATATGCAAGTGAAGTCTGTTTTAAACACCAAAGTTCCAGGGCACTGACAAAAACTAATGTCCACTCTAAACAATTGTGAAGGTGATGAGACAAAGGCTTCTGAAATTATCCAGCGGACAATACCAATTTGAGGTAATTTCTTTTATTAAAGGCCAATAACTTTCGATTGAAGCAATATGGATGGTTATCAAGCTTGTCCAAGATGTAATGCCTAAACACATTCTGAGCAAATTTAGTGGCGACTGGACTAAGGCTTCAAAAGTTATTGAGTGGACATCATACCGGATGCCATGTGTTATACATATGTTCGAATTAAGGGCCTTCCACAGTGCAAAAGTCATTTAATGACCAAACATAAATGTTTAAAAGACATATAGAGGATATTTGTTTATTTCAGTGTAAGATCGTATTTTATTTCACGAGCGTCATAGAAAAACATATTTTCACGAGTGGCGAAGCCACGAGTGAAAATGTAGTTTTTTTATGATCACGAGTGAAATTAAATACGATCTTACACTGAAATAAACAAATTTTCTGTTTCTTTTATGCTTATTTTCGGAGTTTTATTTGTTTTTTATTTATTTATGAATTACCCCCTTTTTTGAAAAGGGTGGGCTTTACGCCGCTACCCGTGGGGCGCCCCTCATGCATAATTATAGCTGTCAACATTTTTTACTTTCGGTTTGCTGAGAAATAGTTCTCTGCTATTCATTCTTATAGCTTAATATCCGCTCGTTTTTTATTGCAAAGCTTTATGAACAGTAAAAAATGAAGTATTATTAGTGCACAAATGTTCCAAAAAATAATGAAAACACTTTTTATTTTAACAAAATTAATACGCCGCTATTTATAGAATGAAAATTTGGAAGGTCAAATGTGTTAGCAAAACAAATGTGGATACTCATTGGATTTTAACCATTCTTCTTAGTTTAAGACTGCATATACGCGTGTTTTTATTGTAAGTTAATATACAGTCATCTTACTGTCAGAGACCAGTCTGTTTCGCTTTAAAATGTTTGTTTTCCAGAAGAGTAAATGCCACGCTAGTTTGTTGACACATTTTGAGATGTGGGTGGGGTAAAAAATATCGGATCTATCTGTAAATTGTTGTGTGAATTCTCCAGGAAGCTCATTTTACATACTACAACGGTTAACAGTTCAAAATACATTTGATCGATGCTATAAAATCTTATTTATGTTCGAACAGTTGTTTTTGTCTGTAATTTGTTTGGAATGAAAGCAAATGTTCGAACATTCAGCTTCAAAGATCAGTAAAATGTTTGATAAACGGGATAACCGGTAATAAACGGTAAGTTGTTAATTTCCAATTATATATTTATTTAAATTTATAAAATATTTCTTTATTTTTTTAACCTTTTTTGACATAATTTACTGAAGTCCAGTGTTCTGTTTTGACCAAGGCAAGTACATGTAACAACAAAGGATTTTAAAAGTAGTTCTGAAAATTGATATTTTCACTCCTTATTTTGCAGTGAAAATATCAAATTGATATTTTCACTGTTGTTATTTCACTGTTAAAACCCCATATTTCATCGTAAAGCATGAAAGAACATGTTTTATTTAGTTTTGAGGTTCAATATTTAGCAACCATAATAAGGATATCCGTAACAACATGTGTAGCTGAAATTTTACGAAAGAAGATTTTATCAAATTTCTAATGAAAAATGAATTTGTTTTTGTGTAAAATTCATGTAGTCAGTATTATCAAATTATCAATGTCTAGGGGCTTTGTGGTGATTGCAGCTATTTTAAGAAAGATATTCGCATTTTTGTTACCAGGAAATGCATATTATTAATATTTTTTTCAATATTTATTAAATATCTTTCTTATTTGAAAAGATATCACCAAGAACTCGCAAGACATTGTTGATTAGAAAGTCTGGGGCATGTTGACATAAAAACCTATAGTTATATTGACGACAAACTTTAACAAATAAATGCGTGACAAATGATTTTTGGTCCAAAATCTGATAAAATATTAATTTATACAATTTCGTTAACTCCTTTTTGTCACAAAGGATGTATCTATAACCCCTTAAAAAGATTCTTCCTCAAAACTAAATAAACATGAACTTTTAATACGTTTTAACTTTTAGCCTTTTCCACCCACTTTTGCACTGTGGAAAGGCAACAATCGCTTAAACATGTACACACGTTGAAGAATGCTTATCTTTGTTCCAAATATAATATGTATGACCCCATTTATTTACCTCATAAGGAAAATGAGTGGACGCGTGTTCTGGTGTTTGTTATGCTCTGTGTGTTTCCAGAGATATTCTGCGGACACGACATGTCCGGACAATTGGATACCTTTCCAGGGTTCTTGCTATTATATTGGACACAGTCCACTTACCTTTTCGCAGTCTGAGGTAATTAGTGAACAGTGGCAATATGTATCTAAATTGTTGGACAAATTCCACTTTCCTTCACGGAGTCTGAGGTAATAGGTGCGCAGGAGCAATATATATCTATATTGTTGGACACAGTCCACTTTACGGAGTCTGGGGTAATTAGTGTGCTGTAGCAATATATATCTATATCACGCCTCCAACATGAATGACGCAACGCCATTGGTCCAGGACTGGTCATGCGGTGACCCCATATTTTTCCATATTGGGTCACCAAATTTATAGCGTACCAAAATGGCGTCTATTTTCCGATTCCGATGAATAAATGAAACATTTAAACATGTAAACAGGTTGTCGATGTGATATATACATTACGGGGTTACTAGGTGACCCGATATTGGATATACGGGGCGCAGAAAACAATATTCGGGTTCGAGCTTCGCACTCACCCGATATGGTTTCCTTTGCCCCCTATATCCCATATCGGGTCACCTACTAACCCCTTAACTTATAATATTGTTGGACACAGTCCACTTCACGGCGTCTGTGGTAATTAGTGCGCTGTAGCAATATATACCTGTATTGTTGGACACAGTCCACTTTCCTTCACGGCGTCTGAGGTAATTAGTGCGCTGTAGCAATATGTATCTATATTGTTGGACACAGTCCACTTCACGGCGTCTGGGGTAATTAGTGCGCTGTAGCAATATATATCTGTAGTGTTGGACACAGTCCAATTTCCTTCACGGCGTCTGAGGTAATTAGTGCGCTGTAGCAATATTATAAGTTACGGGGTTAGTAGGTGACCTAAATTGGGATATACGGGGCAAAGGAAACCATATTGGTTTCCAGCGTCCCGTATATCCCATATCGGGTCACCTACTAACCTCGTAACGTATATATCATGTCGACAACCTGTTTACATGTTTCATTTATTCATCGGAATCGGAAAATAGATGCCATTTTGGAACAATATAAATTTGGTGACCCAATATGGAAAAATATGGGTCACCACGTGACCAGTCCTGGACCAATGGCGTTGCGTCATTTATGTTAGAGGCGTGATATATATCTATATTGTTGGACACAGTCCACTTTCCTTCACGGAGTCTGAGGTAATTAGTGCGCTGTAGCAATATATATCTATATTGTTGGACACAGTCCACTTTCTTTCTCGCAGTCTGAGGTAATTAGTGTACAGTAGCAATATAAAAATACATCTAAAATATATACGCATGTCATCATCCACTGCATGTTCCGGTTAAAAAATGTGTTCGAATTCCTACAAAACGTTTACGCCATTGTGTGTTGCCTGGTCAGATTATATAGCTGTACCATAAATAAATGAAATGCATAGGTGCAAGTACCTATGCATTTCATTTATTTATGGTCATGGCCATTTGCCTTATATGCATTTAAAATAAACCTTGAAACTTTTATATGCTTTACGATTCATTTGACATAACAGTAGTGTTGCATGTATTTAAATCAATTCAGATATTCATTTTTAACGTTGTTACTTTGATTATGAACTACATGTCTTCGTATTTGTTAAAGACAGCTGAGTACTTACATATTAAACTGTATTTCATCTGTATACAAATGATAAATTTTATTTTAAAATAAATGTTACGAAGCGCTATTTGCACGTGTGCTTGGACGTTTTGACTATTTAAAGAATGCAACTTCATCTTTAGCAGATGTTAAGACCTAAAAACACAATTAAATATTTAGCTTGAATTGTGCAAAATGCAATGACATGTTCACACAATTATTCACATTTAAAAGTTATGCCATTTTGATTGAATACAGGTACCCGTTGAACGGAGGTTTTCAAACAACTTTATAGGATGTATACATGTAGCTTACACAACGTGTTTCGCAACCACATTCATTTGTAGGTTGGCTGATTTCTGCCATTTTATGTTTTCGGCATTTCGATGAGGGTTTTTTCTAAAGGCGTATTTCAATCCCGCAAGTAGGCGCATTTTCCCATTTTGTCTATAGTCTTCCGGTAGGGATGAGTAAAAAGTATCACGGTACCGCTGCATTTTCAAACTTGTTCTTTTATGTACCTTTTTCGCATTTTCGTGTTTACGCATTTTCGCCGCAAATAGGAACATTAAATGTCAGAAATCATATCTCGTATATTTGTGATGTTCTAGCTCTTCTGCTCCCAACACCACAGTAGTCACCTTATCCATGTCAACGATGCAGCCGAGTCCGCCTTCATTAAGGACGCACTTCGCTACCACGGTATGTTAAAACATATGTCATATTTTTTTATTTTTTTTTACGCCTACCCAATAATGACTGTTATTCGGGAAGCGCCTATCATTAAATCATTAACTTGGAAAAAATATGACCTAACCCTTTTGTATATATTATGCTATATTTGTTAAATGAAAACTCGTGAATATTTAAATATGATTAAATTAATAGCTATAGTAGTAGTTTTATAAGTTGAATACATATTTTATAGTTCTATGCTAAAACTAATTAATATTATATTTGATCGTTTTTGATCATATATTGTTTCCCCTACCAGACCCGCATGAAGCTTGGGTTGGACTGACAGACAGCGATATTGAGAGCATTTGGAAATGGATAGATGACGATTCTGTTGCTCAATATACCGGTGAGAACAATAATTATTTTATACGTTAGTAAGTGTATGCAGATTGCAGAATATAATTATTATTCAGACATAAAATGTCTAAGATCCCATGCATAACGAAGCGAGCTAGATAGTAATTTATGGTTGACCCAAGGTGTTCGCTAACCGATCCCTATGTCGAGATATATGAAACAGAGCCAAATAACTAAAAACGCCCGAGAACTACTACTGTCAACCCATTCGTACAGTTATTTCAGAAACATTGATGTATATGTTTTTATAACTTAAGCAAATTTCGTATGACACTTATTAAAAAGGAGCTGAAAAAGGCTGCAACAATAAGGGTAGGTCGAGTAACATTCAACAAACATTTTTCATTTTTCAGTTTTAATCTTAAATATGTGTGATCTGAGCAATTCAGTTTCAATTATTTCTTGAGCATTTTCATTGGTTTGTTTTGTAGACTGGAGCAGTGGCGAACCCAATGATGCGGGCGGAGAAGACTGTGCTATTTTTAGGGCGGATCACAATTATCAATGGAATGACGTCCCCTGCGATAATCAACACTTGTTTTTGCCCGTTTGCGAATTGCAGTATGTAGTATTTGTTGCTGCTTTCCCGTTTTTGAAGTATTCCTTATTTGAGACAAATCAACATGAATATGCTGAATAAAATAATTAATTACCACCCGCATGGCTAGTAAAGGTGTGTCGCTGTACCCGCAAAGATGCCTTGGTTGCGACAACGTCTATAGCTAACGTACATGCATACATGTACATGAACAAAACATTACATCTGATTTATTTTATCTATCACCATACGCACTCGTATATACAAATACATGCCATGTATCAGACACATATTTATTGATTGTCGGAATTTATTTTATGTTCACATTTTCAACTAGGAGTAGGATTTTGTTATTGGTTATAAGTTTTCAATAAATAGGAAATGGTTTCTTTACTTCACACCACACACTTTTCAGTCATTCAAATGGTAATCAAGCATCTATATTAAAGTGCGCGTGTCTGAAATTGTTAACAATTCTCCCATTAAAATCCCTATAATTTCATATTTCAGATCCGAAGAGACAATAGTTGGCTAAGTGAAGTAACCGCGGTGGAGGCTATAGAACGTTATGTATTTGATACGTACTATGTAAAGAAACGAAAACAAACATGTATCCAAAAATGAGTTTTGGTTATAATAAACAATATACTGTTGGAATCAATATAACAGTGATAAATCGTTGACCTTAACATTGTCTTATTATTACGACCTGAAACTGTTTTTTGTTTTCTTTCCGTTTTTTAATGCACTCATAAGTTTCACGGAGACCGTTGTGTTTTTTCATAGTACTTAACAGTGACATGGACCAACCTTTAATGCAATCCCCAGAATAGTTGTATCACCCATCACGAGTCTGTAAACATGTATGAGGGGAAACCACTTTTCTAGTTTAGTAGTAGTAGTAGTTATAGTTGTAGTTTTATTCGTGCATTATGTCAATAACAGTACATTTTACATCAATATAAGATATATCACATATTGTATTTGCATGATATTTAGAGTCCTAATAAGTTATATCACAGAAAGTTTAACATGAAATGCATAATATTTACTAGATCTACTAAAACAAGTATTACTTCTTGTGTTAATGATAAAGCTATCTAATTTATTACCAAATAAAGTTTTACCAAATAAAGTTTAACATATTAAATGACATTGCACAGGATAACCCGTAAAGATTTGCACAAGTACTAAAGCTTATTTCCAACGGGGTCCATGTCTAAGGTATTAAAGTTGGCATTTAATGATTTAGTGAACAGTATTATATAATATTATATCATATATTCATATGAATTAAATTAGTATATGACATTCACCACAAATAAACTACTATCAGTATCACATAATTATATAATATACCACACAATTATACAAAAAGTTAAGGAATATTTAAAAATTACCAAAGCAACTATATAAAAATTGTGCGTATTCTTAGAAAGCGCACTTATATTTATCTATTTGAACAGTATTATATAATATTGCATCATATACTCAGATAAATTAAATTAATGTATGACATTCATCACAAATAAACTACTATCAATATCACATAATTGTATAATATACCACACAATTATACAAATAGTTAAGGAATATTGAAAAATTACCAAAGCAACTATATAAAAAAGGTGCGTATTCCTAGAAAGCGCACTTATATTTATCTAATACATAAAAATTATGAATACAAAAAGACAGACTTTTCAAACTTCACCATCTCATTTAAGAGGTGAGTTTTGACTAATTTCTTAAAAACATACTTTGATTCTGTGTCTTTGTAACAGAGATCTGTGTTTTCGAAAAAGAAGAAGTTAAAATCAGTTGGTCTTAGCCTTTCGCCGTCAATTGTTTTTCGTTGGGTTGAAAACCCCAGGAAGTGCTTTAGAAAGATAGTAAACAGCAACAATATAGAGAGCTAAGATTCATTTTCCTATTTACTTTTGATAAAAGAGTTTTAAAGAAAGTAGAATGGATTCAATTATTGCGATATCACCTTTAGAATATATCCATGTGGTAAATCTGGTATGTCAAGTCCTATTTTCATATTTTACAAAATTTCAAGAAATTGTGAAATGTCAAAACTCAAATTGTCAACCACAGTGGTTTGAGGGTTAGTGAGAGATACTAGCTTGTAAATGTCTCTAATGTGTTACTCTTGGTAGCCTCGAACATTATTTATATTAAGTCCAAACTAATAAAAAGTCCTATTTTTTTAAGTGACTTGATAAAATTACAGAATGATTCTATGAGTATGAGATTGTGTTTATGTACTGTATATGCAGGTAGTTATGATTTAAGTGCAAAGATTTAAAGAATATACAAAGTAAGGCAAAATAACTATAAAAACCATGAATGGCTCTCCTGGGAAACCATTGTCAAAGCTTGTCTGAGTGAAAACTTAACGATGCCAGGACCAATGGTCATCGAACCTGACATGGAGGCTAGTCCCAACCAGTAATTGACCCCTATTGATTTTATGTTTCATCATTTTGACTGGAACATTTTTATATTTTTGACCAGGTTTTTCTTAAAGTGAAACCTGGTTATTAGAATGACATCAATTGATCAGGTGGGTTGGATAGTCCAAATAATTGTACGTTGGCGGATTTTTTTTAGATTTTTGATATGGCAAATCCTTCACGTACAAATTGTTTAGTATCAAAAGTGGGTAGTTGTTCCGATCAGGATTCCGGGTTAAAGCATATAGAGTCTATAAAATATCATAAAAACAAGAAATATTACCAGATAATGTTATTTTATATTAGTTCCGTACACACAAAATAAATATCCAACTTATAAGTATGAGTTTGACGGCTTTTTTTCATTTCATTCTGTCAAAACAGAACGATATATACATGAAGGGCACCTGCAAGGCTTTAGGGCACAGTTTTAAATCGCTCGGAACATTTCGGCCATGGCCGAGTTGTTACGATTGTATAACGAGGTCTATCTCGAAGCTTTGTCGGAGGAGGCCGAGTTATTACGATTGTATCGAGTTGTTCCCCTTCGCATAATTGTTTTCTGTGTCAGTCAACTTTCGTTTTATTCGAAAGGTAAACAACTAGTTTTAATGCATTAAATGCTTGTTTAGTGCAAAATAACATTTCAATTACATGGTAAAATATGAATATAACTCTTTATGATCAATTTCAACCATAAAATACTTCACTTAAAGCAATTTCAATATTTTTAAAACACCCCCGTTTTTTGCACATTCCCGTTTAGACGTTAGGGATTGGAAGAATCCCGTATAACACGTCTATTATTTTAGACTAGTGGGTTGGAGGGAGGATGGCATCAAACTCACCTATGGATTGAATAATTTAAGTTTTGTTTGATATATAGAGACCAAACTTAGTGTATAGGAAGAGTTTATGGAGACCTTTCATGGGATTATGTTTTGGCCCTCTTGGGTAGTGTTGTGCCGATGATCGATTATAATCGACAATTGATCGGAAAGGTCTATGTCGGCGACAATCAATATATTTGAAAAATCGATTATAAAAACAAGAGACGTAGCCGCTACCGACTACCAGTAAAAAAAAATGTCATGAAAATATGTTTTGTTTCTGGTTAATGCTAGTTGATGTTGAAATGTTAAGGTGTTACCATGTAAAATTCTCAGTCATAGTCTAGTCATATTCTTATCAAGACTGTAAGTCACTACAGTACCTTATCACAAAAAAGGATTGATTCTCAACATATCATGTGTGTGGTTTAAACGTGATTTTTAAAACAGGTTACCGTTTACTTGTTACACATTTTTTTATGTATACAAAACTACATGGATTGCATTTGTGGTCCCTAGGATCTCACAACTAACTTACTTTTGTCAATTGAAAATCTGGTTTGTCGCATTGCAGCCTTTCTTGTTTACTTTTTATTTAGGCTTTTTTATTACTTTTGAGAGGTACATATTACATCATTATTGTATCCATTTCTAAGATAAAGTGACGTATAGTGGAGAGCTCTGTACTGTGACAGCTCTTGTTCATAAACTGTTCTTAGTCAGGCCATCCTTAAAAAATTGAATGTTTGCTGTAACGCGACCGACTCACGAAATTACCGCGACTCAACTTTTTTTTTTAGGCCCTCCAGGACGAAATTTTTTTTTTCGCATCTCCGAGCGTACGGAAAATAATCTTTCCGCTTATTATATTTTCTTTCCGCTCATTATTTTCCTTCGGCTCATTTATATTACGTCATGCGGTTGACTTTTGTTTTTATCGACAAAATGGCCGACGAAGGCGAGCGTGTAACCTTTGCGGTTACAGTTATCGAGAAAAAGGGGCCTGAAACCATATTCCATGCTCGAAACTCCATTAGAAAATTCAGCACAAACGAGTCCTGGTTTGATGTCTTTTCCGCTTTAACTGAAAATGTCGCAATTGACCCTGAAATAGATGAACATTTTGAGAAAATTGCGTTCTCAGTTACTGATAGGAGTATGGGAACTTTATAGAACTGGTAAACAACTCAGGATGACTGAGATTGCCCAGGAACATTGTGAGTAGGTTTCTAAAAATGTTACTCAAACAAAGCCAATAAACAAAAATGATGTAATGCATTAGACTTTATTAACAGGAAACTTATTTTGGATGTTCATTATAAATACCAAATTTATTATTATAATGTTCTGTAACTATTTATATTGTAATCCTAAGAGTTTGTTGTACAATTATGTAGACACACTGATGAAGTATCTAAGTCTGTGTCCATGGGATCTGTCCAAATGAGGATGATGGAATGAGACATGTCTGATGATAGTCATCACACTGTACTACATGATAATGGATTAATGGATGAGGTCTGTCCAAAATGAAGTGTCAAGCAATCTGAAATGATAAGAAACTTATTTACTGAGTAATTTAAGGCACACAATGGGAAAAAAAATCCCTACCTACCTACTCACTGTAAAAATGATGGGTAGCGTTACAGCAAACATACAATTTTTTAAGGATGGCCTCATGGACCCTCTTTTTTGCAAAAGCTAGCTTAAACACTTAAACTTACTAATTTTAACTATGTTAAATTATTGTTTTTGGATTTTTATTTTGTTTTTATTGATTATGGAGTTCACAGTGATTTAAAATGACCATTGATAAATAGACTTGTTTTATGTTGTACAGAATACAAACATCACAAGGCTTGAGAGGGGACCCCAGGCCCTGGTACTGGACTCTAATGAGCGTCTCGCTTGTGGCCCTCTTCCCATGATTGTTGTCCCTCCCGCCCACTACTGTGAAATACTCAACCCAACAGCGTTAGTTGACTCGTAATTTATTATTTCAAAAAAGGGAAAAATATTTATAATGTACACAGTAGACCATAGGCACTGTTCAGGTATAAATTTATGTAATAAGAAATATCTATATTAAATTCATTTTTTTATAAAATCAATAAACTGAAAGTCATTATGAGAACTTATTTTACATTACACATTGTATGTTTGCATTATTTACATTGTGGTTAATCTGAACTCTTGAACAGTAAAATTATAAATAAGATGGTTTAGTTTATGTGAAGTTCATACTGTATAAAAATCTAATTTATTTCATTGTAATTGCAGAAAGTACGTTCATGGTGAAGCATGTGAGCTAAAGATTGGCCAGATTGCTGTCAGATTTCATGGGGTATGTATGTAGGATATCTTATGGAATATACCTGATGATTGAAATTATTTGCTATTGATTATTAATTCCACATGGTTTTACTAATAGAAAAAGAGCAGGATTACTAATAGAAAAAGAGCAGGAAAGGCAAAGCCCAGCCTCCAGAAAGTTCACATGGGTTTAGATAACCAATGACCTAAATCCAAATAGTTTTATCTGCAACGCAGCCATTCTCTAGCTATCTGGACCGAAGTGACGCTCTATGCTAACAGTGGTCGAAATTGGCACAAGCCTGCAAGCACTGCACTGGTAAAAGTCTCTCCGGGTTTGCTCAAATTCTGGATTTTATGTTGCAAGGCTGATTTTTATTAATGGCTAGCACCAGTATAAAGATTTGGGCTTGTTCATCCAATGGTTTAGTTTAGATGTCTGTGAAAATTGTTGCATAATGTTTGGTTGTTTATCGCGCGATAAGCAGCTTAAGTAACAAACCTCAGTAGAAGTTTTTGTAAATGTTTGCACATAAATTGCAACATTATTTGAATGCTAACAAATATTACTATTTATAATAATGGTAAAAAAAGATGCTGAAGTTTATTAATTTGATTAATAAAAATGTTTGTGCATATTAGTTACATTTGAAAAACTGTTTATTATAATGTATAAGTGATTTTGGAAACTGGAAATTCATTATAAAAATCTGTAGAAGCTATATTTTCACATAATCTTGAATGACTATGTATACAATTCAACTACCTATAAACAGTATGTTTCTGTATTTGCAGGAGCCATTCTGCCTGTACCCTGGGGAAGAGCTAGTGGGGGCAGAGGAATACGGGCGGGGCAGCACTGTGTACAAATCTGCCATCAAGCCCCAGCCTGTTGTCAGAGCGGGCCAGGTAAGGGTGCAGGGGTCACTCCCTTAATATGTGTTGGAGTGTCAGATATTTCCCATACTCTTTTTCACAATTACCAGAAAATTGGCAAGTCGAGTAGTATTTTAATGGTCTTCAAAGTTCAAAGTATGGTAGTAAGAAGGGTTGAGTGAGGCAGTCAGGATATAATATGTCAAATCTACCATACTCAAGATTTTGGGCTCTGAAATTCAGATATAAATATGGTCTTAAATGAGTTGTACAAAAGCATAAAGACATATAGTGTATCAGACTTGACATTGCTGGAGTGTTTTGGTTTAGGTGATCCATCTTAGGAAGTGTATGAAGATGTCGATGGTGTAGAGTAGCTGGCAGATTTCCAGACTTTGACACCTAATATAATTCCACAATACAAAAGCCTTATGTTTTCTAGGCGATTAGGGTGGAAGCTGTGTATGATCACACGGACGAGGATGATGAAGAACGACTGGCCTGTGAGCAATGGCAGATTCCTGGACCTTGTCTCTTCTACCCTACACCTAACATGGTACACAGACCTTCTTCTGTTATGTAATGTTTAGTATGGTGATTGTTTTTTTCAAATGGCTGTTTGCTTGTTAACTGTCTTTTTGACTTAAGGCTTAATTTCAATATGTAGCTATTTAATTGAAGTCATTAGCTTTAGTCACTTCAAAATCTATGAGCAAGTTTAAGGATAACAGGCTAATAATATAAAACACTTTGTATTGCTTTTTTTTCAAAATTAACATAAATGGCAATAATCCAGATAATGAAAAAGTGTTGGTCCTATTTGCAGAAAATGGTAGACATTATTGACCCAATCATCATCAAGACCGGCATGGCTGTCAAGGTCCGGGCCCAACAGGGCTTCACTGATGATGAGGGAAGGTAAAGTGTAATTTACAGTCAATTAGAATGGTATAACAGTGAACATACATCTTAGGTTCTTTTTGTCTTGTTTGGCATGAATTAACAAAATTGACTTGATACTTTAGTTTAAGAGCATTATCCTTGTAATGGGTGAGAGCCGGGTGAGAATGATCTTGTGGTCTAGGTGTCTGCCTCTCACCCAAGAGACAGTGGATTTGATCTCTACCAGGGTTAGAGTAGTCTAGTGGTAAAGGTGTCTGCCTCTCATCCAAGAGACAGTGGATTTCATCTCCAGCAGGGTTAGAGTAGTCAAGTGGTATAGGTGTCTGCCTCTCATCCAAGAGACAGTGGATTTGATCTCCACCATGGTTAGAGTAGTCTTGTGGTCTAGGCGTCCACCTCTCATCCAAGAGGCTGTGGATTTCATCTCCACCATGGTTAGAGTAGTCTTGTGGTATAGGCGTCCACCTCTCATCCAAGAGACAGTGGATTTCATCTCCACCAGGGTTAGAGTAGTCTTGTGGTCTAGGCATCCACCTCTTATCCAAGAGTCTGTGGATTTCATCTCCACCAGGGTTAGAGTAGTTTTGTGGTATAGGTGTCCGCCTCTTACCGAAGAGACAGTGGATTTGATCTCCACCAGGGTTAGAGTAGTCTAGTGGTAAAGGTGTCTGCCTCTTACCGAAGAGACAGTGGATTTGATCTCCACCAGGGTTAGAGTAGTCTAGTGGTAAAGGTGTCTGCCTCTTACCGAAGAGACAGTGGATTTGATCTCCACCAGGGTTAGAGTAGTCTAGTGGTAAAGGTGTCTGCCTCTTACCGAAGAGACAGTGGATTTCATCTCCACCAGGGTTAGAGTAGTCTAGTGGTAAAGGTGTCTGCCTCTTACCGAAGAGACAGTGGATTTGATCTCCACCAGGGTTAGAGTAGTCTAGTGGTAAAGGTGTCTGCCTCTCATCCAAGAGACAGTGGATTTCATCTCCAGCAGGGTTAGAGTAGTCAAGTGGTATAGGTGTCTGCCTCTCATCCAAGAGACAGTGGATTTCACCTCCACCAGGGTTAGAGTAGTCTAGTGGTATAGGTGTCTGCCTCTCACCCAAGAGACAGTGGATTTCATCTCCACCAGGGTTAGAGTAGTCTAGTGGTAAAGGTGTCTGCCTCTCATCCAAGAGACAGTGGATTTGATCTCCACCATGGTTAGAGTAGTCTTGTGGTCTAGGCGTCCACCTCTTATCCAAGAGTCTGTGGATTTCATCTCCACCAGGGTTAGAGTAGTCTTGTGGTATAGGTGTCCGCCTCTTACCGAAGAGACAGTGGATTTGATCTCCACCAGGGTTAGAGTAGTCTAGTGGTAAAGGTGTCTGCCTCTTACCGAAGAGACAGTGGATTTGATCTCCACCAGGGTTAGAGTAGTCTAGTGGTAAAGGTGTCTGCCTCTCATCCAAGAGACAGTGGATTTCATCTCCACCAGGGTTAGAGTAGTCAAGTGGTATAGGTGTCTGCCTCTCATCCAAGAGTCTGTGGATTTCATCTCCACCAGGGTTAGAGTAGTCTTGTGGTATAGGTGTCCGCCTCTTACCGAAGAGACAGTGGATTTGATCTCCACCAGGGTTAGAGTAGTCTTGTGGTAAAGGTGTCTGCCTCTTACCGAAGAGACAGTGGATTTGATCTCCACCAGGGTTAGAGTAGTCTAGTGGTATAGGTGTCTGCCTCTCATCCAAGAGACAGTGGATTTCATCTCCAGCAGGGTTAGAGTAGTCAAGTGGTATAGGTGTCTGCCTCTCACCCAAGAGACAGTGGATTTCATCTCCACCAGGGTTAGAGTAGTCTTGTGGTCTAGGTGTCCGCCTCTTACCCAAGAGGCTGTGGATTTCATCTCCACCAGGGTTAGAGTAGTCTAGTGGTATAGGCGTCCACCTCTCATCCAAGAGGCTGTGGATTTCATCTCCACCAGGGTTAGAGTAGTCTAGTGGTATAGGCGTCCACCTCTTATCCAAGAGGCTGTGGATTTCATCTCCACCAGGGTTAGAGTAGTCTAGTGGTATAGGCGTCCACCTCTCATCCAAGAGGCTGTGGATTTCATCTCCACCAGGGTTAGAGTAGTCTAGTGGTATAGGCGTCCACCTCTTATCCAAGAGGCTGTGGATTTCATCTCCACCAGGGTTAGAGTAGTCTAGTGGTATAGGCGTCCACCTCTTATCCAAGAGGCTGTGGATTTCATCTCCACCAGGGTTAGAGTAGTCTAGTGGTATAGGCGTCCACCTCTCATCCAAGAGGCTGTGGATTTCATCTCCAGCAGGGTTAGAGTAGAACGAAGCATGATTCTTTTGTCACAATTGTTTTAAAAAAGTAAGTAATTAGTATAAATTATTTACCCTCCTGTCTGTTTACAGGGAGCGTGTGACAGGGGAGGAATGGTACCTGAACACACCTGGAGCCCATTTACCGCATGTGTACGAGGAGGTATGGTATCTTAAATATCTGGAGCTTGTTTCAATATAAATCTTAACTGATCTTATACTTACATATTTTAATATTTTTTACATATTTGGGTGAATCAAACTTAAGGCAGTATAATATATAGAGGATATTTGTTTATTTCAGTGTAAGATCGTATTTTATTTCACGAGTGTCATAGAAAAACATATTTTCACGAGTGGCGAAGCCACGAGTGAAAATGTAGTTTTTTCATGATCACGAGTGAAATTAAATACGATCTTACACTGAAATAAACAAATTTTCTGTTTCTTTTATGCTTATTTTCGGAGTTTTATTTGTTTTTTTATTTATTTCTGAATTACCCCCTTTTTTGAAAAGGGTGGGCTTTACGCTGCTACCCGTAGGGCGCCCCTCATGCATAATTATAGCGTCAACTTTTTTACTTTCGGTTTGCTGAGAAATAGTTCTCTGCTATTCATTCTTATAGCTTAATATTCGCTCGTTTTTTATTGCAAAGCTTTATGAACAGTAAAAAATGAAGTATTATTAGTGCACAAATGTTCCAAAAAATAATGAAAACACTTTTTATTTTAACCAAATTACTACGCCGCTATTTATAGGATGAAAATTTGGAAGGTCAAATGTGTTAGCAAAACAAATGTGGATACTCATTGGATTTTAACCATTCTTCTTAGTTTTAAGACTGCATATATGCGTGTTTTTATAGTAAGTTAATATACAGTCATCTTACTGTCAGAGACCAGTCTGTATCGCTTTTAAATGTTTGTTTTCCAGAAGAGTAAATGCCACGCTAGTTTGTTGACACATTTTGAGATGTGGGTGGGGTAAAAAATATCGGATCTATCCGATAAATTGTTGTGTGAATTCTCCAGGAAGCCCATTTTACGTACTACAACGGTTAACAGTTCAAAATACATTTGATCGATGCTATAAAATTTTATTTATGTTCGAACAGTTGTTTTTGTCTGTAATTTGTTTGGAATGAAAGCAAATGTTCGAACATTCAGCTTCAAAGATCAGTAAAATGTTTGATAAACGGGATAACCGGTAATAAACGGTAAGTTGTTAATTTCCAATTATATATTTATTTAAATTTATAAAATATTTCTTTATTTTTTTGACCTTTTTTGACATAATTTACTGAAGTCCAGTGTTCTGTTTTGACCAAGGCAAGTACATGTAACAACAAAAGATTTTAAAAGTAGTTCTGAAAATTGATATTTTCACTCCTTATTTTGCAGTGAAAATATCAAATTGATATTTTCACTGTTGTTATTTCACTGTTAAAACCCCATATTTCATCGTAAAGCATGAAAGATCTACTTCTACGGGGTAGTTGAAGAAATAGAAAAATTCAATGTGTTTCCATTTGCGACATTTATATGGATTTTATTTTATTTATGTTACAACTTAAAAACTTTAATGGAACAGGCCCCTGCTGGAAGATATTTGGCTGAAAAATATGACAAAATAACTTTGCCCAGGTAAAATTAAGAGCAGACTAGAATATGAAGAGTATGCATTAAACATGATTACATGTAAAGGATAATGGGTTCATTTCAATCATGAGCACAGAGAGCTCCAGGGGATGTTAGTGCATGGAATGATCCTACTCCGAAAAGGGAATCAAAATGGCAACTGTATTACCAGTGTTCATGCATGCTGTATTTCAAAATTGTTATTTAGTAAAATGGTATAGTCAAATAAAAGAAATAAGTTGTGTTTAATGTTTTATTGTGTTTTAAATCAACTAGAATTTCATGAATCGGATCTGCTGCCTATGACCAATATCTTTTTACTGAAGGTCACCATGACAACAACAACCACTCCAGTTGCACCACCTTTTTATTCTGGCTATGCAAAACATGTTCTGCGTGACTCCTTTGCAGTTTCAAGCACTCCATATGCTTTGGGTGTCTGATTGTACTGAACCTTTGTTAAAACAAGACTTAAGTACTTTATTAATAGCTTTGATATATTCATGCACTACTGTGGAGTGCGGTTGTATTTGTTGATAGAAAAGTTTATTTTCACAGGTCGTATCATTTGAAGAGCGACAAACACTGACTGAAAACACAGGTCTCATTCTGCGGGCCACACAGACTCTTATTGATGCAAATGGGGTGAAAAGGTATAGTTAAAATACTTCGTTGTCTGATTGAGAAATTTAAAATTAATTGAAGGGACTTCCAAACCCCTTTTGGCATATGTTTGCATCATCATAAGATTTAAAGTGATATAATATTTAATTTAGATGAAAAGAGATCTCAGGAATTTTGGTTCAATATTATAAAAAAAAAGAATGCCTTCATGTTCATTTGCAGAATATCCCAGTCAGTTCAATAATCAGCCATGTTGTCTTAGTCACTTCAGATTATTGACCTTCAAATTGGCAAAACTGTATTTACTGTGTCTGCTCTCAAGATTTGACAAAAGAACAACCAATTACCACCAAAAATAGGATGAGCAATTTTGCAACAGTGAACGCTCTTGCTACAAGTTGTATTCACAGATCCCTTCTAGTTTCAAGCTGTTTATGTACTCTGTGTGTTAAAGGTTGGCGGGCGAGGAATGGCTGTTGACGGGAGAACACACGGAGGAATATTACCCACAGATTGGAGTGGTGTGTAGGCCATTAATTGTATTTGTTTGATAGATGATAGAAAAGTTGAACATATTTTGCCTGAATAATTTGATCGTGTACACTTTAGTTTGTAAAGTGTAAAATGTGAATACCTTGTTGACTAGCCTCAATATGGAGCGCCCCAGGTGTTATAAAACTAAATTAGAAACAAAATGTACATGGTTTTCATCGTATCATGTTCTACAGCATGTGCTTGAATCCTGAGAAAATGTAGAATAATGATGGATTGAAAAAAGAAAAAGAAAACTGTAAATGAAACTGTGATTCACTTAAATTTGTCTCTGATACAAACAGTGGTGAACATTAATAATGACCTATTTATAGTTTGCTGGTGATGCATTTGATTATCCAGTCAATAGTGTTTGCTGTGGTCAGAACTTTGTGGTTATGGCATTAGACCCAGCTGCTTTATGCACAGTACCCTTTCAACTATCCCATACACAAGCTGGAGCCATATTACACAAGCATCTTAATAAAAAAAATAAGATTTTAACTAAGTGTAGAAACTTAACTAAGTGTAGAACACTGAATTGTTATATTTCATAGTAAAACAAATGCTTTGATTAAACAGTTCACGAAATTGTTGATGTTTTGGACGAGGTACACCATGAGATTAAGCTGCTTCTGTAATACGGCAAACAGTCTCAATATTTTAATCACCATTGTAGGAGGTTGTATCCAGTCAGTCACGGCTTGTGCTGGGCCAGGGTCAGTACTGCGTGGTGTTGGACCCTGTAGACAACAAGGGAAAACCCCAGCTGGCCCGGCGGCAACTCCGGGTGGGATGTGCGTCATTTTTCCTCAACCCAGGTACATTTGTGGAAAATGCACTTGAGAATTTCTACTTATTATTATTTATTAATTATCCACTTAAGTTCAATAAGTTTGTTTTTGTTCTTTTGGAAGCTTTCAAAGAGTGTCATGTTATTGATGAAATGTGTAGCATATGCATTCAATGATCAAAATCAGACTTTCTGTTGAACAAGCCTGAAATTATTTACCAGTGCTTTACATGAAACAAATCAGTAATTTCTGCTATATAAAATAAAAAATTTGAGCAATACTTATGTGAAAAACTACAGAAACAAGCTTAGTAGGCAAAAGTTTAAACAAAAACCCTGTTTAATAGCACAGGGTAAACGCCAAAGACATAGAACACAAAAACAAAAATTTCTCAAACAAGGAACAACAAGAACAACAGCACAATACTCCACAAACAGAAAAAACACACACAAAAAATAGGTATGTTTATACTGGGACCAATAATACATGTACATGTAATCTTACTCCCAGGTTTATCAAAGATAGTTGAGCAAGCGCTGAAAGCATTAATTTCAACCAGTGCACAGCTTGCAGGCTTGTAAAACCATTATTCATGTGTCTTTTGTATTTCATATTATAACAGACAAGAAGAAGTATTTTATAATATAAATTATATGCTGCATAAATTAATATTATCCACCATGACTCTTAAAACAGGAGAACATTTTTAATATCCAGTAAAAGATGACAACATTGTTTCAATATGTACAAACATGTATTCACAGGAGAGCGATTAGAGAAAGGTATTCAACAGAGCGATGTGCTGTCTGAGACGGAAGCCATTGTTCTGCAGGCCGAAGAAGAATTTAAAGACATGTGCAATGGTATTTACCAAAATTTACTGTAGATTGTTAACAGTATTAGATATTATTAAAATCATCGTCTGCATACTATTAAGTTTTTTCTATATCTATTTTAGACTGATTTCAGAAAGATTTTGAATTCAATATTTCCAAAATAAATTAATAATTTTTCTCACGATTTTCCCCCTGTATATCACCTCTAGCAGCGTATTATAAACAGTAAAAGTTGGTTACTGTTTATCCTCTTTCTTTTGGGAACATTGAAAAATACAGAAGTTGCACTCCTCTCTTCTCTTGAACGAAAGTAGTAGTAAGTGAGTGTGGTGTAGTGGTATAGGTGTGTCTGTCTCCCATAATTAAGGTCATGAGTTCAAGCCTCTTCAGGCTTTCCTTGGTGACACTGCATACAGTGAGTGTGGTGTAGTGGTATAGGTGTGTCTGTCTCCCATAATGAGTTCAAGCCTCTTCAGGCTTTCGTTGGTGACACTGCATACAGTGAGTGTGGTGTAGTGGTATAGGTGTGTCTGTCTCCCATAAATAAGGTCATGAGTTCAAGCCTCTTTAGGCTTTCCTTGGTGACACTGCATACAGTTAGTGTGGTGTAGTGGTATAGGTGTGTCTGTCTCCCATAAATAAGGTCATGAGTTCAAGCCTCTTCAGGCTTTCGTTGGTGACACTAAATACAGTGAGTGTGGTGTAGTGGTATAGGTGTGTCTGTCTCCCATAATTGAGGTCATGAGTTCAAGCCTCTACAGGCTTTCCTTGGTGACACTGCATACAGTGAGTGTGGTGTAGTGGTATAGGTATGTCTGTCTCCCATAAATAAGGTCATGAGTTCAAGCCTCTTCAGGCTTTCCTTGGTGACACTGCATACAGTGAGTGTGGTGTAGTGGTATAGGTGTGTCTGTCTCCCATAATGTGTTCAAGCCTCTTCAGGCTTTCCTTGGTGACACTGCATACAGTATTGCCCTCAACCGGTAAACAGACTTGAGCATGATATCAGCAGATAGCTCTTTAAATAGTCAAGCTGATTTGTATGTACCATGTTCAGTAACTAGAGTGTATATAAGTGAATAGCATCATAATTAACCTGCATGCAATTTATTTATATGCACGGTTAAGCTCTGCCTACTTGTTACCATTCCGATATATGAGCAATATAAAGATGAAAATAAAAACACTCTCCATGGTACAGCTCAAAGTGACATATTCTCCCTCACTTGTGTAATCCGGATGAGCAATCTTACTGTTACTGTATTGATGGCATTCTGAACATTATCTTATACAAAAAGGCTATTGGCATAGCCTTGGTGTTATCAATGTTAGTTTTTGTTCGAGTTTTATTATCAGAATCAAACTTTGCAATAATTACAAAACTATTCAAGATATTCACATTTAAACTTTGTGTAAATGTGAATAATGGCTAAAGAGAAACCAAATATGTCCTGAAAATCCAAATACTCTCAATGGAATATTGTATTTACCTCGTACAGCTGTGGAAACACAAGCAATAACAATAGATTTGGTTCATTGTGAGGTTATAATCTGACGCAATTTCATTAATACAAAATAATTAAACTTCATACAAATATAATTTACACACATGTAGGTTTATGTTCACTGTTTTCACATGTACAGCTATTTTGTCTCTGACTGATTGCAGGAAAGAAGGTGTTACGTAGAAGTGGTGAACGCTGGATGATTATGGGTCCCCTGGAATATATTCCTCCTATAGAGGTCAAGGTCATTGATAGGAGGTCAGTATTCTACATAAAAACCAGGGCTTTTCAGCAGAAAGTGGGAAGAGGTTTTGCCTTTTCATTTTTGCAAGTTTTTAAACGATTCAAATTTGGAAAATTTTATGCTATAATGCTTCAAGCTAATTTATTTAAAGTAATAGAATTGAGATGCAGGGAAAAAAATGACTTTAAATTGGGCAGAAAGAATGATTTTTATAAATTTTCTTTTTTTAATTTTAGCCCTTTTAAAGATGGTGAAAAAGTTCAGAAAACACAAAAAGAATACCATACATAACTTTTGAAAAGTATAATGATTTGGCAAAGGTGTGTAAGTGAGTTATGTGGTCTGTTTGATTTCAGAAAGCAGATTCCTCTCAGTAAAAATGAGGGCATCTACGTGCAGGACACACAGTCCGGAAAAGTAGGATATAATTCAACTATTTCCCTTTTTAATCAAGTCTGACTCTAATATTTGAACAATGTCCTTGGGAATATAGAAAATACAGTGTTCAGAATATAGGGATCGTATTAGAAACCATATATTGCAACTTGTTTTGTTTTGAAATAAGAAGTCAAGATAAAGATTCTAATTTGGTAATCAAATGATTTTTGTCTAGGTTAGATTTATATGTCAAGCGTTACAAAAATGTAGCATCTTACATGAGTTGCCATTTAATGCAAAAAAAAATGAAACAAGTATAAGAAAAATTGATAAAGCAAGCCTCTGGCAATAAAGCAAGCCTCTGGCGATTTTTATTGCAAGCCTCTGGTGATTTTTATCACAAGCCTCTGGCGATAAAGGGATAAAGCAAGCCTCTGGCAATAAAGCAAGCCTCTGGCGATTTTTATCGCAAGCCTCTGGTGATTTTTATCACAAACCTCTGGCGATAGGGATAAAGCAAGCCTCTGGGAAGCTTTGCACTGTTCAGTGACGAGTTCTATAAATTATTGTATTTAATGGCATTGACTGTATGATTCTTTTGATCACATGCCACATTTGTTGCCAGATATGGAGATATTAGCTGTACTGGATAAAGACCAGAAGAGGTTATGGAATGGCATGTTGTTGGTCGTTTGTGCGTCCATGCATCTGTAAACAATGGTGATAAATTGATGTTACATGTAAATTAGTGGAGCAAAATGACATCAATGTGTAGTTACATTACAGTGGTTGTATTTCATTTTAAACAAGCAACATCATGCAATAACATTGTATTACAGGTTCGTGCCGTAATGGGCCCCCAGTCGTACATGTTGAAGGCCTATGAGCAGCTCTGGGCGAAGGAACTCTCTCCTGATGTGGAGGAAATGCTCAAGTATGTGGTGTCTGTGACATTTAAAATGGTACACCTTATGACTGTGTGGAAAGATGAACTTGTTTAATTTTGTCATATGTACATTTAAACTTTATGGTGCATGATTCATACATCTTTAACCCTTAAAATGGTATTCTCTCTATGTATAGTGAGTACGACAATACAAATACAATACAAAAGTAATTGTAGAGTTCGGGTACCGGTACTTTAATATAAAAATCTCGGATTAACAAAGCACTTAAGATGTGCAATATTCCGATGTCATATGGGAATTTTGGGAACCTGGTGACCCCATATGATATCAATAATCGTATAGCTTTAAAGGGTTTTGTGCAGGAAAATAAAATCTAAAAAAAATACTGAAAATATTATTAAAAAACGAAATTGCCTTCAAAGATTGAAAAATATATCGTTGACATCTGATTTCAGTTTTAAAGAGCAAATATACAGACTATAATAACTTTAGGTATACTGTAATTTTTGTCATTGGCTTTTAGGGTTTTGTGATAAGCATGCAAATGCTTTTTAATTGATGCTTAAGTTATTTGGGGTTCCCAGGCATCAAAATTTAAGGTTTGATTGAGCTATGTGAGAATTACCAGTAGCTTCTCTGTGGGCATGGTTCCTTAATGAGTGTGTGTTTTCAGGCGTGGTGGGGGCATAGGGTCGGAGGATATCAGGAAAATAGCCTACTTTGAACAGTCTGTGGACCCCCAGTTTCTGAAGGTAATCATGAGAACAGATGCCACATTCACTCACATCTTGAGTCAGAGTTTATGGCTTTTAACTGAAAATAAATTTATTTTTGTGCAATTGATATTAAAAGGGCTATAATGGTAATTTTCTGTATCTGTAACAAACAGCTGGTCATACAATTATTGATACATCTTTTGTTCTGAATATTTATATTAAAGATATTCTTTAAAATAAAGTATTTGCATTTCTCTCAAACTCAGACTTAAATAGTCTGAAGGACTTGGTTATCTGGGCACTGACCAAATGTGTTTATACAACGATGATGGGCAATTTTAAAGCTATCAATTTTCGACAACACTGAAAAATAATGCTTTAAAGACTATTGAATCTGAAATGAATTTGGATGTCTGAACAGTTGCAGTGTTAATGCAGACACTTGTTTAACTGACATCACATGTCATTTTATGCAATAAAACATAATATGACAAGTCGCAAGTCTCATCTTTGTATTGTCAGGGGTACTCCGAAAATGTTGTGTTCATTGGAATATAAATTTAGTATTAAAGCGCAATAAGAGTGTTAATATTGTGATTAAAAAACAGTGTTGTAATCCAAAAACATTTTCCAGGGTAGGGACAAGACACGGGTGGTTCAATACCGTTGCCCGGGCAACACGGCAGTCCAGGTTAACAACTACCTAGATAAGACAGCCCGTGTTGTGTTTGGTCCAGACCTCGTCATCCTGGGCCCGCATGACAACTTCACTGTCCTCAGTCTTAGTGGTATGTAACCTAGAACAGAATATTCAAATTCAATTTGCTTATTAAATAAAGCACCGAGAGGCTTACACAGTGTGGTAAGGTTCTTGCTGAAACTAGCCTCACACCTCACTAAAACTTTTAATGGAAAAAGAGGTATTTATTTTACAATTAAATCAACTGTTTTGAATCTGACACTACACTCACATGGTTCATCAAATTATTTTAATTGAAAAAAAGACTTACACCAAATTATAATCCTACATTTTTGCTTCTGGCATGGAACAGCTGGCAAGCCGAAGAAGTCAAATGCGTTGAAGTCGCTGTGTTTGATGCTTGGACCAGACTTCATCACGGACCATGTAGAGGTAGACCGGTTACAGATTATTGTTGAAAACTCCGATACTTTATATTGCTTATGATACTTTTTATAGTTTCGCTGGAAATTTGACTGAAAAAAACATTATATTTATGAACAGGGAGGAGAAAAGCTCTTCTTCCAATAAAGTCCCATTTAACAATTTTATACAGTACTCCTCCCTTTTTATTAAGCTCATTTATTATGCCCCCCTTCGAAGAAGAGGGGTATATTGCTTTGCACATGGTCCGTCTGTCGGTAGACCAAAGCTTGTCCGAGTGATAAGTCAATAATTCCTGGACATATGGTCATCAAACTTGACATGAAGGTTGGGCCGGACCAGTAGATGACCCCTATTGATGTTAAGGCTCAACGGGTCAAAGGTCAAGGTCACAGTGACCTTTAATTGTAAAATAATTTTAAAGCTTGTCCGAGTGATAACTCAACAACTCAGCACCCATGGCCCACATACTTGACTTGCAGGTTGGGCCTGACCAGTAGCTGACCCCTTTTGTTTTTGGGGTCATCGGGCCAAAGGTCAAGGTCACAGTGACCTTGAATGGTAAAAGGTTTTCCATGTGATAACTCGACAATGCCTGCACCCATGGCCCTCAAACTTGACTTGGAGGTTGGGCCTGACCAGTAGATGACCCCTATTGTTTTTGGGGGTCATTGGGCCAGAGGTCATAGTGAATTTGAACGATAAAAGGTTGTCCGAGTGATAACTCAACAATGCCTGCACCCATGGCCCTCAAACTTGACTTGGAGGTTGGGCCTGACCAGTAAATGACCCCTATTGATTTTAGGGGTCAAAGGTCAAGGTCACAATAACCTTGAAAGCGAACTCGACAATTCCTGGACCTATGGTCATCAAACTTGACATGAAGGTTGGGCCTGACCAGTAGATGACCCCTCTTGACTTTGGGTGTCATCGGCCCAAGGTCAAGGTCACAGTAACCTTTAACACAAAAAAGTTAACAAATCTTCTCCCAGTGATATCTCAACAATGCCTGAACCTATGATCATCAAACTTGACATGGAAGTTAGGCCTGACCAGGAGATGATCCTTATTGATTTTAGGAGTCATTGGGTCAAAGGTCAAGTTCACAGTGACCTTGAATGCGAAAATGTTTCAAGTGATAATTCGACAATGCCTGCACCCATAGCCCTCAAACTTGACTTGGAGTTGTGTCTGACCTGTAGATGACCCCTTATGATTTTAGGGGTCATCGGGTCAAGGTTATAGTGTCCTTGAACGAAAAAAGCTTGTTTGTGTGATAACTTGTCAATGCCTGCACCCATGGCCCTCAAACTTGACATTTAGATTTTTGGTGACCTGCTGATTACTCCTATGGATTTTGAGGTCATAGAGTCAAAGGTCATGGTCATAACACGGTCTATCCTCAAACTTTGAATGGTCATAATCTTAAAACTGCCTCAACGGCATCCAATGTCAGTGACAAATCAGCTGTCATTTCGGTCCATGCATATTTCATTCAATTGTCCATATAATCCTGACAACATGGCGCTCAGGAGGGACATAATGTTTAACAAACATCTCTTGTTTATTATTTCTTTTTCTACAGGTTGAAACATCTGACCATGCAAGGCTCAAGTTAACGATTGGATTCAACAACCATTTTGAGGTAGGAAAGAAAGAAATATTTTCTCTCGTACAGGACAGGTTGTTCAGATATTTTGCAAAATTTTAACATGTTGAAAAGAATACCAGAAATATAAATGTAGAGTTTGATAAAATACATCCTTTTTATGCCCCCACAAAGTGGCGGCATATAGGGTTGCCCTTGTCCGTACGTATGTACGTACGTACGTACGTACGTACGTACGTCCCGAAGATTGTTTCCGATCTAATTGTTGAAAACCGTTTGTCCAATCCTCACCAAACTTTAAACACATGTTTGTGACCATAATATCTTGATCAAGTTCGATAGTCATGGAAATCGCTTTAGTCATTTAGGAGTTACGGCCCTTTTTTGCCAAAAATTCCCGAAGATTGTTTCCGATCTAATTCTTGAAAACCGTTTGTCCAATCCTCACCAAACTTTAAACACATGTTTGTGACCATAATATCTTGATCAAGTTTGATAGTCATGGAAATCGCTTTAGTCATTTAGGAGTTACGGCCCTTTTTTGCCAAAAATACTTCAAAAATATATGTTTCCAATCTAATTCTTGAAAAGTATGTGTCCAATCCTCACCAAACTTTACATACATGATTGTGACCATAATATCTTGATCAAGTTCGATAGCCATGGAAATCGCTTTTGTCATTTAGGAGTTACGGCCCTTTATTTGCAAAAAAAGACTTGAAAAATACGTCCCGAAGATTGTTTCCGATCTAATTCTTGAAAACTGTATGTCCAATCCTCACCAAACTTTTAACACATGTTTGTGACCATAATATCTTGATCAAGTTCGATAGTCATGGAAATCGCTTTAGTCATTTAGGAGTTACGGCCCTTTTTTGCCAAAAATACTTCAAAAATATATGTTTCCAATCTAATTCTTGAAAAGTATGTGTCCAATCCTCACCAAACTTTACATACATGATTGTGACCATAATATCTTGATCAAGATCAATAGCCATGGAAATCGCTTTTGGCATTTAGGAGTTACGGCCCTTTATTTGCAAAAAAAGACTTGAAAAATACGTCCCGAAGATTGTTTCCGATCTAATTCTTGAAAACTGTTTGTCCAATCCTCACCAAACTTTTAACACATGTTTGTGACCATAATATCTTGATCAAGTTCGATAGCCATGGAAATCGCTTTAATCATTTAGGAGTTAGGGCCCTCAGATTATCCTGAATAATCATTATGGCTTATTTTCTGTGACAAAAAATCGAAGTGGGGGCATCCGTGTCCTATGGACACATTTCTAGTTTATTATCAGTGTTTATTGCACTAAACTTCTTTTGTACAAACAAGTAAACTTAATTTGTTTACTTTATGATAAAACCTCGCTGGTACAAGCAGATTGAAATTTAGTGAAATGTATGGAATCCTGAATGTTTATTCTAATATTTTGTGTGTTTTGGTTGATCTGTCTGAAAATACATGTTGTGTCCAATTCATATAAGGGGCTTGTTCTGATATGGCCAGTTGCTGACCTGGTTAAATAATTGACTGTTATTGCCATCCTGCTCCTGGCAGATATGTTCGGAATCGGGAGTAAAAGGTGTTCATATATCAAGGTTTCTCGTAAGTCAAGCAGAATGGCCATTAATTGAAAGGCATGACACTATAATAAACAATCACTTTAATTACTTTGTAAGCAACCATCTTTGGTGTTTTTGTTGTGTACTCTTGCAGAAATCAAAATACCTGAAGGTACAAGGCCACATAACATGAAGTACTTTTTTGGCATTGACCCTACCAATCAATATGATTTTCATGCTGTATTCCAGTACACAAAGAGTGACTTGGAGAGTGAATCCAAAGTGTTTGCTGTGCCGGACTTCATTGGTTTTGCCTGCAGACAAATAGGTAACAGTATTCTTAGTTAACAGTTTTGTGATAGGTTAACATGTTTTGGGATGCACAAAAACTTGTGGGAAAACTCAAGGTAATGACATTAAACTCTATACACAAACTTCCAATGATAATAAACAATTGTGTAACAAGGCTTGGATAAATTGATTTATGTGTTATTCCCCTTAACAATGTGGGAAAAATTAAAGAGGTATCCTGTGTTTTGTTCACCTTGTTAATCTGTTGACTTTCCAGCTAGTAAGATAAGAGCCGCGGTGGCGTTGATCCCGTTTGATGAGTTTCATCGACACTCTGCCCAGGTGATACAGCATGCTGTGTTCCAGGACTCTGTCACGGGCGAGACACTCCAACAACTTAAGTTTGCTGCCAATAACCTGGTATGGACTAGTTTGTTTCAGCCTCTGATTAGACTTTCTTGATTTAGGAAATAGCTTGGCCAAATATAAAATGAACCAGAGAATATTGTTGTAGCATTATCCTTTTTAATTAAGTTTTACATATTCAACACCGACAAAAAGTACAATAATACAATAAAAAATGTATTGACAAACCCAGTAGACAAAAAAAAAAAAAAAAAAAAACATGTTTAGGGCACAAGGCAAGGGCAATACATGCATATTGGAGGGAGGGGAAAACAATAAATTAAAATTCTTCGCTATGTAACATCTCTGTACATTAATTTTATAAAGAACATCCCTTCAACATGACCAAAGCTCTTTAACATCTGTAGTAACTCCCTGTTACTGTAACTAAGTATGTTCTTGTCCACCTCAATCATCAATCTTCTTGGTCAGTTTTGTGCCATGTGTGTTGCAGGTGATCACCTCAATTGACATCCAGAGTATTGAGCCCGTGGATAAAAAGATGAGCGAAAGTCTCTCAAAATCTGTACAGCTGGCCATCGAGATTGCCACCAGGTAACATCCACCTACCTAAGACATTATTGTATTGCCTGAAAAGCAAGGATAACTTTGTCTGGCATCGTCGTCTTCCATGTCATGGTTGTTAGGTTGTCCCCTCATTTCCAATCAGTTGGTCACCAATAAATTGTGTCATGTCTTTAACTTGTAAGATTCTGAAATCATTTGTCTTGGGTGTTACATGAAAGCTCCATGTTTTCAAGATAGCTGACTGGCAGCTGTATTGGATTTGCCTAAAAATGTCTGTTTACATTGATTTTACATCAGTCAGCTCAGAATTATCTTCCTTTATTCTTTTTTTGTCTGATACACTTTTTCTCAGCAATCACTGTGAGTTTTGATATTCTGGAAGTTGACATATTGGTGGGTGGTGGTGTTAGTAGTTTATACTCCGGGTCCCGGCGTGAGCACATTGAAGGGTCCCAGAGTGACAGTTCAACCACCGCACACCTATCCTGGGCAGTGAACCAGTACTAGGTGCCTTCACTTCTGCAAGGAACTGACAACTTCTGTACATGCCAGGGGCAGTGGTACAGTGCGAATGGTCGTAGAAAGGATTTCATAACCAATCACAACAGAAGTGACCTGGTCCGCCCGGGAATCGAACCCGGGTTGTCCGATTAACAGTCCAACGCTCTACCGACTGAGCTAACCGGGCGGACATTTTGACATATTGGGTGTGGAGACATACCTTTTATTTAAGCTTGATTGAGGTGATAGCTTATAGCTTTTTGAATCACCTTATGTTCCAAGATATAAATCAGTACTAAAATCCTCATTGTGATGGGGCCAAACTGGGGGCCTTTTGGGCGAGAGGGCAGATAGTTTTGACCTAACTCACCCTTGATATTAGAAACCTGTTATATGCTTGCCACTTAGATTATATACAAACTAGAAGTATTGATGGATTAACTAGTAACAAGGTTATTCAATACTTGTGTCTCATGAATCTCCTGTACTATGACAATGAACAATGAACAATGAAAATGTACTAAGATAATCAAAATGTACCCATATCAAGTAATTACATTGCCTAAGAATGGTTTACCTTATCTTTAAATACCATTGAAAAAAATCTTTCTAATCAATACATTTTCATTTCAGTTCCTTAGAAGCAGCTGCACAGCATGAGGCCAAGAGGATCGAGCAGATTGCCAAGGGTGAACTGGAGCGGCAGAAGCTTGAAAGTGAGAAGCAGTTTGAGGCAGAGAGGTGCAAGCTGCTGGAGCTGCGGGCAGTGACAGCGGCAGTCGAGTCAACTGGTCAGGCAACAGCAGAGGCCCAAGCACAGGCAGAACGACTCCTCATAGAGTGTGAAAGTGAGATAGAAGGTAAATGAAATGCAGGGTATGTGTGACAGTGAGATAGAAGTTAATATGAAAGTGATATATTAACTAAGTGGGATGCAGAGTATGTGTGAAAGTGAGATAGAAGTTAATATGACAGTAATATATTGACTAAGTGGGATGCAGAGTATGTGTGTAAGTGAGATAGAAGTTAATATGAAATGATTTATTGATTAAGTGAGATGCAAAGTATGTGTTAAAGTGAGATAGGCAGTTGTATGAAAGTGATATAGAGTAAAGTGAGTTAGTTTCGATGAAGGGTTAGTGGGAAAGTGAGATAGACGGTATGTATAATATGAGATATAAAGTATGTGTTAAAGTCAGATAAAAAGTAATTGAAATATAGGGTCAGTGTGTCTGTGCGTTAGAAGAAAAGTGTAAAGTGAGATAGAATGTTAGTGTGACAGAGAGTAGGTGTAAACATGATATAGAGGTTATGTGTAAAAGTGAGATTGAAAACAACCATGGAAGTGAGATAAAAGTTAATTTGAAGGTAATTTTGAAGGTTAGTTTATAAAAATATAATGCATGTTAAGTAAGTCAGATAAATCGATAACAATCTTATAGGGTGAATAGGTAAAGTATTCTGCAAGTTTATAATAAAAATACAGTAAGGTATTTGTTAAGTGTGAAGGTTAGAGGTTGAAAAGTTATATTGAGATAAATGTTTGAATGTGAGACAAAGGAATTAATGTCAAAAGTGTCAAAAGTGAGAAAGGTATAAAGGATGAAAGTGAGGTTGATGGAATGTGAGAATTTTCTTTACTCAAGTCCATTACTTTTGAGCTGAAGTATGTAAGGTTTTCATTTATTTATTCACTCATTTGAAACTGTATTTTACAGCTGCCAGACTTAAGGCTAGAGCTCAGGAAATCGAACATTACGCTCAGCTTGAAACTCAGGATATGGTGAGATACATGTTACTTATTTTTGGTGTCCTCATTCAGTCGTCATTCAGTTAATTTGGAATTGTTTTTAATAATTTTTTAGACAATATTTAGTAGATGAGCATTGGTTGGAAACAGAGTTCAAATTGTGATGAAACTGGCCTTATACATTAAGATTTTTTGGAGAAAGTCAAGGTATTGTTGTAGCATTAATTGTGTTGTCCATGTGAACACTTCAATGCTGGTCATAAACTGGGTTTAAATATATTCATTAGTGTATCGAATTCCAGCACTCTTTGTAATTTTTAGCTCTACTGGCCAAAGGCCAGAAGAGCTTATGCGATGGTAATGTGTACGTAGTATGTGCATCCGTGCGTATGTGCGTCTGTAAACAATTGCTTGTGAACACGATACAGTCTTCATTTTTGATTGTATCTCGATGAAACTTGTACAGTATCTAGATATCCATTAGAGCTCAGTTCCTTTCGAAAACCAGACAGACCCGCCCATGCATGCCTAGATTATGACCCTTCATAGTATAAAAAAATGCTATTGTGTAAACACTAGTTTGTGAACATGATACAGTCGTCAGTTTTGATCGTATCTCGATGAAACTTGTACAGTATTTAGATATCCATTAGAGCTCAGTTCCTTTCGAAAACCAGCCAGACGCATGCTTAGATTATGGGCCTTGAAAGTATTAAAAAGTCCGTTCATCTGTAAACAATTGCTTGTGAACATGATATGGTCTTCAGTTTTGATTGTATCTCGATGAAACAGTATTTAGATATCCATTAGAACTCGGTTTTTTTGAAAACCAGCCAGATCTGCCCATGCATGCCTGGATTATGGGTCTTGAAAGTATAAAAAATGCTATTTTAAGCTAAGTCTATTTTTAGCCAAGTCCACATGAGCGAAGGCTATTTTTAGCCAAGTTTACATGTAAAGTCACAATTGCTTGTGAAGGTTTGTTCAAATTATGCCCCTGGGGTCATTACTCCTCCCCCACCCCCACACTCACCGCGGAGATTATCCCGCAGCGGACCAGTGCGGCAAATGCAAACGACCTCAGCGACGTTGGCGGAGGCCCAGGGAAGAGTTCTCTTTTCTTTGTAAGGGACGGACTCCCCCCCCCCTTAAATTGGGAAATGTTAAAAACCTTTTTGTCTGAAACCACTATGCAAATCCTTGCTATTTTGAACAAGGCTTTATTTAGTGGTCCACTACCATGGTTGTTCAAATTATGCCCCTTGGGTCAAAAATTAGCACTGCCCTGGGTGTCACAATTTTCCTAGAGACTTATTTAAGAAATATTTTCAAAATCTTCTTGTTTCAAACCACAAGGTTCATACCTTTGATATTTGTTGTGGAGCATCATATGATGCAATTGAAAGCTTTTGAAATAATGCCCCTTGGGCAAAAGCTGGCCCAACCCCTTTTGACTTACTTATTAATTTTTAAAGCTACAGTAATGAAATTTTGACTATGTGAACAGTACTGCGAACAAGCATTAATGTTGTCTTCGGATGTCCTTGACTTTGACCAACTTTTTATTTTTAAAGCTACAGAAATGAAATTTTTACGATGAGTTCAGCTAACCCAAACACTAAAAGTAAACTATATATTTGTTGCCTATTACTCAAACGTACATGCTCTGGATTGAAAATGACCACCAGAGCCATGCCAGTAGAGCATAGGCCCTTTTGGGCCTCTTGTTTTTTGAGTTATGGGACTTTGGTTATTGTGAAATATGGACAAGTGTTAGCAGCTGTTTGTAGCATCATGTTATTGTATGATGGTTTTACAATCCATGTATTGTCTTCCCAGGCGAGGTCAAGTGAAATCTCGTTTGTGCGGAGCCAGACTCACCTGGAGCTTGAGAAAGAGCGTGCCAATGCCGACATTGAGGTGAAGAAGTTTGCCGACATGGTCTCTGCCATCGGAGCCAAAACACTCGCTGCCATAGCAACTGCCGGGCCTGATATGCAGGTAATTATGTTATTTTTGTGGCTCCAGCATGTATTTCGGAATATGAATAAGAACAGCTTAAGCAAGCATAATGACAAATTATGGATAAGTAAAGTGCATTAATGAAAGATTGAAACATGTGTATATGGATTTACTTGATTCTGTGCTTCTACGTTTAAGGTTCGTATGTTGACGAGCCTCGGGATGGAGTCAACACTGATCACCGACGGCAACACCCCAATCAACCTGTTCCTCACTGCACAGGGGCTTGTGAAGAATGTCCAGAACTCTTCACAGTGATCATAGACATTGTCATGACAACAGCATCACCATAGTGTCAGCGTTGTGTATAAATGAGTTAACGCATTGTTCAGACTGTGAGTGATACTTAAGGTTTCTTCTTTGTTTCATTTCAAATGTTTCCTTGACCTTGCTGGAAAATTAGTCAATGAAATGTTTGCAAGGTCAACACTACACATTTCAAAATAGCTACCATAATATTATGGCAACTAGTTCTTTTTTGTTGTAGTTTATAATTTGTTTTTGATAGACTTTTGATAATTACTACAAAATATTTTTTATTTAATGTTTATGACCTCATTTTTACTTTCAAACCATTTTTGTGATATTCTTTATACTCACATATATTATATTATACATTTACTTATTTAACTTTATATAACAATTTATTTTCATATACATGCATGTTTTCAATAATTTCATGTGATGGCTGTTTGTATTTTCAATTATTTTTCTGTACATACATGTAGTTTTGTAACCAATCTTTTATTATGTAAACATGTTCACCATTTCAAGTAAGTGCACTGGATGAAAACATTTCATATCAAATGACATTTGTGCAGTTAACAATGACCATATATTTGCATGGTGTATTCGAAAATGTTTTCTCTAAACGAAAATCTCTCGAACGTCATGAATTCATTTTGTGCAATAAAACTGGTATATACATCAACGTGAAATTACTTTTTAACCAATGTCATACATGTGATGTGAAACTAGCATTCCTAGTTTGTATCTTAAGACACGAGATCTGTGTTCTATAATTTGTAGAGATGTAGTAAAATCGGTACATGAGTACTCAGATAATCTTCTGATCAAGTACTCAGAAAAACTTTAATTGGATCGAACTGACATGTTCATTTACCGTGTATGTTGGTCATTGTAATATTGGCAATTTCCATCTTTGTTTTTCATCCTAAATAAGTGTCAACTAATGTTATATCAGATATTAATTAGTGTTTCCCCTTTATTGTTAGTATTAAATAAGAACCCCCAATGTCTGTGATAGAGGAAAAATGACTTACCGGGTATATTGTATTTGTATATAACCAAAAGTGCTGGTTTATAATTGTGCTTAATGAATGCAAACAAGTTGAATATAGAATTAATGCTTTTGACATTTGGTTTATGAACTTGCCAGCATAAACTACTTCTAAGCTGTGTGAATGAAGAAAAATAAAACCTGAAACTGCATGTACAAACTGAAGCTCATCCAACAAATACCATTTGATGCTATGATTAACATCTTGGTTTGAGTCAAATATGAGAGATTTTGAAGTGTGGGCCAAAATCTAGCGCTATTTGCAGGGTAAGAAAGCCTGGCCTTAATTGACTGTAATTCTTCTACTAAGGTATCCGCTAATACGGGAATTTTGAATGCCTGGTGATCCTCGTTTGAAAAGCTTTCATGTATAAGAGTATAAGAATATACAACAATTATGCCTAAAATAATATGTCAAACAAGCTCTCTTGGTAAGGGAGGATTGCAAATTGACTCATTTCATTTTAAAAAGCAAGTATACAAACTTAAATTCATTTATAATGTATTTTCGATCATTTCATTACTGGTAACATATTAGTACCCAGCAAGTAATACCTTTTCATACAATACCAAAAATATATGGGATCACCAGGCGGATATTTTTATGTTATAACGGTTTATTTAAATGTACAATATCGCCTAATTTGAGGGTTAGATACCTTAATCTGCTGATTGTTGTAAAATCTACATTATCTAATCATGATACAATGTTCATACATATCACAATTGTTTATAGAACAAGTCAATATGTCTCTTTATTTTAGAATTGTTTATTTGTACATTCTTAATTGAATAAAGATTTAACAGTTGTTTGTTGTTTTTTAGTCTAAAAGCTGCTGCCAGTCAGAGACATGTATTTAGTACTTGATGAAAGAGTTTGAAAATTTGTGTTGTTATACCAGTTCCGAATGCTCAGCCCTTTCATTTCGACACGTGTACCCTAAAATAATTGAATGTTTTAAATTGACCATTGTTGCTATGTAAAACACTTTCTTAACATAAAGGTTTTGATACAAACAGACAGCTCATAGATGTGAAAATTGCTGAAGACCGACATACCTGTAACTTAGTACAGGCTGTCAAGCGGTCCTTATTTTTCTACTTTTTCCTTATTTTCCTACATTTTTTTTTATTCCTTCCTACATTTTTCCTACTTTTTGGTCTAAAACACCTGACGTTTCCTACTTTTTTGGTTCAAGTTGTGCTTTTCACAATTGCTTTATATTAATAGTTAGAAAATGGTAGTATATTTGTAGGGTCTTCAATTGAGAGTGCATAGAAGACTGGAATCATCTTGATGAGACTGTACAGACTAGGGATGCAGACTGGGGGCCCGTGGCTGCTTACTTCATGATTACACGAAGGTGAAAGATGTACAAGAGTCAAAAGACCAGTCTATGCAGTCCTGTCAAGAAGCTGGACACTGTATACGTTACTTAGGTGCCTTTCTCGATGAAACTTTAAACTTTAAGGAGCATGTAAAACGAAAATGCCGAACAGCCATGCTAAACTACATGAGAATTAAAAACATTCGAAAATATTTGACCAAAGAGGCAACGGGGATTCTTGTTCTTTCACTGGTAATGTCACACATTGACTACTGTAATTCCATCTTGTATGGCATTGCTGCCTGTGATATTCAGAAAATGCAAAGAATTCAAAACATGTGTGCAAAACTTGTGCTTTCTCGAGGCAAATATGAAAGCTCCAAACAATCTTTGTTTGAATTACACTGGTTACCAGTGAAAGCTAGGATAAACTTTAAAATTTTAACCATCATGTACAATTGCTCGGTCGGAAAGGCACCGGCATACCTAGTAGATCTGTTGACAGTAAAGCAACCACCACGCAATCTTCGTTCTTTGCCATCCAGTGTGGGGTGTTACGTCGTACCAACAAACAAACATAAAACATTCTCTGATCGCAGTTTTAGTACCATTGGCCCAGCCCTGTGGAACGATTTGCCATCTGATATACGAACATCGAAATCGTTAGAAGTGTTTAAGAAGAACTTGAAGACACATTACTTTCGAAAATTTGACATGTTGTTTTAAAAACAGCGACTGAACAATGAACAGTGGAAAACTAACTGTGATAAATTAGCATGCGATGATTGTTTATTTTATGTTTTATATTCATTTTATTTTTAGATATTTTAATTTATCTTACTTCATGTCATGTGTTTTATTTACTTTAACGATGTATTTAGCTTAATTATTATTATTATTATTTTTTTTTTGTTTATTTCAAATTAACTATGTTTGATGTCTAGATAGTATTATATCTTTAAATTATTTAAAATATTTTATCATTGTATTGTACAACGCCATTGAGTATTTTATGTAAAAATAGGCATTTAATCAAATAAACAAGTTTCAAGTTTCAAGACATACTTGTAACTTTGGACTGACATAACCTGAGTAGGTAAAAATTTAGAATGTTGCAGTGGAGAAATAAGAAGTTGATCCATGATGTATTAGAATCATAACAACCTTTTATGTTCATATAGTACATGTATTTTGTATGACTATTTAATTTGAAAAAAAAGTTTTGATCTCAAATTGGCTGATATTTAGGTACCCTTAAAAGGAAAGTCATTATTTTACTTGGCTATTAATTTCTTACAAAATTTTGTTTTTTCCTTTTCTTTCAGTGAGGTTCTAAAGATTGTGAAAGGCAAGTTTTCATGTAGTCTGTTTAAGAAATTGAAGAAGAAAAAAACCATGAACATGAAGGGGCTACTTGAGCAATTTATTCATAGGTTATTACAATTCAATTATATGATGGAATAATCTAAATGCAGCTGAACTCAAACATCACATAGAGGATCCGTCAACTGATGCTTTACCACAGCTTGAGGCTAATGTCAGGTTACAAGTAATGAGTCCTCTCCGGTCAATCTGGACTGTACGTGTTGTACATGTTGTACCCACAGTTCAGCAGACTTGCCACAACACCAGATTGGTACAAAATCTGATTTCGTTTATCTCATTAACACTGTAAAAATCGTTTGTGCTCAGGTTATGCTAAGAGCTTTTAAAAACTCCTTTTTAAGGTACGTAAACATTTCACTATCGGCATTTTTTGAAGAATCTGTTGCCATTGCAATGAGATGTTCTGGAATGCAAACTTCCTCAGCCTTGAGATTGTCAAGAACTTGTCTCCGAGAACTCTGGACAGACTCTGCATGCTTGCGTACTTCCTGCTTTGACATGGATTTCTCTAAAAAAATCAGTAGATTATAACAATAGTCATGAAGTTATCGACATTGTTTGAGAAACCAGCTTCACATTAATTTATGAATAAAGATAACAATTTTCCACTTAATCTGAGCTTTTTGTTATCACTTCATTCAAAGTCTTGTTGATGAAGTTCTGATTAACAAATGTCATTTTCAAATTTGAGCAATTAGCACCAGAGTTATGATAGATAGGCAAAGCATATGTTAGAATTACAAGCCTTACCCATAAGTGAATACCATTAAAGATAAGGGGAAAATGAATGCTTGCGATAAGCAATGAAAAACCCAAATATTCAGCACTCCATGAATGTACCCACCTTTGACGCACTGCATCTCCTGAGTGACGAGCCTGCGCAATATTTGGTCTGCCTGGTGCAGGAAGTTCTTGGAGCAAATAACCCGAGACTGGTTACTCTCCTCCTCATCTACTTCCTGTATGGGCTGGACTGGTTCTTCAAGTGATTGGTGTATCAGCTGTACAATGACTTCACTGAAAAAAGCAATGACCTTATGATTTTTCTTGTCAATCCAATGAAGAGATTAAATGATTGCCAAGCTTTGAGTGTTTTAGCACTAAAGGCAGAGTTCACGAAAAGTAAATTAAGAGAGATTTAACATCAACCAATATCATTGTTTGCTGATGATCAAATTAATCTTTTGCAACTTAAAACACAAAACTTCATTGTTGAATTCCATATATATCATTACACATATCTATTTATTCACATATAATATAAAATAATTAAGGCAATAACCATTTACCTATTTCTATCCTGTCCACTTTCCACAGTTACACTGTTGACTTCCCAGGTATTTACTGCAGGGTCAGGGATTTCAAATCTGGTTGCCATGGAAACAATAGTGTCATCTCTGACCTTGACCTCCCTTATGGAGTTACGGTGTAAAGACGTCTCCATGGCAACCTTCACATACACCTGACAGTAGGACAGTGTATCTGAAAAAGCAGTAGTATCTTATTTATGCAATACTTGTTTAAAAAATAATAATTTCATGTTACAAAAAAAACACAAAATGTTTACCCAGGTAACAGACACACGCATAACAGGAATAAAGACAGGATACTCTTTTAAATCTTAAAGTTACCAGGACATATCAATATCTATGTTAAATGCTAAGTAAAATTACTATCAACATGTCTAAGCTTTGTTCCTCGCAGAGGACAGTACAAGCAGCTGGCAAGTTATTTGCAATCTAATGAATATGACTATTTATAACATGTGCACATTATTTTTCTATTTCACCCTAATCTTAAATCAGCAAATTATTTGATCTGCCAGAAGTAAACTCACATTTCCTGGCCAGCTGGTAGTACCCCCATCGCATGCTGGAGTAGTACATGTTGTCATCAATCAGCAAACATACTGGCCACCCAGGGTCGGGGCTCAACACTGTGGAAACCTTAACACTCTGTAAGAATATAGACCAAAGCTCTGTATCCACATCTGCTGGTGCATCATGGACATTGTTAAATAGTTCTGTTAGTCCTGTATGTATGATTCTCTCAATGAGACCGTGTACACACTTGACAATATCCCTCCTGTAATCTTTCCACTGTGAGGAGCCCTGAAACAGTTTAAAAAATAATACCATATGTATTAAAACAAACACAATGACATTTTGTAAAAGAATTACATGTAATCACTTATGTATTAAAACAAACACAATGCCATTTTGTAGAAGAATTATACCTAATCACTTATGAATTAAAACAAACACAATGACATTTTGTAGAAGAATTATACCTAATCACTTATGAATTAAAACAAACACAATGACATTTTGTAAAGGAATTACACCTAACACGAAGGTCTTAACCAGTTCTGAAGAATAGTAGTGGTTGTCCCTCATAAGATATAGAAAAACAAGAGCACCATGGAGCAACCACCAACGCTTGTCAGATTTTTCAATTCCAAAAAGGGGCATAACTTAACAATTATCAAGGCCTGAGTAATGGGCCTTACTGTACATGTGTGTATTGTTGCTGGCGACACTTGTAACAAGTTTTATTTCAATATCTTGAGTAATCAAGGTTAGATATTTTGTACAATACGTCTGACAATGCCAACAGGGAACACAAAGGCTATGACAATACCTCAACTTTTTTTCTTTCAAAAAAAGACAAGGTATTATAGGTTTAATTTGCTGATGAAAACCAGAATAATATGTTCAATATCTTCAACTAGATTAAGACACAACAATTTTCAGACAAGCAATAACAAACAAAGAAATGTTGTTTGGTATTTTTACTTTTTAAAAAATATAATTTTCAAACTATACATACTCATGTACATCTTCCAATACCGATCTGATAGCTCTCGTTTTAAAATGATATTCATTCAGATCTACAATGTATCATAGCTGATTATTAAAGGTAAAAATTAATGCAGTGAAACTATAGGTGGTTGCCCTACCTCTTGTCTGCTGTCAATGAGGGCCTTTTCTGTGTCTGGGGGCAATATCTGGTCATAGTGGATCACTAACATGTTAAACAGGCCACATACTGAAACATAAATGTCATTTAAGAACATGGTTGTGTTCACATTCTTTGGTTTTGATTGGGGCTTGAAATTTAGTCTTAAATCATAACCAATCATTAGAAATAATTTGTCAAACAAATTTGATCAAAATCAAACCATCATAAAAATGTCTAAAATGAGTGTATTTAACAATGAATGAAAAATTTAGCAAATTCTGGTGTTCTATTTTTGTTCATTTTGAAGTATTTTTTCAATGAAAAGATTCATTTTTTGGCTGAATACAAAATTATTTTTACAGTTTTTCTACCATATTTAACTATTGATTTAGAATAAAGCTAGTACATAGTGATAATGGACACCCAGATTATGCAATTGATTATTGGTGACCTTAATCATTAATGATAACAATAATTTATCATTACACCCCTAGTATAAATTCATCTTATGGTCTTTTAAATATCACTCCCAGATTTAGATAACTTATGACACAAATGAAGTAAGACATATACATATGAACTTGAATTGCAATATAATGAAATCTAGCGTATGATATGATATTACTGATTTTGAAAGAGGTATACCATGTTTCCTAAGGTTTTGCACCAATGTACTCTTGCCCGAGGCTGGCAGTCCACAGAAAACAACCAGGCACAGCTTGACCATGTCAGCCTAAATACTGTAAGAGAAATCATGAATCGGATACTTAATAACACACAAGTTTACACTACTGACATGTATGTCAGATGCTAAATATTTTGATAACTGAAGACATCTAGCCAGAAAAATTATGTTGTAGTTCCTGTTGCATGCTGGCAAAGAGTAGGCAGGGCAGGTAGGGAAACATTTTAATTTTTATATTGGAAAATTAATTGTGAAAAAGTATGTGCATATACACATTGTTATATTTTTACATATATATAAACACATTCTCACATCAATGTTGCCAATAGAGTAACACAATACAAGTAGAATGTATCACCTTCTATATAATAGCATTACATGGTTTATAATTATTAGGTGTAACCTTTGATTTTATGTTAAATTTCAACACTCACATAGCAAATATATGTAAAAAGGCTGCAAGACAACTGCATGTCATGAAAAGAATCGGCAAAAGTATAAACAAGCATGGCAGATTAACTATGTATTTTTCATTTATCGTGTCTAATCAAACTATTGTCGAGCCCATATCATGATTTACTAGAACAATCTGGGCTCCCGTCTTATAAAGTTAGAAGGATGAGATCAGTAGCACTGCGAATGTTCAAAATTTTAAATAAACAAGGACCCAGTTACTTAAACGATCTTGTTACTTTTAAAAATTCAAAATATAATTTTAGGTACATTAACTGTGTAGAACTTCCCAATAATATACCAAAGATTAATCAATGAAACAGAAGAAACTTTGAAAAATCTTTCTTTTTTTGCCAATTAACTCACCTGAACAGGTAAAAAAAGGCAAAGTATGCCATTGAAAATGTTATATTCTGAAAGAGTGACTTTGGGTGATTCAAAAACATATAAGTTTTATGGCTATATCTCTATTAAAGCAAGAGTTATGTCTATATTAGTTATGTCAGGCATTAATAACAATTTTCATAGCGGCTTAAGGGTTAATACTTATTACCGGAGTTCTTTCAAATAATTCTGTGATTTATATATATATATGTAGCAAGGTGCATATTTCAGTATTTTATCAATTTGTGCGTTTGGTATGGTTCTATGTCGTATATTGTTTTGTATTGTTTGTGTATCGTCGTGTTTAGTGTTGTGCTACGTCGTTATTGTCCTCTGTGCGTTACTGTCCGTCTATGTTCGTCAATGTCCGTCTATGTCCAAGTGCGTCAGAGCGTGAATACTGGTTATGCGAGTTTGTCTAAATTTATAGAGTGATTGATTGGTTCATAATGCCTTTTCCCCTTTTTCCCGCTTCATTGCACACGCCCTTATTTATATATACACATAAATCATTCCGTTCTGAATCATCATCGACGCAAGTCAAGATTTCAATTGTAACAGTTGTTACTATATTTTTACTTATTTAATATTCGCTCTTATCTTTGAGCTCAAATATTCATTCATATTTAATTATTATTTAGACGTGCCTGGTTTCGTTCGACTACGTATAAATAAATATTTTCGAACTCCGAAGTTGAGTGGTTTTGTCTTGGCACACCCACACTACATATATGTACCAACTGCGTCTCTGATAGTATATATTATTGTAATCCTCAGTCCCTCATTTGCTCAGGTGCTTTTTATAAGGTAAATATCTGTCTTTTATTTCTATTTGATATTAATTTTTTTTTTACACCTTATCCTGGAACACATCGACAAATTATTTTTATATAATATTATTAATTTTTATTCAATTTTGATCAGATATCAGGGGCCGATCCAGGATTTGACGTAAGAACATAGGGGCAAAACCTTTTGACTTCTGCCCCTCCCTCAAAATTTGCAAGGGGGGTCTGAGGTTACTCCCCAAAGTAAATAAACAATTTCTAGTCTGAATGATGCAATTTGGGTGTTTTTTTATTAATCTTTTTCTCCTATATTGCAATAAAACCAATTCATGGAGGGGGGGGGGGGGGGGGGCAGAGATGGTCAATCTTTTTCAGGTTTATGTACTTGTGGCTTCTTGACGACTCAGAATCAGTCTTATCTTTGTCAACAATGACAATATTTCTAATAGTTATATATAATAATTATGTTTATATTTCACAAACTGCCAACATTTTTTATATGAAATCAAACTCACAAGACCAGTGATTTGCATAATTTTTGCTGTATTACCAAATTCTTTGGGTATGACATTATTTAAATGGTTATTAAATCCAAGATATGTTGTTATAAGGTTAAACTTATCATTAACTTGATTAAGAAAAACATTTGAGTTGTGACCTACTTTCGGTTTCAGTTTTCTCTTTTTCCCTGCCTCTTTTGTGACGACTAGTGACATTGCATTAAAAGAAGTTAATCACATACGACTTAATAATGAAAATATACCATGTTTGACTTTTGACCATAAAACATACGCTGTATATTTAAAGACAATTGAAACGTCATTCCCTCAACCGTTCTTTTCATCACAAACCGAAACCGGAAACACAGCATATCAGCAGTTAATTGAAAATATTTTCACATTTATATAATTAATGATTGATATTATTTGAAACAAATGATATATATCATAATATATCAAAGTAGGTAATAAAGACAATAATTTGATTTTGATAAAATAATATATTGTCCCGCACTGAGTGACGTCAGAAACGTGTCTCACATGGCAAATGTCGGAAGGAAGATTGCACAATAATTGAAATTCTCAGTCTGTCCCCGTTTTAACGTAAACATACAGTGTCCATGGTTTCTGATTGAAAAGGAATACTTTATTAAGTGATTGGTTGTATTTAATTTGACCCTCGTAGTCATTTTTCAGGGATTTTATTCCCGCCATAAGGACCAAAAGGTTGTTTGTGTCAACTTCTATAGGAAATGGCTTCTAACGGCGTAGATGGCGAAACGAGCGCAGACCGGAATGTTGAGATCTGGAAAATAAAGAAACTTATCAAAAGTTTAGAAGCAGCAAGAGGGTAAATGTCAATTTGCGATATTGCCGTGTATAGACACCGATTAAGTAAAAATGGTTGGGGTGTTTCCTGTTGGGGCATAATAATATACTTCGTCTTTCAATCTGGGTTGTACTGGTATGGTCAAACGAGCTGCAATATGGTCGTACACTCTTGTCTGTATTTTCCGCTAAACTGCTCTTTATTGTCTTTTATTCCATTTGATATGGGCATCTTATTCATGATTTTGTTTGTAAATAGCTGTATTGTTTCGGTCCATAGAAATACCGGAATCCCCTTATTACCGGAATCCACCGGAATCTACCATAATCTGATTAAATTATACCTAAATGTTGTTTGGGGATGTTTTTAAGCTTTAATATATGTAATGTACTAAGAGGTATACCTTTATAATCATATTTCCATATACAGAAAGTGACAAGTATTCCGGTAGTTTGCAGGTCGGATTGCCGATTATAATGATTTGACCAAGCTACCGGAATCCCCTGAGAAATAATAAATAAACTATACTTAAATGTTGTTTGGGGTGTTTTTAAGCTTTAATATATGTTATGTACTAAGAGGTATACCTTTATAATCATATTTCCATATACAGAAAGTGACAAGGATTCCGGTAGTTTGCAGGACGGATTGCCGATTATAATGATTTGACCAAGCTACCGGAATCCCCTGAGAAATAATAATTAAACTATACTTAAATGTTGTTTGGGGTGTTTTTAATCTTTAATATATGTTATGTACTAAGAGGTATACCTTTATAATCATATTTCCATATACAGAAAGTGACAAGGGTTCCGGTAGTTTGCAGGTCGGATTGCCAATTATAACGATTTGACCAAGCTACCGGAATCCCCTGAGAAATAATAATTAAACTTTACTGAAATGTTTTTGGTACCCAAATCTAATTAAACTATACGTAAATGTTGTTTGGGGTATTTTTAAGCTTTAATATATGTAATGTTCTACGAGGTACACCTTTATAATCATATTTCCATATACAGAAAGTGACAAGGATTCCGGTAGTTTGCAGGTCGGATTGCCGATTATAACGATTTGACCAAGCTACCGGAATCCCCTGTGAGACAGAATGACTAAATTTCAATACTGTTTTCTTTTTCAGATTTAACGTAGAATACAATAGGAGTATTTCAATTACGTTTTTGAAAATGATATTTTGTTGTATATTTGTGTCGTGTTCTATCTATATATTTCTTTTTTCAATCTGAATGATGTTACTGTAGCTGGAAGGGAAGACCGCTAACACGTGACAATAGAGTACCAATAATACATAGATGGATGTCGGACAGAATCTGTTGCTTGATCCTTTATAATGTTATTTATGTTGAATGGGGAAAAAAAAAATTCACCGATATAAATGAAAATTTATTTCTCGTAAACAATAAGAACAAGTCACATTTAATTCAAAACATAACCACGCGAATGAGGAAAAATAGTTTTTCAACCCTGTCTCATCAAGATGAACTAAATACTTGAAATAGTATTGAAATTTAGTTATTTTAGTAATTCACAGGGGATTCCGGTAGCTTGGTCATATCATAATCAGCGGTAAACTACCGGAATCCTTGTCACTTTCAGATCAAAACTCTTACTTCATTCTATATTCAAGCATTAACATACTTGAAATAGTATTGAAATTTAGTTATTTTAGTAATTCACAGGGGATTCCGGTAGCTTGGTCATATCATAATCAGCGGTAAACTACCGGAATCCTTGTCACTTTCAGATCAAAACTCTTACTTCATTCTATATTCAAGCATTAACATACTTGAAATAGTATTGAAATTTAGTTATTTTAGTAATTCACAGGGGATTCCGGTAGCTTGGTCATATCATAATCAGCGGTAAACTACCGGAATCCTTGTCACTTTCAGATTAAAACTCTTACTTCATTCTATATTCAAGCATTAACATACTTGAAATAGTATTGAAATTTAGTTATTTTAGTAATTCACAGGGGATTCCGGTAGCTTGGTCATATCATAATCAGCGGTAAACTACCGGAATCCTTGTCACTTTCAGATTAAAACTCTTAATTCATTCTATATTCAAGCATTAACATACTTGAAACAGTATTGAACATAGTTATTTTACTAATTTTAGTAATTCACAGGGGATTCCGGTAGCTTGGTCAAAACATAATCAGCGGTAAACTACCGGAATCCTTGTCACTTTCAGATTTTAGTAATTCACAGGGGATTCCGGTAGCTTGGTCAAAACATAATCAGCGGTAAACTACCGGAATCCTTGTCACTTTTAGATTAAAACTCTTACTTCATTCTATATTCAAGCATTAACATACTTGAAATAGTATTGAAATTTAGTTATTTTAGTAATTCACAGGGGATTCCGGTAGCTTGGTCAAAACATAATCAGCGGTAAACTGCCGGAATCCATATTCCTTAAATACAGACTTATACTCATTATAGTCGTTGTATACTGACATGAAAACTACCGGAATCCCCGTACCCTTTTTAAATTTAAGTTATTTCTCAGGGGATTCCGGTAGATTCCGGTGGATTTTGGTAGTTAGGGAGATTCCGGTAATTCTATGTACCCGTATTGTTTAAATAAAGCTGACTTAATATCGGTATGAATATTTTTGTAATCGTTCGAGACAAAAAAAGTGTATTGGATGATGTACTATGTTCCCAAGACACAAATCCCATGTTGACTGGGAAACCAAATGTGATCCTTGGTGCTTGTATTTTCCTCTGTTCTTAAATAATAAAAAGATTTGGTGATTTTTAAGACATGCCTAATTGATATTTTGTTTGTCGGATTTTCTTAATATTTTTTTATTAAAACTTACCTTCTCTTGCCTAGTCCAAATAATTGTACATAGGCGGATTTTTTTTAGATTTTTGATATGGCAAATCCTTCACGTACAAATTGTTTAGTATCAAAAGTGGGTAGTTGTTCCGATCAGGATTCCGGGTTAAAGCATATAGAGTCTATAAAATATCATAAAAACAAGAAATATTACCAGATAATGTTATTTTATATTAGTTTCGTACACACAAAATAAATATCCAACTTATAATTATGAGTTTGACGGCTTTTTTTCATTTCATTCTGTCAAAACAGAATGATATATACATGAAGGGCACCTGCAAGGCTTCAGGGCACAGTTTTAAATCGCTCGGAACATTTCGGCCATGGCCGAGTTGTTACGATTGTATAACGAGGTCTATCTCGAAGCTTTGTCGGAGGAGGCCGAGTTATTACGATTGTATCGAGTAGTTCCCCTTCGCATAATTGTTTTCTGTGTCATTTATTGGAAAGGTAAACAACTAGTTTTAATGCATTAAATGCTTGTTTGGTGCAAAATAACATTTCACTTACATGGTAAAATATGAATATAACTCTTTATGATCAATTTCAACCATAAAATACTTCACTTAAAACAATTTCAATATTTTTAAAACACCCCCGTTTTTTGCACATTCCCGTTTAGACGTTAGGGATTGGAAGAATCCCGTATAACACGTCTATTATTTTAGACTATCTCTTGCCATGATACTAAGAGTCCTTAAAATCTCGTTAAGAAAGCTGAATAAGTTAAAATGTTAAGGATTTCCATTCTGAATATTAATTATATATGTAGGTAAAGTATGTATACGGTTTTGCCCGCTCATATTTTTTTGTCGGTTCGCCCAATTAAAAAAAAATTCAGCTCATAATATAAAGAACTAAATAATAAACAAGAGTGAGACATGAATGATGACTTTAATTATCTCAAATAAATAATAGTTAAATTGTATATAATGTGTGTTGCAATTTGGTAAAAAAAATTCAATTTGATAATTCAATTGATACCTCAACGTTCTTATTGCAGAAACGGTACAAGCATGATTTCCCTTATCATTCCACCAAAAGACCAGATTCCACGAGTGTCAAAAATGTTGGCAGATGAATTTGGGACAGCATCAAATATCAAAAGTCGTGTGAACAGGCTCTCTGTGCTCGGAGCCATTACATCAGTACAACAAAGATTAAAATTGTACAATAAAGGTATATATGGACATTGGCATACTTAAATTTAGTTATAATTTATCTTATTACTTGAATCATTAATTTTAATGAAAAATTCTGACCTTTTATCAGTCCATTTCATATCAACCAGAAACACAACAGAAAACAATGGCAATTTAATTTGAAAATATTTTCACATTAAAATTGATGAAAATATTTGTTCAAAATCAGTGGGTTTATTTCTAAAATAAGTTTGTGGTATCATAGCAGTCAGCTCCTAAATCTGAAAAAAATAATCCTGTTTTATAAATATGTAATTTGTTCAACTGCAGTACCTGCTTTATAAACATGTAATTTTTTCAACCACAGTACCAGTTTTATGAACTAACTTGTGGATTGCAGTACCTGTTTTATGAACTTACTTATCAATTGCAGTATCTGTTTGTTTTTGTGTTTTTAACATGTAACTTGTTTGATTGCAGTACCTCCAAATGGTTTGGTGATATACTGCGGCACAATTGTAACGGACGAGGGGAAGGAAAAGAAAGTGAACATTGACTTTGAGCCTTTCCGGCCCATCAACACCTCTCTCTATCTATGTGATAACAAATTCCACACAGAGGTTTGTACCAAACAGAGTAACATATTCATGACTGTTTTAAGCTTGTCTGTTTGTTTGGATTTGGAAAAAATATCCTAAAATTTTTGCCTATCCTTGGCGTTTAGGTTAGCGTGCTAAAATTTAAACCCACATGTTTAGCAAGGCCAACAACTCTTGCTTCAATAATTGTTAATTTATGCCTCTGAACAGGAAAACCTTAAGACACGGATTTGCATCAGTGTAGTGTATTCCAGTTTAGTTTAGAATAACTCGATTGTGAAAATTACTGAAAGCTGATAATATGTATCACTCTTGAATTCGTCTCCTGGGAAGTAACCAGTACTGGTGTCTTATTTGAGAGACCAGCAGAAAGTACGCTTGGTGGGGATCAAACCCACAATGCGGACACATGATTCAGATGGTGGTGCTCTTATTGTTACCTATTATAATATTTACTCTGAAACAGAGTGTACATTTGTTAGTGCTTTCTTCTTATTCTTTTTACAATACTTTCTTCAAATGAAAGATGTGTTAACATATCAAATTGATTCAATGTTACTTTAATAAATAAATTTCACTCCTTTAATAAATTTCACCCCTTTAATTTAAGATTGTTTTGAACTTTAGTATAGTGTTTTTCTTTTATTTTTCAAATTTGCCTTCAATTTGCAATATGATACAGTATGCCCCTTTTAATTTTCTTTCATATAAATGTATTTTTTTTGTATTTAGGCATTAACAGCGTTGTTAGCAGATGATAACAAGTTTGGTTTCATCGTGATGGACGGTAATGGTGCGCTGTTCGGAACATTGTCAGGGAACTCTCGAGAAGTACTCCATAAATTCAATGTAGATCTGCCAAAAAAGCATGGTAAGCCGTTTCCTGCAAATTTATTTATCCACTATTACGTTATGTTGTGACACCCGCATTTCCATTAAATTCATACTATTACATATAATAAAAGAAACTTCAGATATTTCAATCATATTAGTTATATTATTCTTGGGTTTTAGCAAGGGTTTAAAAAGGACAGGGTGCCACAAAAGAGGGACATGGTGCTGAGGGTGAAAATTACACATTGTTTCATGCTGTGAAGAGTTTATATATTATAAATTTTACAAAAAGCATGTTAGAAATGTGTATTATTAAAGTTATATTAGCTTTCAACTGCTAGATATATTAAGTTTTTAATCATATAAAACGTTTAAACATAGAACTTATTTAGATGGTGAAAGGGTGCATATGTTAGTCGCCATTAAGGCCCCTGGTGCTTCAAGAAATTGCAGCCTGCAACACTATCCTATAACTGGCTAAATATTTGATGATGGTATAAAGACTAAGAGTAATTTGGTTGTGATATAACAGTTACTTACCGCTTGAATTTTACATGACTTTGTGCTTAATACCCTATATTGAAATGTGAAGGTCCATTTAAATTGTCATCATTTCTCCACAGGCAGAGGAGGTCAGTCTGCCCTGCGTTTTGCTCGGTTACGAATGGAGAAGAGACACAACTATGTACGGAAGGTGGCCGAAGTGACGGTACAAATGTTTATATCCAATGACAAGGTGAATGTGTCAGGCCTCGTGCTTGCTGGGTCTGCAGACTTCAAGACAGAGCTCAGTCAGTCAGACATGTTTGATCTGGTAGGTGGGATTACTCTTATTAAAATGAGTTATTAGATATATTCTGCATGTTTGAAATGTATGCCTAATGATGCATCTTTTTCAGGATTTGTGTAACATTCAAACTAGCCCAAAGAATTCTTTGCTTCTCAATAATTATATCTGTTTATATATTCCAATAAATTGTTTGCAATTGTGCAGTATTTTTGTTGGTGAAAATTTGCATTTACACCAGGGGTTCTAAAGTTCATGGTTCATCCTGAAATCAGGATTGTGAGTTTTAACTTCTAAGTCCCATTACCTAGCTTTGGGCATGAATTTTGCATATTCAAACAGACCCCTAGTGTTTTTTTATGATTGACAAAGTCTATCAGCTGTTAGAACCACTGTGACAAACATTATGTACTTGTGCCCATGTTCCATGTATAGAATGTAAAACTGGTCCTTTATGTGTTTTACAGAGGTTGCAGCAGAAGATTATCAAAATTGTGGATGTCTCGTACGGCGGGGAGAATGGATTCAACCAGGCTATCGAGCTAGCTGGTGAATCATTAGCAAACGTCAAATTCATACAGGAAAAAAAATTAATAGGTACAGTAAGGGTTCATTTTGTTACTCCGCATAATTCAGCCCCATTCACAATGTAAAGAAGTATACTTTTTCACAAAGAATGGACTTAAAATTCACAATCCAATTTTTTCTCCACACTAAATAAGATATTATTACTTTTTTGTTTAAATGCATTCTTTATCTTTTCAATTTCTTCAAATTCTGTATGTTGAAGTGCCTTTGCTTTGTTTCGTTGTTTAAAATGTTCTATTGTTAATCCACATTTTTAGGCATTTTAGCTATTTTCTCATTCTAAGGGCGCTGGCCCCATTTAATGAAAGTATAGGCTTAAAATGTAAAAGTTGAAATTTAGGCTTACAGCAGCATGCCTGTTTTTCTTGGTCATTCAGGCCACTGTTTTGCTGTTGTTTTTTTATACATTTTCTTTCGCTGATTTTGTCCCGAAAACAAATGAGGTGGAAGAACACTCCAATATAAAATGTAGTGAATGTGTTTATTGTCCATCAAAAATGCTGTGCAATTCTCACAAATTTCTAATTAATTATAATGTCTAAGTAATATCATGAAAATGTTGGTTAGTGAAGACCTCATATTGTATTATTTTGTCTAGTGTATTCTCCAATCATGTATACTAATACATGTATCTGTTCCAATATTTCAGGTCGTTACTTTGACGAGATATCCCAGGATACAGGTCGGTTCTGTTTTGGAGTAGATGACACTTTGAGAGCACTGGAGATGGGGGCTGTGGACATTCTCATTGTGTGGGAAAACCTTGATATCACCAGATATCTGCTCAAAAACCACCAAACTGATGGTAGGTTAATTTTTACAAGCTCTTTTTTTTGCCAATTTTAAATGTTCATGTTTATAAAAGCCATTACTCAAAAACTGGTGAAAGATATTTATATGAAATCTGGTACACAAGATGTTATTGATGAAATGTGAATGTTTTTCAAGACCCATAACTCTGAGTTAAATAATTGAATGGTAGTGCTCCTTTGTAAACCAAAAAACTATAATAGGCTCTGCCACTCTCTTGTTATAAACGTGTATTGCCTGACATTGTCAAAGATTTAAATATTGTGATTGTTTGTTTTTTTACAGTGGAGATCATCCTTCACCTAACTCCAGAGCAAGAAAAAGATAAAACACACTTCCTTGATAAAGATGTAAGATGTGCTTTATACAGATGTAAACATTGTACACGTTTTTTATATTATACAAGGATATACAATATAAATTTCACGGTGTTTTTCGTAACAGTTTGGTTTGGATTTCGGAATTCCAATGTTATAACATACCGGTACCAGGTATATTTGCAAAAATGAAGTGTTTTTTTTTTTATCTGAATTAGATTCCCAAATTGTGTATATGTGGCAGTTTGGTTGAAAAAAAAGAAATACCTCAAAAAAGAAATACCTCAAAGTTCTTTGAACTAAATAAAACTGTTAAAATATAAGGTTATTTAACCATTCAGTTGACCAGTAAAAGGATTATATTTTATCAATGATTAATAGTACATGTATGCTTGTATAGCCCAATGGATTACTTTGACCACCTGTACAAACATCCTCCGATAAGTAATCAGGCGGCCGTGAGGCTTCCATTTGCATTATGTTTCTTATCAGTTTATAGGAATCTTGCATGATTTATTTTAAGGAACAATTTGTTTTGCTATTCCAACAGTTCTTCTAAGTAATGTTACTTATTGCTTAATTATTATCTCCCCTAGACTGGCGTCGAGTTGGAGCTTCAGGAGTCGATGCCCCTGCTGGAGTGGTTCGCCAACAACTACAAGAACTTTGGATCCACCCTCGAGATTGTCACAGACAAGTCACAGGAGGGTGCACAGTTTGTCAAGGGATTCGGAGGAATTGGCGGTCAGTCGGTCTTTTACTGTCTGTTAATATTACAATGGTGAATGGTGAGCCATTTTGGTCAACATTGTAGGAAGACTCATATTTTTGCAGCATCAAGGACGATGGGACTTATGTTATGAAAATGAGGGAGGAAAACATCTTTTTGGCGATATGACCTAGAAGTATGGTATATGACTTGTCAAAGTTGTATTCAAACTTGCCTTAAAAAATAATCGTGCACAAAGCTGTACATTTTCTTTTTATTTAAGATTTTGCAAACACCATAAATACTAATTAGGAAATAAAAAATATCCTTCATATAGTACAAGTATTGAAATTGATGAAATTTACTTGGTGGGTCGTTTATTTTTTTTGTATTACTTTGTGGTTTGTTACAGATTAACCCAAATCAACATGCATCTTTTTTATCAATGTTATTTGTCACTGGTATTCATTTGACTAGTAAATATCACCATTGGTTGAACTTTAATAGTTACAAATATTTATATGAGGGTGGTTTGGCGTCACCTCTTTTGTCATTTCATTTGGGGTTACTGTTCAGGTAATTCATAATTTGACCCTCTCTTTCCATACATTCCAGGTATACTGAGGTATCAAGTGGACTTCCAGATGTTTGATCCAGCCCTCGACGGTTTTGACGAGTTCAACCTCGATGACTACTGAACCGAGGCTCGATTACACTGGGTGATAATCCATGTTCCTACATGCTGGAAATGCCGGCCCCCGCTCCGCGGATTTTAGATTCAGAACTTGATTATTGATCTTCATGTAATTTATCAAATTAAGGATTGTGAATTTAATTATGCACAAACAATTCTATGCCCAACTATGACATGTTTTAAATCAAGTGCGGAGTTTTGTCTTTAGGAAAGTCAGGGGATGTCTTTACTGTTTGTCTTTTAAGTGATTTAATATAAATAATTATGTACACAATTTCTATTGCATAATATAAACTATAGCGATAGATAATAGTTACGTTAATCATAGAAACATTGCCTTCTTGTACATGAACGTTGAATATGGTGCATATAGTACAAGGCAATCTCGTAAAAAAATGCCTCTTAAACTGCTGATGCACTTTTTAGGCGTATAATTTATTTCATCTGAGTTTAAGGCAACGATCTCAGTGCTTGGAAGGGTAGGGACAATAGTTTGTTTTTTTTTGTAATCAACACAAATGGACTTCATTGTCAACAACAACTGAAAAAAATCTGAATTATCTTTCTATCAATGGTCGAAATAAAACTTAAGAATCAAAGTGTTGCCCTTACCACAGATATTTTAGGCCTAACTATTAAGTAAATAGCAAATGACAGAACTAACCGTTCTAAATCTTTGTGTGGTATGTGGGTTGCACTGTTTGCAGAATTGCATAGAAAGTAAATGGTAATAGGGTGCAAAATTCAAGATGCTTGTGTAAAAAAAACTTGCTAGTAATTGTGTTTGTTTGGCGTTCTGATTCAAAAGGAACTGTTCAAGGACAGACGGATCTACAATGGGCAGTACATAAGGAAAGATATTGGCTTTCTAGGCATCATTTAGTTGAGCTGTTTATTCGTCATGTCTTATAAAAGAAAGACCTGTTGATGCATATGATTATTTAAAACTGTTTTCATTTAATCTTATTTATATTAGTATTGCCGGGGAGGTTTTGAAGTGAAAAGAACTAGGCATCAGTGCTATTCTCGTGTTTATACAAAAGTTCTACTTTATAAGTTTGTACAGAGAGCAGTTTTAGGAACTTTGCCTTGTCAGAATTGTTAATTAATTTTAGGTTATGAAAATAAATCAAGGTCTGAACATTTATTTGTATTTGTTTTATTCGTTTGATAATCACAGATGATGTCATCCATTGAACATCACTGCCGTGTCTGCTTCATGTATTTGGATATGGTTTATGGGCGTCAAATAGCAATTGGACCAGAATTACGCCGTTTCTACTACATATTATAAAAAAAGAATTTTAACAAAAGTACTGTAGAATTATAAAAAGGGCCCTGTTTTAGTTGTTAAGAATCGTCCAAAAAGACTACAGGAATTGACGTGTAATTTATGTAAATAAAATTTGGTTCACTACAAAAAAAATCTGGAAGTCTTGTTAATTGTATTAATAATTCAGTTGTTCGTGTTTATTTAAAATCTAAAAATAAACCTTATCAATTTACAAAGATATGCGACGTTTGTCCGAAATACAGTCTAGTGCGTTGTATGTTTAGTATTGCGCAATCGTTTCTACTTTCGGTTTGTGATTGCGCAATACCTGGTTCACATTTAAAGGATGTTTGTGGGTAGTGTTGGTCATTGTTACCAAACAGTTTTGGGGAAAGAACGCATAGGACTTAGCATAAATATATAAATAATTATAAATAAAAGCCACAAAGAAGATTAAAACACTAAAATACAGTCGAAAAAAACGATATAATGGCAACAAGCGGAATGCACGGAACCGCTAACGGGGCGGATCAAAACGTGGAGTTATGGAGGATGAGGAGGCTGATTCAGAGGCTTGATGCCGCCCGGGGGTAAGTCACTCGCGAGTACCCAGTGCGTCATGTTAGTACAGTCTGTAAAATTTAACCGCTTTTTCTTCAAAGAATTACATTTAAGAAGTAAAACTTATTTTTTTATTTCGAAGCCTAATTTGAAAACTCTTATTTTCGAAGCGGCAATTTTTAGGGCGTTTAACATATAAAAGATCAAACAAAAAAGGACTGTTTTTACATATAGTATATGGATAGTGATAGTGACAAGACGTGATTTTACGGCTCTTATTAAAACAGTGTTTTTAGAAGTAAATACTGACTATTGAGAGATAAAAATTATATTTGCAAATAGATAATAACATGAGCTTTACATTGGATACAGTGTTAATACTAACTATTGTTTTAGTTCATTTCAATTATTGAGGAAATGATGATTGTTTTTTCCCAAAATATAAAGGTTCAACAAAGGATTTATTGAAGTGTAACAGATTAGTGTAGCCTGAGATTTACCTGTTTGCTATCAACCTTTAACAAGGGATATACTGTGTAATGGGTATTATGTTTTCTATTTCATTATATTCCATGCCAAACATAAATAATTTATTATTTACCTTCAGGATAATAAAATAAAATGAACACATGTGTAGGTGTGCTACAGACGGGATACTTTAATCAAAGATACACTCACATACAAAGCAAATGGTTCCAAAAAAAACCTTCCAGTAAATTATTACTACTGGCTTCACAGTTCTTATACATATTTCATAATGAAAAACACGCTGCTAAAAGCAGTCGTAAAGTGTCCGGAACCACTGCTGCACCCACTCTCAGACTCAACAATACTCGCATTGCCATGGTAACAGAAAAATACCAATCTGAAAATATAAATATATTTTAAACAAGGTTCAAAATAATGTTTAACATATATTATTATATGTATCTGAATACATTCATAGATAATGAAAATTTGACATTTTTGCAATGTTTTCTCTATCCCGTCTGAGCGTCGAATAACCAATTCAGTTCAATAAATGCACGAGGAAAACTCCTGATTTACGCACGAGTAACCAGACCTATACCTAATAGTACTTTAATAATCCTATACCGCAATAATAATAAATACATTTGTATTGGAGTTACTTTGTACTGATTGACTGACTGCAGTGATCAAACACCATATATACATGTGTGCACACTATACAGCTAACGGACTGCAGGGGAATAGCTGTGTAGCAGAATTTACGAAAACTAAATATGGCTATTGAAATTGTTCAATACCGTGCAAAAATCGGATGTTTTAACTTGCATTGTCGTCAACGGACAGTCGTTTTGCTAAAGGGTCTGGCATTCATTTGCGCATCTTTGTGTGCGGCGTATTTATGATATGGTACTTTCTTTCCCTACATGCAGTCATTACCGGTCATACATTTATTGTAGACAAATATGCATCTGCCAGCCGTATGCTACTTCTGTCTGCTGACGTGGAGCTTAATCCAGGACCAACTGAAGACACTCAACTTATACTTAATGATATGGCTGAAATTAACTAGGTGTAACCGAACCTTCTTATTCAACGAGTGGTAGTAAGCCGCACGGGCGGTTACAAGAACCCTCAGGTTCGACACAGGGCAATGGCAGGGATGTTGGGTGTGAAGAACAACTGAGATGTTTGCATTTTTTATACAATCTATTCAAGAATCCAAGTTCATTAATTAAATTCAAATGGAAATAATACTGTAAAACCAAAATAACTATGAAACTATAAATGCCTTAGACACACCTAGCTGCTCAGGCAAGCTATAATGTAACTTTAGGCTGTCAGTTTGAAATAATTCTGTCAAGTCAAACATTGACAAACAACAGTACAAATAAAATCTAAGTAATTTATTTCTAACTATCATAGGCAGAGATTATTCACATCTCAGGTACAATAATATCTTCTTATTTGATAAACCTATTGATAAACGCAGTGAGGGGCCCACAGGGTATATACGCCCTACCTTGAAAAAGTTATGGAAAGTAATTATGATGACGATATTGTCAATGAAGATGACGTACTAGGCCTAGTTCAGTCGGTCTTAAGTAGAAAGAAAAAACAATTCAAGAATGTTTTATAAAATATAAATATTAATATAAGTAGCACAGTTTAATTTGGTTATAAAATCAATAAAAAGACAAAGCTAAACAACTTAATAACAAGCTTATAGGTTGGTAATTATAGAATATTTTAATGATATATTTTTTTACAAACAAGCTATCTAAAGTAATCTTTTTCATATTTAATTTTCAAAGTAAGCACATTCCTCAATTAATGATTTACGAACAAAATGAAACTAACAAGATTTGCATATACAGTTATTAATAGCCAACTGATGGTAAACTCTGAATATAAAATTAAATGGCAAAGCATAACTTAAACTTTATATGCAATTGAAGGAAGTATACATTGTAAATCATACTCATTATAATCCAGATAAATATAATGAACTTCTATAGCACGGGAAAATGTAGTAACATGTACACAACAGTCTACACTATAGACTTCCGTTATAGTGAGTTGGTAGAACCCGTTACACAAGTGAAAAATGAGCTAGTAAGTGTCAAATCTGATATAAAGTGTATGAAGTCTGAATTCTCATCGATTAAATTAAATGTTTCAAAACTTGAAGCGTGTCAATCAAATACTAATGCAACTGTTATTGAAATGCAAGAGCGATTATATGTTTTTGAGTACAGGCAGGAGAGTGTTGAACATGACCTCCGTGAGCTATCCATACACGATAAAATCACCCATGACAAAATAGAAGATATTGAAAAGCAACTTATTATCTGTGAATCAGAAAGGTTAAAATGCTCTCTTAGAATGTTTGGCCTTGAAGAGCGAGAAAATGATGATGTTACTCTGGAAAAAAATATTGTTGATTTTTCTCCTTGACACTGCCAGAGGATAGTATTGACATTAACTCCATAGATAGAGCTAGAAGAGTCGGTAATGCTGGAAATAGACCAAGATTAGTAATTGTAGATTTTAAGAATAATCAAGATAAATTCAAACTTTTTAAATATCGCCACAGACTCCGGGCTGAGGGAATACGTATTTCAAATGACTTATCATTTCTACAACGTCAAAAGTTAAAAGATGCTGGAACTCTAAGCTTTGTAATTTTGATAGTTTTAGCTTTCTCTCTGGCTATGACGTTGTATGCCTACAAGAAAAAGGTACAGATGATTGTAATATATGTAGATGTAATTTTCAAGATCATGAAGTGTTCTCTTGTAATGCTAAAGAGTCTATTGTATATCAATGGGAGGTGTTGTAATGATTAAGAGTCAGTTAAATTATTTAGTTAAAATGATATGTGATGAGTTTGAGTTTGGAGTGATGGTGTTATTTGATAAATCACTGTTTAATTGTGTCCGAGATGTATTGTTAATATCAGTGTACTCGCCTCCTGAAAACTCTCTTTTTTATGTTAATAGTAATTACTCATGTTTGCAAAGGATAGAAGATTTGATTGCAGACAATAATTTAAAGTGTTATGAACTACTACTGTGTGGTGATTTTAATGCAAGGACCGGTAATTTGCCAGATTATATAACATTTGTCGAGGTACCAGAGCTTCATGATGTCAGGGATATTCTTGATGGAGATATCACAAGCATAAGGCAGTCGTGTGATTCTGTTGTAAACAACTGTGGAAGACTTTTACTTAACTTTTGCAAGTCGTACTTTTGTTTCATTTTGAATGGACGACGTCTTAGAGATAACTGTGATAGAACATATGATAAATTTACATTTGTTAATCAAAACGGATGTAGTGTAAATGACTACTGTATTGCTACAAAAAATGTTTTTGATTTAGCTGAGAATTTTACTGTTATTGATAGAGTAGAAAGTCCATACTTTCCAATATGTGTATCATTCGACATGTTTTTTGAGCATATAGAAGAAATTAATGCTACACCTATTAAAAGGTATAACCTTAATACTGATACAAAACCTGAATATATTGCAGAATTATCTGGAGGCTATGAAGATGGCATATTCCATTCTTTAGAGTCTTGTATTTATAATAGTGATAATGTTAATGATATAGTGGATAAATTAGAACATGTAATTAAACTATGCAGTTAGAAATTTGTATACACATTTATTCCAAGGAAAGTTAACCCAGGGCATAAGGTTTGGTTCGATTCAGGATACAAGAATGCAAAAAGAGAATCAACATTTGCATTAAGGCAGTTTCGTTTATCTCATAATGTTGTTAATCTTAATAGTTATTTACATAAGAAAAATATATTCAAGAATATGTGTAAAGGAAAACGATTTATACATTAGAAGCAATATTTATCAAATATTAAAAAACAATGTTAATAATTCAAAATTGTTTTGGAAGGAAATAAACAGAATGTCAAAGCCTGTTCCTACGGAATCGCCAATTGATATAGATATTTGGTGCCACCATTTTAAGTCTTTGTTTTCTTCGGACATTGGTGTAAATGGTGCGGAGGCTAGGGTATATGATGTAAATGTTTAATACTTGGATGAGGTGGAAAATATTCATTTTAATAGTCCTATATCGCAAGAAGAGATTATAGATACTATTAAAAAACTAAAACTGAATAAAGCGAGTGGATGGTTTATTCTACCTGTGCATATTGTCTGTCTATGGTATTGATATTTTACTACCATTTATTTGTAAACTATTTAATAAATTATTTGCTTCAGGGTCATTTCCTGAAAAATGGTCTCATTGTATTATTGTACCATTGCACAAGAAAGGCAGTTTGGTTAATCCTAAAAATTACAGAGGAATTTCACTTATTGATGTATTAAGTAAGATTTATATTACTATTGTTACCGCTCATGTGACTTTTTATGTTGAAGCTTATAGTAGATTATCAGAACGTCAGGCTGGTTTAGAAAAGATTACTGTACTACAGATAATGCATTTGTATTATATGTTGTTATAACCAAATACCTACAAAGGAAACAGAAGCCTGTGTATGTTGCTTTTATAGATTTAAAAAAAAGCATTTGACTCTATTAATCGTTCATTATTGTATGATGTTTTACGTAAAAACAATATCTCGGGGTGTTTGTATAGAACGTTTAAGTAAATATATGCCTCTGTTAAAGGTGTTGTTAAGACCAAAACAGGACTCTCCAATGTTTTTGATTGTCCAATAGGATTACGTCAAGGTTGTAGTTTAAGTCCAATATTGTTTGCCTTGTTTATAAATGAACTGCATAGCTTGTTTTTAAACAACAATGTAAGAGGTTTACAACTTTTCCCTGATATAACTGAAATATTTCTAATTATGTTTGCAGATGATATTGCATGTGTATCTGACACCGTTGTAGGCCTACAGAGATAGTTACACATTTTACAGGATTTTTGCAATGAATGCAAGCTTGTTGTTAATATAGACAAAACGAAAGTTATGGTATTTAGGAATGGTGGACAATTATCAAGACATGAAAATTGGTATTATGCAAATAGTAAACTTGATGTTATTAAGGGTTTTGATTATGTTGGTGTTCATTTTTCAAGTACATTATCTCTGTATAAAATGGCTGAACATATGTCAATTAAGGCAAAACGAGTACTTTTGCATGTTTTAAGTTCGTTTCAGAATTATAGTTATGTACCATATGAAACATTTTTTCAAAATATTTGTTGCAAAAATCATGCCAATTATGTTATATGGCTCAGAGTTGTGGGGACTTAAAATATGGTTTGCATTGATAATGTACATATGTTGGGATGCAAAAGGTTCTTGAAGGTTCAACAAAACACTTGTAATGATGTGGTTTTAGGTGACTTGGGACGTTTTCTTATGTAAATATATTCATCTAAACGTAGTATTAATATGCCGATATAACCATTATCTCCCCTTGTTACAAGGAACGGTACGAGCATGATTTCGTTGGTCGTTCCGGCTGGCGGTCAGGTGGTGCGGGCTACCCGGCTGCTGGAGGAGGAAGTGGGCACAGCTGCCTGCATCAAGAGCCAGGTGAACCGTCTCTCCGTGGAGGCCGCCATCGCCTCCGTCAGACAAAGGCTCAAACTTTACTCCAAGGGTAGGTTTACTACACGTTCATGTCTCACTTGACACTAGGATTCGAACTAGTGAAAACAGAGACTGTTTCAAAATATTGCGACGTTGAATGGCATATAGCATAACATGGTAATTTATATAAGCAAGACTGAAAATGCTTACTTGGAACGCCACGTACACGTGCAATACTATCTTGATATAACACCTTCCATGTTCCATGTTTTTTCAAAATCCTGATTATTACCGCCACCCACTTCGTCATCATGGTCACAGCACGTATCCATATTTCCATTCACCCCCTCCCTTGATTTTAGTTCCTGCGAACGGACTGGTGATCTACTGCGGGTCGGTGCTGACAGATGGCCGAAAATCAAAAAAGGTGACCATCGACTTTGAGCCCTGCAGGCCCCTCAATAAGTTCATGTACCTCTGTGACAGCAAGTTTCACACTGAGGTATGGATAGAATCGTTCGTATACATATCGTCATATTCTTGTATTTAGGTTATTTGCGTACCATTATTGCTTGCTAGCGTACGCTCCTCCATGTATTTATCGTCGGTTCGTGTTGTTGTTTTATACAAGAAATAAACTGACGTATGCTATGTAATAGTTGCTCCACCCGCTCCCCGAGATATTTAATTCTACACAACGATTAATGTATACTTTTAATCACGAAGGCTACCGTTCAATATATTGAAACCATCGTTTTAATTCAATTGCACGCTACATATTGCGCAGTGAGAGCTCTGGTCATCGGTTGAGTTATGAGAATTAAAGGAAAGCACTCCATCCTGGTACATAAAACCTAAAGTTTAGTATCATCGTATAACCAATGTTATTCACTGTCGTTATGTTCTTTTTATAATCATGTCTCTATTCATTAGCCTCTGAAGTCACTACTGGAGGATGACGTCACGTACGGTTTTATCGTGGTTGACGGCAAGGAGACGTTGTACGGGACGCTTTCCGGTAGCAACAAAACTGTGCTTCACTCTTTCAAGGAAAACCTGCCCAAGAAACATGGTAATATTTGCCTGCTATAAGAGTTCTTGATATAGACTGGTTTCACATTTTACCATTATTTAAAAAAAACCCAACAAATTTGACAGTCTAGGGTCTCAGTCCAATGAGATTAATTGTTCTACCTTCCTCAGGTCGTGGTGGCCAGTCAGCGATGCGGTTCGCTCGGATACGCATGGAGAAGCGGCACCACTATCTCCGGAAGGTGGCGGAGGGAGCAACGGCCGCCTTCCTAGCCGACGGCCAAGTGAACGTCCACGGCCTCGTGCTGGCCGGGCTGGCACACTTCAAGACAGAACTCAGCCGCTCTGACATGTTTGACCCGGTAAGTATTCCTTACAGGCTTAGCGGTAGTGTTGAACAATATCGTATTGGCTGGTTGATTTAACAAACATTGGAAACTGCTTTGCGTGCAAATATTATTGTAAACTACTAAAACTAGCGTTTCAATTATGCGCTGAACATTGCAAGTCTCTACCATAAATTTTAAATCAGCCCTAACACCATCATCGGAATCCCAGTTATTCAAACAGTTTACTCTGAAACACAACACGGCATTATTTTTATCACTGCCTTTGATCTTAAGCGGCTGCAGGAGAGGGTATTGAAGGTAGTGGACGTGGGATATGGCGGCGAGAGCGGCTTCAACCAGGCCATAGAGCTGGCAGCACCGGTCCTCTCTAACGTTACATTCCTACACGAGAAACGACTCATAGGTAGGAAAGTATACCTGTAGGCTGTACTACATCGTCATTGGCATTCTCGTCGTTGTTATCGCCGGAGTGCTTATCATCATCATCATCGCATCGTCGTCGTTGTTGTCGTCGTCGTCGTCTTCGTCATCATCATCATTACCAGCAGCAACATAATCAATCATCATTATCATCATCAGCAGCAGCAGCAGCAAAAACAGCATCATCATCATCATCATCATCATCATCATCATCATCAACAACATCATCATCAATAGAATCATGGGGAATAATAATATGTCTTTAGAACTTTGAAATACAGACATTAGTCTGATTGAACTTATTTTCAGGTCGTTACTTTGACGAGATATCCCAGGATACAGGTCGGTTCTGTTTTGGAGTAGATGACACTTTGAGAGCACTGGAGATGGGGGCTGTGAGCATTCTTATTGTGTGGGAAAACCTTGATATCACCAGATATCTGCTCAAAAACCACCAGACCGATGGTAGTGGCATATACTATTTCCAATACTTATTTGTTTTAACACTTTAGAACTTATTCTCTATTTCTCACCATTCCAATGATTCTCTCCCATATTTCATGCTGACGACATATTTTCCCAAAATCTGTTTAAATTGAGTTTTTTTATTATTGTGAACAATACCAATTACCAACTGACAAATACTAACTGAACAAATCGTAAATTCAAGTCTTATTGTTTATACTAGCTTTTCGGCACTGTTATATTTTCATATATTTATGAACAAAAGAACTCTAACTTGAACTTCTAATGACGATTTACTGTTGTTACAAGCGGTGTTACATTACACACCAAAATGAAATGTCCATGTCTGAAACGCGAGAGAGTCCCTTTAAAATATTTTGATTTGTATTGTACGAGTAAGTGAGTTTTTTATGTTTGTTTTAAAAAATACTTTAATTTGTTAAGGAACGGAGATCCTGTGTCTCTCTGATGACCAAATGAAGGACCGTGATTTATTTCAAGACCAAGAGGTACGCCAATGAACAATTACACAGTCAACATAGTGAACGCCGTCTTGACGTCATGACTTACAATAAATACCGGTTTATGACCAACCAGTAAAACCATATACAGCCGATATATGATAGATATGATTAATATATCGTATAGATAACACGAACAAAGTTCTCTTTAGACTATCAATGTACGGCATCAATCAAAGAGGATTTTTTTAAACCGATTACAAAACAATAGTATTAAAAACTATCAGTCATGTGGTTAAATGGCCATAGGATGATGTTATAACAACGAACCATAGCCCAATGTGCGCTATCGGATACATATGGGACAAATCATTCATACATGTCGAAAACATGACCTTCATTGCTTTATCGGCTTTTATCCGATGGGGGAAAAATTAATATAGGTCGGATAACGTCTTTGATATCTATCCGATTGTTTGAAAACTCTCCGGTTTTGGACCGCTACTGGTTTTTGATCCGCTCAATATACATTAAGAGTCTATGTAAGTATTTCGAAAACATTCTTTTTATACACTGTCTTGTACCAATAAACACACAGAGAGTATACGTTAATATCGGATAGTTATCGGGCCATCATCAAACCGATCATCTGCCAACATTCCAACTATGAACCGATATCTATCTGATACGGCCATGACTGGATGTGTGTTGTTTTACAAATATATGCGTTTTCGGATAAAAAGAACACACATTCAATCACATAAAATCGTACAACATATTTCTATAACATTCCTTCATAGACCGGCGTCGAGTTGGAGCTTCAGGAATCGATGCCCCTGCTGGAGTGGTTCGCCAACAACTACAAGAACTTTGGATCCACCCTCGAGATTGTCACAGACAAGTCACAGGAGGGTGCACAGTTTGTCAAGGGATTCGGAGGAATTGGCGGTCAGTGGACAATTTTTTTACTCAAATAATACATATTCATCTAGTTTTCAACTCTATGAAACTTGGAGATTGGCTATAACCATGCATGTTAAACGTTAGCCTCAAATGACGAGGTTCGATGTGTGTAAAAATAGTATCGTTGACAAAGTGGTAGAGGCCGGTCACCCGGACAAAGGGCATGGATCTTTGAATGTGAGTTGAGAGGTTATGAGACTTGTTGGCACATCAAGTGAAGATAGAGAGTATCCAAGTGAATTTTTCATGTCAATATGGTAGAAAATAATTGCAATATTGTCTTTTACTTTTCTGCCAGGCCTTCTAAGGTACAAGGTGGAGTTTGAGGCACTCCAGCCTGACATCGCGAACGAGTTCGACCTTGAAGCGTATAATTAAGTCAAGGTTAAGGTCACAGCCCCGTGATCACCCATATATAGGAAACATAGGAGCGAGGCAGACGGAATAAGGTACATTAGGCCAAAAAAAAATTGTTTGTTTAGGGTAACCTTCCCATAATTTCTTTTCTTGCACATGGCAGTCGTTCCTACATTACTGTCATTGCCTGACTTTGTTTTATCATATAAACAATAATTCTGATTAAAATCTGCATTTATCCGCCCTTCGTAACTCTCTATTCGCTAACGAATATTTTATTTTGCTTAGAAACGGAAAAAATAGTTAGGGTCGGCGCATTTTTATAGGTAGTGTCGGGTTACCCGGAACAGACATATATTTGTTTTAGGCCTTAGAACTATAGTCTGCTTTACAGCATATCATCTGAACATTAGACGAACACTATGCATATAACACAAAACTTGTATGAACTCGCATTATTAACTTAATATTAGCCTATTGTTTGTTCAGTCTTTTATGGAATACATGTATATCAATGCCACAATGGTTTAATCTCATTTCAGGGGAATAGAGGACCAAATAACAGACAATGTCACACTGTGGACAGCCACAAAGTCCCCCTTCCCTCTGAGAACATCGGCGTCATGCCTACAGCGAATTTCATGGCTCCGCCGGTGACATGCTCATCAGTCGAGAAATATTCCATGCCATTGCCTTCTTTATAAGGTCATTTCGTGGATCTGAAACATGCCGTACACTTAAATAATAGAACCAATATGTACATATCATAGTAGATGTATTTGCTCCTTTAAGCGGGGAAGGTGTTTGCCAAATTGATTTCTGGCTAAATGGAAGTACCACAACATAATTTCAAGAAACGATCCTTTAAATTAGCCTGATGAGTATCTTTAATTCATCCTGGTGTTTTCACTAAAAGCCTGCGATCCTCTCCGCGGGCGGAACGGGGGTCGTTCAAAGGTCATGACTGTTGTGATGAGGCGTTCTTGAATTACGCCTTTAAAATGTTTATTCTTTTGCTTTTCTGCTTTTCAAATAAAAAAGGTCTAAGTTGTTGCCGCCGACGGATGAGTAGGTCGAACATTTTGGGATATTTTTAAACTTTAAAATCGTTTCAAACATTTACATGAAACGTAACGGTAGACATTTGTTTCAAAATCCATACAACATGACTTGTACGTAAATCAAAATCCATAATATTTGCTAATATAATTTTTGTCAGTTATGTCCCTTGGTCAAATGAGAAAAAAAACAGACCAGGGTTAAAATCAGTATTTCTTGTTTAGCGTCATATGCTGCCATTCAGAACTCCTCGGTCATTTTCCATTCGAAAACAACTTCGGATGTATATTGACGGTTTCCAATTTCAGAAAACTTTATATTAAACTACGCTGCAAGTAGATCTCGTAGTAATTTTAATTTTGTAGATAAACTTAAATCTTGGTAATCTTAATTATGTATGCAATAATACACTTCTATGGCAATAAATTTAAACTTAGATATACAAAATACACGTTGAAACACTCAAATTAATTAATAACATTTTCAAAATTTTACGAACTCCGATGTACCGGCATACACCCGACGTTGTTTTAGATAGAAAATGGCCGATGAGTACCGAATGACTTGCTGCATGTAAGTATAGGTAGTTTTCTTTGACTGCTGTTTCCTTTTTGTTCATGATGAACAAATTGCACAATTGTTATATAGTGTGTGTTTTTCTCTATTGTTAACATAATTTATTCTGTGTTCATTCAAATACCTTCTGTTTTGTTTCGCTAAGGTATTTAACACATTGATCACCTTGTATATTCATATATAACCATTTGACAATAGTTTATATTCATTCTATCTATATATATATGCATGTTTATTCACCAAATACCTTTGTATGTGTTTCGTCTGTTATATATGTATTTTCCTATCTTCATTATTGGAGGCAATAAAATATTGAATTGAATTGATTGTTATCTTGTTATTACTAGATGTAAGTTAATAAACAGTTTTACATAAATGTTTTCTCTTTGTTATGTATATACGATTATTATCAGATGTTTATGAATTAGATTCTTGGATGTCCATTTGTTGACATTTTCTTGAGAAGGAAAACAACAACAACAACAAACAAACAGACAAACAACAACAGCAACAACAAACAAACAAACAAACAACAACAACAACAACAACAAACAAACAACAAATCTAGAAGTCTGTTATGTTGCTTGCGGGTGCTTTCATACATACACAACTTTACGTAAATTTTGAACAGTTAACTAAAACAGGAAGAACCTGATAAAAGACAGCCTTGAAGAACTACCATTAACATGTCGTCCATTAATCATTACATGCACTTTCTATTGGCGAAAATTAAATTAAACTCACTTTAAGCATGTCGTTTTTAATATGAATGCTATATACTGTTATGATTCTTGTTGTATTGTTGTTCTTTTGCTGAAAAACCCCACGACGAATTAAGATATGAATGTGTCGTTTGACAATGGTACAACAGGTGGGCGACAATGCAATCTTAGTTTTCATACAGATGGCTCAAGACCACAGTTATCTGCCCCCCGTTGACCTAGATCCGGATGTGAATACAGAAACAAAGAGTGCTTGTGTTCAAGTATCAATATTTTATTAAAATTGAATGAAAAAGAAGCAAAAAATGTTCTTTTTGCAGAGAACTTGACTGAATTTGACACTCTATTGCAGAAATTGATAGTTTTCAATGTAAATATTGGAAAAATCATAGCTTGTGGAAGTCTGAAAATTAGTTGTTTGTAGCCGATTGACTCCCTGGCGGAAGGGTTATGTATTTGAACTCAATTTTGACAGTCGGGTCAATGGTCAACATGGTGTTTTCTTGTGATTATATTTTGTGTCTTGAATTGTTCTAGAGATGCCATGTCCTTGTTTTTCAATTGGGGTGTGTATAAAGTCAAAAGCCAGGTTAGTGTCTATATGAAACATATAGTAAAAATAACTGTGGTCTCACGCCTGATATAGAGGAAGCTTTTGGAGGGGTGGCCTATTTTAAATTGTTATAAATTCTTAATTTATACAGCTATCTGGTTGAAATTTGGCCAGTTGACAGTGCTTAGCCATAGAATATTGGTGTTTGAGTATGAAATGTGAAAATCTTATATTACATAATATAAATTAATAATATATAATTTTCTTATATATTTTTGACATTTTTAAAAAAAACTACTTTCACTTTCAATTTAATGTTTGGAAATAGTTCCAAATGATGGTAACTAATGAATGAAAGCCTCACTTTCAATTCCAAAGTATAAATGGAGGGATTTTTTTAACATAGGAAGCAGACCCAGGAGGAACTGTCTGTTGAAGACCCCCCCCCCCCCCCACCAAGCTGCCCACCAGAGGCCAAGCTGTACTTGGTGTTTGCCAACATGCTGTAATTTGTAAGTACTTCAAGATAATATATTAGAAAATGGTATCCAAACTGAAGTACAAAGTGAGACAGTTTGGTCATAAAAGCCCATTGAGACTGTTTGTTCCATTCCTAAATGAATTTCTTTCATGTTGTCAATCATTTCTGATGTGGCTTTGATAATAATATTATTTTCTAATGAAACTGCTGACTTGTATCAGTCTTTGGTCTGTATTGTGCATCTATTCACACATTTTGTTTGCTCTTTTAAGCAAACATTACAATAATTGCAAATTCTATAAGCAATTAAACAAAACTTACTGCACATAGGATGCAGAATGATGTTTTATTTAGTGTGCATATGATTTTCAGCTTATGGACAAGAAAACATATACTTTAACAATCACAGCAACACAATGAGATCCCAATTTTAAAGAAATAATGCCACCTTTCATTAATTCATTAATTCATTCTATCAATCATTCATATATATTCATTAATTCATTCATTTATTCAATTTATTCATTGAAAAACTTGACATTTCTCAAGGCAAAATAAATAAAAAGTGAGCAGCTTTCATAAAGAATAGAGCCTTTTCCCTTAATGCATTAAAAAACACAACCTTAATACAGTATAAATGTTTTAAAAACCCTAATTTATTGCTTATTTTAATAGCCAGCCTGGTTGCTGTAGCCACAGAGGAATTTTCAAGGACAAGAACCAGTGCTGGTAAAACTGTGGTCTCTGTGGTTTTCCATACCGGCTCTCGGCAAGGATTTTCAAGAAAGGAATACCATCTCCAAGTAAGAAGAAATTCTAAGCATGTCTGGTTTGAATGCTTGCAAAATGCATCTGGGTACTCAATAAGATGAGGTTTACCTTTGAGTTGTTAAAAACTGATTGCAAAATGTCCAAAAGACTATATATTCTATTAAATTTGTCCTGAAAATCTTTGAATTCATGAACTTTTCTGCATATTTATCACATTTATGACTATATTAAAGGTTGTGTATGCCTCAAATGAGTGTTTACAGGCCTTTTTCAAACTTTAACAGTAGTGGCAGATAGTTTTATTTGTGTAAAACATTGCTTTTGTGTCTTGCTTGCAGATCATGATGTGCCAATAAGCTCCAGTTAGCTGCGGCCTTTTCCCCAGGCGGTAGTCCTGCAATCTGAATCCAGGAGATGCAGCTCTGAATCCAATATTTCAGAAGAATGAAGATGTTAGTCAACTCTGTAGTGCTTGTTTGTGTGTAAATGATTCCAATGAGTGAGATTTATAGCAAATCAGGTGTAAATAAGCATCTTATAGACAATAGTGAAGTGCTGTACTCTGAATTTAATGCCAAATCTAGCCTTCAAAACAGATTCTTAAAGTAAATTTTTTTTAAAAATGGGCATAATAATGCTATCTCTGCATTTTCTACATCATGTAGCCACCTCATACATGAAAACACTAGCAGTTGTCATGAATCTTTAAGTTTTGGTGTGTTTTTTGCCATTTCCTTTGTTGCGCCATTTGTCCCGGAAGCCAACAATTTGGCATATAGTGTTGTTTAGACTGTCTATTAACACATTATCACTAAATTTCTTGTGTTAAACTGAACAGTTCTGTTACCTTTGTATATAAGTGGACCAGAAAAGCAAAATTTTGACAAGTTGAGGCATTTCAGTTGGGCTCTATGTCATTTTTTATATAAAACACTAAGCCGATGAAGTGGAAAAACCTTATTTTGCTTAGAAAAAATCTTAAAAGAGTAGGCAGGCCAGTTTTGTGGTGCTGTTCTATAGACACCATTAAAAGCTACAAGGAAAACTTTACTTGGTCAAATTATTCCAATGCATAAGGAAATAATGGCTCTTCAAAGGTTTGCGGCTTAACATTTGAGGGAAATGGCTGTTTCTGCTTTTTATGAAAATACCACAGGTGCTAATACTTGTCTCATTCATTTAGTGTTTGATATATCATTGCCAAACTTTCAGTATGTGTTGCATATAGCCTGAAGCTGAACTATAGGAGTTTTGAAGTCTGTTTCTGAAAAAATGTTGCTTAATGATATAGAGGAAGCTTTTGGAGGGGTGGCCTATTTTAAATTGTTATAAATTCTTAATTTATACAGCTATCTGGTTGAAATTTGGCCAGTTGACAGTGCTTAGCCATAGAATATTGGTGTTTGAGTATGAAATGTGAAAATCTTATATTACATAATATAAATTAATAATATATAATTTTCTTATATATTTTTGACATTTTTAAAAAAAACTACTTTCACTTTCAATTTAATGTTTGGAAATAGTTCCAAATGATGGTAACTAATGAATGAAAGCCTCACTTTCAATTCCAAAGTATAAATGGAGGGATTTTTTTAACATAGGAAGCAGACCCAGGAGGAACTGTCTGTTGAAGACCCCCCCCCCCCCCCCACCAAGCTGCCCACCAGAGGCCAAGCTGTACTTGGTGTTTGCCAACATGCTGTAATTTGTAAGTACTTCAAGATAATATATTAGAAAATGGTATCCAAACTGAAGTACAAAGTGAGACAGTTTGGTCATAAAAGCCCATTGAGACTGTTTGTTCCATTCCTAAATGAATTTCTTTCATGTTGTCAATCATTTCTGATGTGGCTTTGATAATAATATTATTTTCTAATGAAACTGCTGACTTGTATCAGTCTTTGGTCTGTATTGTGCATCTATTCACACATTTTGTTTGCTCTTTTAAGCAAACATTACAATAATTGCAAATTCTATAAGCAATTAAACAAAACTTACTGCACATAGGATGCAGAATGATGTTTTATTTAGTGTGCATATGATTTTCAGCTTATGGACAAGAAAACATATACTTTAACAATCACAGCAACACAATGAGATCCCAATTTTAAAGAAATAATGCCACCTTTCATTAATTCATTAATTCATTCTATCAATCATTCATATATATTCATTAATTCATTCATTTATTCAATTTATTCATTGAAAAACTTGACATTTCTCAAGGCAAAATAAATAAAAAGTGAGCAGCTTTCATAAAGAATAGAGCCTTTTCCCTTAATGCATTAAAAAACACAACCTTAATACAGTATAAATGTTTTAAAAACCCTAATTTATTGCTTATTTTAATAGCCAGCCTGGTTGCTGTAGCCACAGAGGAATTTTCAAGGACAAGAACCAGTGCTGGTAAAACTGTGGTCTCTGTGGTTTTCCATACCGGCTCTCGGCAAGGATTTTCAAGAAAGGAATACCATCTCCAAGTAAGAAGAAATTCTAAGCATGTCTGGTTTGAATGCTTGCAAAATGCATCTGGGTACTCAATAAGATGAGGTTTACCTTTGAGTTGTTAAAAACTGATTGCAAAATGTCCAAAAGACTATATATTCTATTAAATTTGTCCTGAAAATCTTTGAATTCATGAACTTTTCTGCATATTTATCACATTTATGACTATATTAAAGGTTGTGTATGCCTCAAATGAGTGTTTACAGGCCTTTTTCAAACTTTAACAGTAGTGGCAGATAGTTTTATTTGTGTAAAACATTGCTTTTGTGTCTTGCTTGCAGATCATGATGTGCCAATAAGCTCCAGTTAGCTGCGGCCTTTTCCCCAGGCGGTAGTCCTGCAATCTGAATCCAGGAGATGCAGCTCTGAATCCAATATTTCAGAAGAATGAAGATGTTAGTCAACTCTGTAGTGCTTGTTTGTGTGTAAATGATTCCAATGAGTGAGATTTATAGCAAATCAGGTGTAAATAAGCATCTTATAGACAATAGTGAAGTGCTGTACTCTGAATTTAATGCCAAATCTAGCCTTCAAAACAGATTCTTAAAGTAAATTTTTTTTAAAAATGGGCATAATAATGCTATCTCTGCATTTTCTACATCATGTAGCCACCTCATACATGAAAACACTAGCAGTTGTCATGAATCTTTAAGTTTTGGTGTGTTTTTTGCCATTTCCTTTGTTGCGCCATTTGTCCCGGAAGCCAACAATTTGGCATATAGTGTTGTTTAGACTGTCTATTAACACATTATCACTAAATTTCTTGTGTTAAACTGAACAGTTCTGTTACCTTTGTATATAAGTGGACCAGAAAAGCAAAATTTTGACAAGTTGAGGCATTTCAGTTGGGCTCTATGTCATTTTTTATATAAAACACTAAGCCGATGAAGTGGAAAAACCTTATTTTGCTTAGAAAAAATCTTAAAAGAGTAGGCAGGCCAGTTTTGTGGTGCTGTTCTATAGACACCATTAAAAGCTACAAGGAAAACTTTACTTGGTCAAATTATTCCAATGCATAAGGAAATAATGGCTCTTCAAAGGTTTGCGGCTTAACATTTGAGGGAAATGGCTGTTTCTGCTTTTTATGAAAATACCACAGGTGCTAATACTTGTCTCATTCATTTAGTGTTTGATATATCATTGCCAAACTTTCAGTATGTGTTGCATATAGCCTGAAGCTGAACTATAGGAGTTTTGAAGTCTGTTTCTGAAAAAATGTTGCTTAAATAGGCTCAAGACCACAGTTATCTGCCCCCCGTTGACCAAGATCCGGATGTGAATACAGAAACAAAGAGTGCTTGTGTTCAAGTATCAATATTTTATTAAAATTGAATGAAAAAGAAGCAAAAAATGTTCTTTTTGCAGAGAACTTGACTGAATTTGACACTCTATTGCAGAAATTGATAGTTTTCAATGTAAATATTGGAAAAATCATAGCTTGTGGAAGTCTGAAAATTAGTTGTTTGTAGCCGATTGACTCCCTGGCGGAAGGGTTATGTATTTGAACTCAATTTTGACAGTCGGGTCAATGGTCAACATGGTGTTTTCTTGTGATTATATTTTGTGTCTTGAATTGTTCTAGAGATGCCATGTCCTTGTTTTTCAATTGGGGTGTGTATAAAGTCAAAAGCCAGGTTAGTGTCTATATGAAACATATAGTAAAAATAACTGTGGTCTCACGCCTGATATAGAGGAAGCTTTTGGAGGGGTGGCCTATTTTAAATTGTTATAAATTCTTAATTTATACAGCTATCTGGTTGAAATTTGGCCAGTTGACAGTGCTTAGCCATAGAATATTGGTGTTTGAGTATGAAATGTGAAAATCTTATATTACATAATATAAATTAATAATATATAATTTTCTTATATATTTTTGACATTTTTAAAAAAAACTACTTTCACTTTCAATTTAATGTTTGGAAATAGTTCCAAATGATGGTAACTAATGAATGAAAGCCTCACTTTCAATTCCAAAGTATAAATGGAGGGATTTTTTTAACATAGGAAGCAGACCCAGGAGGAACTGTCTGTTGAAGACCCCCCCCCCCCCCCCACCAAGCTGCCCACCAGAGGCCAAGCTGTACTTGGTGTTTGCCAACATGCTGTAATTTGTAAGTACTTCAAGATAATATATTAGAAAATGGTATCCAAACTGAAGTACAAAGTGAGACAGTTTGGTCATAAAAGCCCATTGAGACTGTTTGTTCCATTCCTAAATGAATTTCTTTCATGTTGTCAATCATTTCTGATGTGGCTTTGATAATAATATTATTTTCTAATGAAACTGCTGACTTGTATCAGTCTTTGGTCTGTATTGTGCATCTATTCACACATTTTGTTTGCTCTTTTAAGCAAACATTACAATAATTGCAAATTCTATAAGCAATTAAACAAAACTTACTGCACATAGGATGCAGAATGATGTTTTATTTAGTGTGCATATGATTTTCAGCTTATGGACAAGAAAACATATACTTTAACAATCACAGCAACACAATGAGATCCCAATTTTAAAGAAATAATGCCACCTTTCATTAATTCATTAATTCATTCTATCAATCATTCATATATATTCATTAATTCATTCATTTATTCAATTTATTCATTGAAAAACTTGACATTTCTCAAGGCAAAATAAATAAAAAGTGAGCAGCTTTCATAAAGAATAGAGCCTTTTCCCTTAATGCATTAAAAAACACAACCTTAATACAGTATAAATGTTTTAAAAACCCTAATTTATTGCTTATTTTAATAGCCAGCCTGGTTGCTGTAGCCACAGAGGAATTTTCAAGGACAAGAACCAGTGCTGGTAAAACTGTGGTCTCTGTGGTTTTCCATACCGGCTCTCGGCAAGGATTTTCAAGAAAGGAATACCATCTCCAAGTAAGAAGAAATTCTAAGCATGTCTGGTTTGAATGCTTGCAAAATGCATCTGGGTACTCAATAAGATGAGGTTTACCTTTGAGTTGTTAAAAACTGATTGCAAAATGTCCAAAAGACTATATATTCTATTAAATTTGTCCTGAAAATCTTTGAATTCATGAACTTTTCTGCATATTTATCACATTTATGACTATATTAAAGGTTGTGTATGCCTCAAATGAGTGTTTACAGGCCTTTTTCAAACTTTAACAGTAGTGGCAGATAGTTTTATTTGTGTAAAACATTGCTTTTGTGTCTTGCTTGCAGATCATGATGTGCCAATAAGCTCCAGTTAGCTGCGGCCTTTTCCCCAGGCGGTAGTCCTGCAATCTGAATCCAGGAGATGCAGCTCTGAATCCAATATTTCAGAAGAATGAAGATGTTAGTCAACTCTGTAGTGCTTGTTTGTGTGTAAATGATTCCAATGAGTGAGATTTATAGCAAATCAGGTGTAAATAAGCATCTTATAGACAATAGTGAAGTGCTGTACTCTGAATTTAATGCCAAATCTAGCCTTCAAAACAGATTCTTAAAGTAAATTTTTTTTAAAAATGGGCATAATAATGCTATCTCTGCATTTTCTACATCATGTAGCCACCTCATACATGAAAACACTAGCAGTTGTCATGAATCTTTAAGTTTTGGTGTGTTTTTTGCCATTTCCTTTGTTGCGCCATTTGTCCCGGAAGCCAACAATTTGGCATATAGTGTTGTTTAGACTGTCTATTAACACATTATCACTAAATTTCTTGTGTTAAACTGAACAGTTCTGTTACCTTTGTATATAAGTGGACCAGAAAAGCAAAATTTTGACAAGTTGAGGCATTTCAGTTGGGCTCTATGTCATTTTTTATATAAAACACTAAGCCGATGAAGTGGAAAAACCTTATTTTGCTTAGAAAAAATCTTAAAAGAGTAGGCAGGCCAGTTTTGTGGTGCTGTTCTATAGACACCATTAAAAGCTACAAGGAAAACTTTACTTGGTCAAATTATTCCAATGCATAAGGAAATAATGGCTCTTCAAAGGTTTGCGGCTTAACATTTGAGGGAAATGGCTGTTTCTGCTTTTTATGAAAATACCACAGGTGCTAATACTTGTCTCATTCATTTAGTGTTTGATATATCATTGCCAAACTTTCAGTATGTGTTGCATATAGCCTGAAGCTGAACTATAGGAGTTTTGAAGTCTGTTTCTGAAAAAATGTTGCTTAAATAGGCTCAAGACCACAGTTATCTGCCCCCCGTTGACCAAGATCCGGATGTGAATACAGAAACAAAGAGTGCTTGTGTTCAAGTATCAATATTTTATTAAAATTGAATGAAAAAGAAGCAAAAAATGTTCTTTTTGCAGAGAACTTGACTGAATTTGACACTCTATTGCAGAAATTGATAGTTTTCAATGTAAATATTGGAAAAATCATAGCTTGTGGAAGTCTGAAAATTAGTTGTTTGTAGCCGATTGACTCCCTGGCGGAAGGGTTATGTATTTGAACTCAATTTTGACAGTCGGGTCAATGGTCAACATGGTGTTTTCTTGTGATTATATTTTGTGTCTTGAATTGTTCTAGAGATGCCATGTCCTTGTTTTTCAATTGGGGTGTGTATAAAGTCAAAAGCCAGGTTAGTGTCTATATGAAACATATAGTAAAAATAACTGTGGTCTCACGCCATTTCCCGGTCCCGGTCTCTGTTTGCAAAATTAAAGTAGCTATCGGCCGTGATTGAGAAGTTGCAAATGTCCGAGTGATAATAGGATTCAGTTGATTACAGTATCGTCGTAAAGAAAACAAAACAATCTCAGAAATGAGAGTAAATGATTTAAACATTTATTTCATATTTAAACAACAACACAAATAATAATTGAAGTCAAAGAGGAAAAAATATGAATACCATCAAGGAAGTGCACATGTTCTAAAACTATAGTCATGCATAACTAAAACATTTCTTTATTTAATATTGTATTTCAAAAACAAAAATTTAGATGATTGACCCAAAGTAATAGAAACAATTAATGAATACATGTATAGCTCATCACGATGATTTGTTTCAAATGATTTATTTCATATGTTTTGCATTTTGGCTATGAATGTCAATATATCCTTTAATGATGAATAAATGTTATGAAATTGAAGATTAATTGGCCATGATTATAATAATCTAATGTTTTAAATTCTGCCCATCGACCGTCTTCCATGATAGTCCAGTCGGAACGTTACCAGAATACTTCAGAAAATGTTTTGTTTTATGTGATGTTATGAAAACATGTAGCTGAAGTCAATCACGCAAGTTAATGCAGGATCGCTGGGAAATTGAAGATTAATTGGACATGATTATTAATTTTGATGCAAACCACGCACTGTCACCGCCAATAATCTAATGTTTTCTGTCCATTGGCCGTCTGAAAGTCCAGTCAGATCGTTACCAGAATACTTCAGAAAATGGGAAAAGCACCAAATTTTGAACACACTATCTTTTAAAAGTACAAACTAAAAATGAGCCCGAGACCCACTCTGAAAAATCCAAAATGGCCGACAAAATCCAAACTGGGCGCCATACATATAATGACATTTCAATTGTTCATAAAAAATAATAAAATTTCAGACCAATTGAGTTGAGGAATTGATCAGTTTTAACACGGTCCGTGGTTGTAAAAATGAATCATTCTCAGTAATTTATAGGGATTAAATTAAACAAGTTATCCCCCTTTGTTTTAAATTTTGCAGGCGAATTTTTGTTGATAGCATTTGGAAATATAATGTATAATTCTATGCTTATTCAAATGAATTTATGCCTAAAACTTACTGCAATGTTTCATTTTGTCAAGGGGTAAGCTTTGATATTGACCAAAAAGCTAAAATAGTAATAAAACAAGCACCAATTTATTAAAAAGAATGCCACGTGGTTTGGATACAACATAGAGGCTGTTTGGTCAATGTTTATATTTAATGTACCAGGAAGTTGATTAATGATGAATATTTTATAGTGATAGCATTTTATGAAACATATTGATTATTTTTTCATTATGTCATTAAAAGATATATTTTCTTAATTTGGATTGAACTTTATACTTATAAATATACATATTTAGAAGAAAAAAAATCGGCATGAATCCAAACAAGAGCACTTTTGTGTAGCGCTACATCATATAGACTATAGACATATATATACTAACACAAGAAACATTGCTGATAGTCCATATGTTTTCAAACATGGGACAAATGCCAAATAAATTAATTGGTCAAAATGTATTTTGTGCCAAAGAAAGAGTTCTGAAGTGCTTACTAGTCTAACTACTTTACTGTCTTACAATGACATTGGCTATATATCATTGGTAGAAGATTTGAAGAGGTTTGATGATTATGAAATGCCTTCCATTGCCAGTTGATATAAGCTTGTTAGATGATGGTGAATGCATGAAAGAAACACTTCTAAAACATAAGGATAAATGTCACTAACTGTGTAGAAACCAATTTAGTAAATTCAAATTACGGCGAATTGAAAAAAAAAACAAAATAGTGAAAACGACCAGTGCTCACCAACGCCATCAAAGGTAACCCAAACAAATTCTGGTAATGTAGCAAATTGGAGATCTTAAATGGAAAGTGTTTCTTCATCTTTTCTGTTTTGGTTTTTCACACTGAGGTTTGAAATTACTGCCATGCTATTTGTGGAATCATTGCGTGAAGGTAGTTTTGCGTTGACAAGGAAGATCTCGTGTTGCTTGTGCCGTGGTTTTCTGCTCGTGACCATACAAATTATGCTCGTTAGCCCGTGCACATTCGTGACATGGTTGTAATTGAAAAGAAAAACCCAGATGTTGCAACCCAGTTTGCACAAGTGTGTTGTTCAATAAACTCAACGATCAAAATAAAACTCATCAAATATGGTGGTCGAGCTATAGGGCGGACTGAAAATGCCAGTCAGCTGCTGCGCTGGATGGTTTCTGGTCCTGGACTAGCAAGAGCTGTGCAAGAATTTCAATCCTCCATCCATCAATTGAAACAGAAGCAAAGTAAGGGTCCTGATATTCGCAACCATGAACGACAGAGCTTTTTTCAAAAAAAGGTTAAAACACATGTTCTTTCATTGACAGATACCATTGCAGATATGGGAAACCCATTTAAATGCCACTCTGGAGATCTTCCGGTCTTATATAGTAGGAATATTGTTGATTCAGGTCTTGCTAAACTGTGAGGAACATCGAACAGGTTGGAAAGGACCAATACAACATGCTTGAAGCTGAGCGATTAGAAAAGAGTGACACATTGCCGAGTATTTCTATTAAACAAAACAAGTTTCTTCTTTTCAGTAGACAAACTCCCAACCAGGTCTCCAAAGAAAAGCAGCAGATAAGCTACCTTAAACATGATTATTCCCTCAGAACGAGACGGAAACCTTGAAGAATTCTTTGCTCACGAGAATTCTACTTTCCCTCGATCCTTCTTTGTCACAATTTAAAAGCCTCAGATTGGATACCAAGTCTGATCTGGCATCTTGTCTAGAGCATCATTCACAACCCATTCTTAAACAATGTGAATGCATTAGTGTTAGACGGAGCAGTCATAGTCAACATGCTAAAACCAATAGGCTCTATAGCATTCTAAGCCTATTCCAACAAGGTTTTCAACACATAAATACGCCGCCAGCTTTCAAATGTCCAAAGGTTGGATGTTGTTTTGGATGTATATGATCCTGATAGTTTGGAGTCTGGTACAAGGTTGCACTGAGGGAAGTGGGTCCGACGAAGGATCCTACCAGATACAAAAATACCAGGTAATTGGGATTCATTTTTGAGGGTAATTAAAAACAAAAGTAAACTATTCAAGTACCTGATAGATCAAATAGTAAATGTGGAAGATAACAAACTAGTGGTAGCTACACGTGGACATCATGTTATTTGTTCTCCACAATATGACCGTAAGAACCTCGCTCCTTGTAGTGTGAAGAGGCCGATGTCAAAATGATGGTTAATGTATCAAATCAAGGCCTAAATAAGATAATGATATGTACTGTTGAAACCGATGTGTTGGTTCTGGCTGTAGCGATTGATCCCCCAATTGCAGTTGATGCGTTATTTAGGGCTGGCAAAAAAATCCCCTGAGGTATTAGCTATTAATTTTATTGTCGAACCTCTAGGTGAGGCAATGGACAAGGCTCTACCATTGACTAATCTGTCGATCATTGTATTGATTTTTGTTCGTTTAAAAACTATAATATTTATTATTTAAGTTGATTTATATATATATACATAAGTGTTTATCCTTTTTCTGTATCAATATGTTAGAAACAATAAAGCATATAAACAATGCCGTCTGGTATGTGTTAAAAGCATTGACTTATCTAAATGTTAAACAATTATTTGAATTTTCATAAATTTTGGCTGTCATTTAAAAAAATGGCCGCTCGTCGTTACAAGTATATGTAGGTAGACGTAGTTCTGGCAGATGACAAGAATATATTGATAGACAGAAATTGGGCAGAAGACAAGTATACATAAGGAGACGAAGTTCTGCCAGATGACAAGTATATATTAATAGACAGAAATTGGGCAGTAGACAAGTATATATAAGGAGACGTGGATCTGGCAGATGACAGGTATATATAAAGAGACGGGGAACTGGCAGATGACAAGTATTTATAGGAACTTAAGAAGACAAGGATCAATCAGATGACACGTATATATAAGAAGAAAGGGATTAATCAGATGACAAGTATATATTAGGAGACGGTGATTGTGCAGATGACAAGTAAAACTAACAAGAAAGGGATTCAGCAGAATACAAGTATATAGAATAAGATGGAGATCTGGCAGATGACAAGTATATAGAATAAGATGGAGATATGGCAGATGACAAGTATATAGAAGAAGATGGAGATCTGGCAGATGACAAGTATATAGAAGAACATGGAGATCTGGCAGATGACAAGTATATAGAAGAAGATGGAGATCTGGCAGATGGCAAGTATATAGAATAAGACGAAGATCTAGCAGATGACAAGTTTATATATGGGAAGACAGTTTGTGGGTATATGACAAATATATATTGGAATATGATATTCTGCCTGTACTATCATCCCTCAACCATTGTTTTTTAAAGCTGCACTATTGACCGATTTAACTCTTTTTTTTCTTTTTATCTCAGAATCAGCTTTTGGCATCAGTGGTTTTAATCAGTCATATAGGATAACACTCAATAACAGAGATCTCAATTGTTTGGAAAACTGCCGAATTGTTTACATAAGACATCCTTTTTCGAGCGTAATTATTCGAAACTGCGAACTGATTTTTATCAGCAGTCTTATATCACTGGTTTTCAACAAAACAAATACGCAAATTTTGGCTCATTCAAAGACAACAAAATAAAAAGTTGTCAAAACGGTCAATCTATGAGAGTGCAGCGGTCAATCTATGAGAGTGCAGCTTTAAATAGGGGGACTAGAGACAGTATATTTATCTATATATAAAGTATACTGATAAAATTGCGAAGGCATCATCCCGTAGCAGTGGTTTAAGGACATCTACCATGCACTTTCAGTGTTTTATCAGTATATTAAAAAAAAAACTCTATTTTAAAACCATTCGGTCATTTATTTACACGACTAGCTTTTATTAAACGAAGAAATTTAATATCTATTGAAAGCTTTTCTACTTTTCAACAATATCCAAAGTTTGGTAAATAGTTCTGATCACGTATCATTTTTAAATGGTATTTATGTGACGAGGTTTTGAATAATATCTTTATAGTGAAAAATAGTCTAAGAATTCACATCAATGATTTTGATAAACGTCAGAGACATGGCGTAAGCTGTAATGACAAGTGTACTGCATGGTCAAAACATACATGTCTTGACTACTGTAAAGTAGCGTCAACTGGTCAATGTAGAAGCACAGGTCCTAAATGCTGTTAATATGCATTGAATTATATTCTCGATATGGCTTCCTGCCGTTTCGTTAATTAAAATTTACTAATCTTGAATCCCCTTTTATTGATGTTACATGATGTTAATCATAAATGTACTACTGTATTACACAGGTGACAGTATCAGATATGGTGTAAACTGTTGGTATATACTCAACATTATTACAGAAGGTGTCAGGCAGAGTTCAACCTTTTGTTATGCTGTAAAATTTCGAGTACTTTTGTGTAATGAAGTTTTACGAAATGTCATTAGTACTTTTCATGTTTCATAATTTTAGAATATTTTGTCTGTTAGAAACTTACATTTTTGGTGCTTAAAGTAAAACAGAATCTTTGATAATAGCCAAATTATTTCATGACATTTATTACTCTATTCAAACATAGTTGACAAACTTTATATTATAGTATACACAGCGTATAGCATTTTTATTATCAATTAGTCTGTGGAATTATTTTTCTTGACAACCTTGTCAATGATATGAGTATAAGCATAAGTGAAAAATGTAAATTAATATTATATGCAGATGATAGTGCTATCCTTTTCTCAGACAAAGATCCGTCTGTTATTAGTAATGTACTCGGCAAGGAACTTGAAAACTGTAGTAAGTGGTTAGTTGACAACAAACTGTCTTTGCATCTTGGAAAAACAGAATGTATTTTATTTGGGTCTAAAAGAAAACTAACAAAAGTTGATAGCTTTAATGTAAACTGCAATGGCCATATCATAAAACCTAAACAATCTGTTAAATATCTTGGAAGTATACTGGACAATGATCTCAGTGCTGCATCTATTGTTAACAATATTGTCAGTAAAGTTAATTCTAGGCTAAAAATTTTATATAGACAAAATCGTTTTTTAGATATGAATCTAAGAAGATTGTTATGTAACTCCTTAATACAATGTCATTTTGACTATGCATCGACATCTTGGTACAGTGGTATATCTAAACAATTCAAGAACAGATTACAGGTCACTCAGAACAAAGTTGTCAGATTTATTTATGGCTATGATTGTAGAACTTCCCTGAAAGTCTCGACTTTCAGTGATATTGGATGGCTTAATATAGAAAATAGGATAAAGCAACTACGACTAAACCATGTACATAAAATCTTTAATAGCAAATGCCCATCATACTTACATGAACATTTTACTTTAGTCTCATCCACACATTCTTATAACAGTAGACATAGTGCTCGAAATTTTAAAGTGCCACAGGCTGACAGTTTTATATTAAATACTTTCTTTTATCAAGCAATCCAGGACTGGAACAGTCTTCCAATAAAGTTAAAAGAATTGAAAAATAAGAATCCTTTAAAAAAGAAGTGAAATCACATCTCATTGTTGGTATGAATTGTGCAGAAATGGAAGATTTCCTATTTTATTAATTGTTATTAATTTAATCTTGCATATCAGTCCAAAGATTTTTGTCATATTATGCTAAAGTGTCATATGGTTTTAACAGTCGGTTGCATTATAACTGTAAAAGTTCGATATCAAACATTTAATCATTCTTTAACTGGTCAAGTGTACATGCATGTTATTTTTGTATAAGAAAACCTAATTTAAACAGCTTACAACTGAGATCTTGGCAAATAATTATATTTGTCATAAGGACCCCATTGGAAATAAGTTGAATAACTTTAATGGGTTATCCTGTGTTATATATTTGTCACATTGAATTAAATCTTTATTAACGCACGTATGTATCCAAAGCATTCTAATGATGTTCTGCTTTAGTATAGATATCATCACTAATACTTTGTTAATCAGTCTGTGTTATAACTTTATGAGATATTTGGTTTGTTACTATGACATATATATGCACGAATAAATCTATCTAAATCTATCTATCTATCTATAACCTATCACTAAGTCTAAAGATTGTTGCGAAAGTTTAGATTGTAATATAAACAGAATGCCCGGCTTAACTGATAATTGAGATTAAGTCAGACAATGACATTTTTAGGGCCCAGCCCCTAGTGTCCCCTGCGTCTGGATTAATTGTCTCAATTTCATTAGCCATGTATTGGCATGACTTTTTGTAACATCCTTTGTCATTGGATGATGATTGTTTTGGCAATTCTCTAAAAGTTGTGTCTTTCCTCGCTCGAGTCACTTTTACTGTTGACTTCTAAGTGTTTCATCTCATAATAAAACGAGGAAATAGACACATTTCTTGATCCTTTTTAGATCTCGGGAAGGAGTCATTAAGAGTCGTCCACACGGCACAAAACTTTGCTCAATAAACATGAAATTGTCAAGTAATACGCACACACCTACATTCGCACGCTAGCTTGTAAGCATTCACACCGGTCATTAGAGGAGTTGGGAGGCAACCTATGTGTGCATCTTTAAACATTTAGTCCCTCCTCAACAACAGATATTAATATGCCTTACATGCATTAGGGAATTTGGCGGTCCCACCCCAACTACATTTCGGCTAATTTAAGTCTGAAATAGTGCATTTAGGTGGGCGCTGGTTGTGGATATTTGAAATGTCAAGAAACTTACTTGTAGCGATGCTTTATGATGTTCAATCAATAAGATCATTTCTCGGATAAACTTAAAACGATCCAGCGTAATTAAGCCCAATATTACTGCATTGGCACAGTAGCCAAGGCAGCTTTTGAAACAACCTTCGTCCTTCAAACTTCTGTAAGATATACTGTCGACGCGTTTTCCATATTTCATGACAAACACGCGGAGGTCTGTCTGTCACTAAAACGGATGTATTGATAAAGCATTTTGTAAATCTACTCACACAACGGTGCACAAGTCCATACGCAGTTAAAAACGGGAGAAGACATTTCTATTCCGATAATGCAGATAGCATGGCGTTCAAGACGTTAAGAGGAGCGCAGGATTTGTCAACAAATTCAGGACCACCGGTAGGGTAGTACATGTATTAAAATGATAGAAGCAGAAAGTGAGAACGAGAAGCTCTTGATTGACACCAAACATTATTTTTGAATGATGACGAATCGATGCTTATAACATTAAATGTAGGCAGTTTATTATTTTAAATCTTGTAAAAACTGATTTTAAGCTCTTTGTAAATGCAGAAGTTTGAATTAAAACCTCACAAATTGACTCCCTTATGTACATGTTATATTATAAGTATCTATCATGTGTTTCCGGTACGGATAGAAAAATCCGACCCGAGGGCACGTGCGTAAGCCGGTAACGAGGCTTGCCGAGGGACGGATTTTTCGATCCGGACCGGAAAAACATGATTGATATTTTTTTCTTGCATATCTAAATTTATCAATTTGTGGAAAAAATGACGTTGAAAACGAACCTGTGTACTATTACACCAAAAAGCGCGTGCGACGTTGTTTACCAACGTCATAAAGCGCAGTAATTTTGAATAGCTAAAGATAGCGTTTTTAACGATTATTTATGTTCAGTTTTAATCAAAAGTCTTGCAAACATATATATTTGATTGCGCTTTATTAAAATGGCATAATATTTTTTTCACAAACCATACAATAAATGAAATAAGTGGCGCGTTGTTGCGCGTGACTCATCTTACGTGGGGTATGTAAGATGGGGTTTTCCAGCACTGGTCACATGACCGGAAACACACGTCCGGTATGCAAGAATCTTCATTACCAGGAAAAGTCTTAAATAACTAAATTGCATACAGACACAGTGAGCTACAGCTGCTTCTTAAGACAAAAAAGCCACAACAAATGTTTATTTTGATATTTTTTATTTATTTTTATTATCATTTATGTCACACTCAATAACATTGTGCATGATATAATATATCACTGCAGTTCGTTCTACATAACAAGCAGACAGTATGTCTTCACTATAGTACATGGCTCTACACAGCCTACTGAAACTGGACAATGATTTAGATTGTACATTGTGAAACCTATGTTGTATTTTACTAATTGAACCATATATTGAACTTGATTATCTGTTGTGTAGTACTGTACACTACAATACTTTCAGGTCAAATGGCAATTCCTTAGTATACAACTTATTCCAACAATATCATGATTCATTTAATATTTCTGACTTTCATCAACACTACTCACATTTCAAAGCACCATATAATGTTCTGATAGCATTTGTGACAAAAACTGACAAGCAAGAAAACAAATATTCTGTTTACAATTTCCTGTGTCACAAAATACAACAACTAAATTAACTAGGTACAAGGACATCAAAGAAACTTGTGCACATTGAATTACAATCAGTGATCATTTCTAGTTTCTGTGAGCCGTGTAGAAGAAGGCAATGTCCAGCCACTGGTCAGTTTTGATGGCTGGACCTGAGATCGGATGACCGACACTGACCAGCACTGGGCATTAGCTACATACCCCCCTGACAAATCAATCTATATCACAGCTAAGCACTAAACACGAAGATAAAATGTAAAAATACTAATTAACATGATTGCAACTAATGATATTTATAACTGGTTTAAACATTTAATCAATTATAGTTAAGTTTAATTAAATACTGAAAATAGTTTTAAACGGTAATTATTAATATAAACTCTATTTAATACATGGTGTACATTGAAAGGTTTTAAACTTACTTAAAAGCTGATATGGAATGAAAATTGTTAACTGTAAGTAAAAGATAAAATGAACAAGCACATCTTAACAATCGTAGACTACTCTATAAATTGGGATTATCACAAGTTAATAACCTTGAATGACTGCAGTATACTTGATACATTTCATATTAAATACATATAAATTGGTACAAATTGCCTAAATTTCAATCCGAGTTATTGAAACACAACACTCAACTATCCCAAAAGGCATTGTGCTTATTATATTAACATATGACCTTAAGTTTAAAATCTGATATATCAAGAAATCAATTTATACATTCTTTTGAACAGTAACAGAAAGTTAAAAAGCCTTGCAATAATTATTACCCTCAAGTACAACATATGTGCACCTTTAATTGCTTGCAGATTGTCAACATTTTTTTAAATGCCAAGTTAGTAGAGACAAGAAATCAACAAAGTTAGTTACATGTATGGTGAATAACCACCATTATTAGAGTTTTAACTAGCAATTTCAAAAGAACACTGTATTATTTATACTTATAATAACAATTAGAAAATAAATGGAAAAACAAGTGCAAAGTCACTGGCAGTAACGAAATAAAAACAACACACATTAAGGAATATTTTTCACTTTTTTAACAATAAATTTTGATTTAATTAACAAATTATGCAGTAAAACGTGAATAAATTCAATCCTATTGGTAACTGCTAATGTCAACATGATAAGGAAATAGAGAAAAATGTATTTCAATAACAACAGCAACAACAAAATTTAACAACGTGAACAGTAAGAGAAGTCTTTTTAGGAATATATCACAACAGTTGTGTTGGTGGGATCATATTTTGGGTAGCTTGGGAGCACTGACGACGGGGTTGGCCTGCTCTAGGAGCTTACGGCCCTCCGTTTTGTAGTCAAATGTACAGTCATGGGACTCTGCATAGCGATGACTGGCACAGAAGTTGTTACCACACCTGAAGTACACAAAAATATTATACTTAATTGTAAATCATTTATTAGTGTGAAGTATAAAAACATTATTGTATATATTGATACCTGTGAAAGTGTTTACTCCCAGGGGGCTGCCTGTCTTACTGTGATTAGTAAAATTTTAATGTAAGACAGGTATTTTTGTGATAATAATCAACATTATTGTAAACGATATTGCAATAACTTCAAAACCAATAAATACACATACATATATCTAGATCCATTTCATCCATTTTGCAAGTAAAACTTTTAATATAATTTTAAGTGCCAAACCACCAGAGCGTTTGTTTCACAAGCAAATAATTAATATAACCTAACTTACAAGATAAATATATAGTGTTTTTTCACCATTTTTAGAAAGGGGTCCTGGGCATCTGATTTGGACAAAAGAGTATTTTATTTTTAAAAATGCCAGGCAAGAATGCATTAAAAAATAGACAGAAAAACAAAACAGACTGATCAAGTTTGTATATACGGTACCATTTTTTAAACTTTTCCCAACAGTTTGGGGGTCCAATTTTATGATGAAGTATATAAAAACTAGAGCTGCACAATCACTGGATGTGATTAATATACCCACTACACCACCTTCTTGTAATAAGAAGTATCACTAGCTGGAATGTATGTTTATTTAATGCCCGTTGTTGGTGAGAAGGCATCAAGTATGGTAAGTCAATGGTCCTATTATATAGAAATAAGGAATTCAACATCAGGGAATTTTTCGTTTTAGTTTTTAGCTCACCTGAGCACGAAGTGCTCAACGTGAGCTATTGTGATCGCCCTGTGTCCGTCGTCAACAATTTGACTGTTAACACTCTAGAGGTCACAATTTGGGCACACTCTTAAAGAAACTTGGTCAGAATGTTACCCTCAATAAAATCTTGGACGAGTTCGATATTTGGTCATCTGGGGTTAAAAAATAGGTCACCAGGTCAAATTAAAGGAAAAGCTTGTTAACACTATAGAGGTCACATTTATGACTGTATCTTCAGGAAACTTGGTCAGAATGTAAATATTGATAATCTCTAGGTCAAGTTCGAATCTGGGTCATGTGGGGTCAAAAACTAGGTCACCAGGTCAAATTGACGCACACTCTAGAGGTCACATTTATGACTGTATCTTCATAAAAGTTTGTCAGAATGTAAATATTAATAATCTTTAAGTCAAGTTTAAATCTGGGTCATGTGCGGTCAAAAACTAGGTCACCAGGTCAAATCATTGGAAAAGCTTGTTAGCACTCTGGTGGTCACATTTATGACTGTATGTTCATGAAACTTAGTCAGAATGTTTATATTGATTAGCTCTAGGCCAAGTTCGAATCTTGGTCATGTGTGGTCAAAAACTAGGTCACCAGGTCAAATAATAGGAAAAGTATGTTAACACTCTAAAGGCCACATTTATGACCATATGTTCATGGAACTTGACAATTTTCTTGTTTATACTCCAACCAAAACAAGAACAGAAAATAAAAATGTACAAAGACAATTACGCATCCTTTCTAAGGTAGTAGACCACCAGACTGACATTTCAAATTCTCTAAAACTGTAATACCCTCAACTATAATATCTAACATGTAGCATTGAAAACTAGTCCTTAATTTGTTTTTTTTAAGTCCCCTCTCGTTGCACTTTCCAGTGCCCTGAAAAACACTTATTCCCTCCCCCGTCACAATTGCCCTCGCCCTGAAAACACTTATTTCACACTTGAATTGGATCAGGTGAGCGATACAGGGCCTTCAGGGCCCTCTTGTTTTTAAAAGCATAGCAGTTTTTAATTGAGTTGACAAAACACAAAATAATGTTTCTTTTGTACAGTTGAAGTCACAGGTTTCATACAGACAGACTGGCAAAAAAATCAAGGAGTTTTCAAGGACCTTTATTTGATTTTCAAGGACTATCTTAAATAAAAAAATATGACCACATATTTAAATAGACTATCATTTATAAAAGCTATGAAAATAACACATATTGGTGACACAGTAAATCAATACCTCAAAGAATTCTCAAGTTATGCTCGGGACAAAACTGCCCCGTGAAGAGAAGTAAAAAAATAAGTATAAAAAAAAATCAAACAGCAATAAGCCTCTAAAAATACCAAATATATTTTTTGGCACATCATTCCTCAAAACAGTCAATGTGTTTGAATTTTGAAGTCAAAACCTCAAAAAATATAGACTAATAGAGAAAAGTAGACTAGCCTTTGAGAATTTGAGTAATTGTTTTAGCGAAAAAAATATGTTTTTAGTATTTGGAATGAGACCAAACTTTGGCTCTAAATAAGTCGCAATGTAATGCATGCCTGTTCATCTATATTTGACATGTGTGACAGTGTAAGCCCTCATGTTAAAATGAAATTCAAAAGCAAATAATTCTTAGATTTCAGACATGAGACAGTGCAAATAGATAACAAATACAGCAAATAAAGAAAATTATCTACTCAAAGCTTTTTCTTAGGGTAAACTGACAGTTAAGTTTGCAGTATATGAGAAAATTTAAGACCAGGCAAATATCCAATACGCCACGCTTATGTTCTGTTTCAACAACGCATTTATCATTTACAGAAACATGAGGAGCATAAGCAGATGGCAATACTGATCCATGTGTCTTAGTTAAACAAAGCGGAATACAACTGACAAATAGTATGGTCTGAGTGATGAGACTTGACACACGGGTTTATATTGTCATCATATCAAGGCTTTTGCATACAAAAGGAGTAGGTTCACTAGAACCATTTTCTGCCCTGTACTTTAAAAAAGGTTTCTGGGTCATATTCAAATCAATATTGTTATAAAATATATGCCTTACATAATGCAGATGTTAAAACTTTTTTTAACTCAACATTTAGCAAAATACTTGGACAGATGAAAATTATGTTCTAAAGGTAAAAAGATTAAAGTGTTTTTCTGCCATTGTTTGCTGTTTTTCAAAAATTTGAGACAACTAGAAATGTGTCCATAAGACATGGATGACCCCAGGTTTGTAACAAATGCAATGGCTATTATTTTCTCCATTCTCCATCAATGTGCATCAAAATTATGAGTTAAACAAACAAGGAGCAGTTGGAAACAAAATCCCACCTGCACAACTTCATCACCTAAGTAACAATCTGGCAAGGTTTGTAGACTCTTGGTGCAATAGTTTTTGAGTTTTTAGCAACACAAGTCCAGAAATGCCAAAGAGCCGTAACTCTAATTCTACTAGCAGCAGGAAATGTCACCCCATGTGCTTAATGTCATCACCCTATTAACATTAACATGTTTCTAGGCAGTTAAGTGTTTATAGTTTTGAGTGACATATCCAGAAATGCCAATTTTTGCTAATTCAAGGGCCAAGCTCTGGTTTACTAAGTGCAACAGAAAACAAACCCCCAGATAAACAAACCCCCAGATACAAAACTTCATCACCATATTTAAAGTGCCCTAAAGTTTCATGACTAGGTAGTAGGCAATATAGTTTTGAGCGACACAAGTCCAGAAATGCTCATTTAAGGGCCACAACTCTGGTTTGACCATGTGCTGCAAACAAAACAATCCATGTGTGTTTATTTTGTTTGTTATAAAGTAAATCCTGTTGTTATTTATGCAATTATGCATATTAAAGCAATAATGATTGTAAGAAAATGCTCATGGCAGCAGCCATTTGAATGAAAAGCAAAGGCAAACTAATAGTAATACCTTTGCAGGGCTTGACGCTTATTCTAATACTTGGTTGCCCTTCGGGCAACCACCTAGCCATTTTCACTTGCCCGAATGGATTTTTTACTTGCCCAATTTTTTGGGGCTCATTTTGTTGTTATACTTCACATCAAAACCCATTTCCATATAACAACAAAATGAGCCCAAAAAAATTGGGCAAGTAAAAAATCCATTCGGGCAAGCACATCAAGGCTTGCTGTATTTGAAATAAATCAGTTGTCATGAAATTTGTAACTAATAGCACATACATTCAAATTATTAAGGATGAAATATAATTGAATTATAAGAACGAACAGTCAACCTCTTATTATCTTAGCCTTGTAATCTTACATTTATTTAGAAGTAAATTACAATTTATCGCAATGTAAAGTGAAATCGTAAAGTTCCAAAAACCGAGCATCCGAAAATTGGAGCAGTCCGAAAAATAGCCAAAAATCGCTGTGTCTGAGTCCAGGAAAATTGTTCCCCCAAGACTCAACCCAGCGTCGTTTTGGTCTTTTTCTCGGATGACTTACCCTTTTTCGTTTGAAACATTAAAAAAACTTGACAGTGTCGACTGTCAAAACACCATTTGTGTACATTGTGAGGGCATTAACTGGAATGCTAGCTATATGGATTTGGTGCAGCTCACGCGATTGGCCAACGGATCTAGACGGAATTACTCGAGCTCTATCGGAAAATATTCGGCAGTCTTCGCCATCGTAGTTTCGAATGAAAATGTCAGAGGTGCTCCGTTTGACCCGATTTTTCGAGTCAACAACCAATGAGTGCATTAGTTTCGGTTTGATAAATACTCTCCAAGAAGGAGAGTACGGACTACTATTTTTTACCCGAAATGTCGCCACTATGACGAGTTTTTTTGTTACTGCCCGATCGGGCAGGTAGATTCTAAAAACTACTGCCCGTCTGCAAAAATTACTTGCCCCGGGCAATCGGGCAGTGGTTAATATCAACCCTGCTTTGTATATATGCCAACTTAAGCACAAAGTGTAAAAAGTGGAAACAGCAAATTTACCTGCAGGTATAGCTGCAGGCTAAACCAGTTTTCTTAGCACAGACGAAGCACCTCTTTGACGCCTTTTTCTTTGCCTTGACAGGAGGCAAACGGTGAGTAGGGGAAAGGATTCGCCCATCTCGACTAGCAGTCATCCTCTGCAGCCTTGCAGACTGAAATCAATCATTAATTCATTATAACTTGACATTTAGAATAACATTAAAGAATTCAATATTTGATTTGGTCTATTTAATTGCGTTTACCAATGGACAAACATAACAATTTTTTTGAACAAGCAACATGTTCAGAGGCTATATGATAAACTCCAGAATAAATGAGTTATAATATGCTTCAGTGAACGTTGTACTTTAAGTAAGCCATCATATTGCCATAGTGCTCACATATATATGTCAGTAGTAATATGCAACTTACCAGCAGCCTTCCATCTGGAGTGGTAATGCGACCTTCATTGAATGTAGAATTTCCCAGCATGTAATTTCCTGTTACACGGTTTCTACTAGCACTTGTTACAGTCACATTTCCAATACGTGAGGATCCAACTTTTTCCAAGGAAGCCTGACGCAACAATCCAGACATTGCCCTTGCCTCACTTGTTGTTAAACTCTCTAGTGTAAACTCCTTACGCTTATCTAGTGAACTATGTCGAGACATGGAGGAACTAGCGCCAAGAGTGTCTCTCAGACTGTCAAACAAAGAATAGTCCTTAACCTTAGATTTTGCCCTTGAGGAATGCGTTACTCGCATTGTATCATTGAAATTGTGAGAGGATTCTTTTTTAACAGAGGTAACTGGTCTTGATGGCCCTGGTGTGGCCTCATTGGCCAACTTCCCCATGTCCAGCAGTTCCTGTTTAACACTGGCTGGAGCGCAGCTTGCTATTTTATCACAGTCACTGCTCTCAGATTTACCTACAATATTTTCGCCTGGTTCTTTAAGTCCATTATAATCTGCTATAGGTTTATCTAGAGGAGATGCACTGCTACTGTCAGTATTAATATCTTGAGATATGTCTTGAATTTCTTCAAAATCATCCTTACTGTCTTGCTTGGAGCTGTTTCCATCCATAACTCTTGACAGGACCTTACTCAGCCTCTCCAGACTGTCGAGTTGCTGGGCAGCAGCGCTGGACAGCTCCTCATAACTAGGGCTGTCTGAATCATCGGAGTCCGAGGCCAGCTTGGACGCTCCGGCAACTGCCTGCAGTGAAGACTCAAAGGCTGCAGATGCTTTTTCCTTTTCTTCTTGGTGGTCTATCCTCTCCATGCGTTCCTTGACAAGTGAGTGTCGCAGAGCAAGAGAAGAGTGACCCACGTGACCTATGGAGTGACCGACTGGAGGAAGACATAGGTTACGGTTCAGGGTGGCGCTGGGACTGAGGCTGTAACTGGTGCTGGCCGGAAGGTGTCGGAGACGCGATGTTCTATTGCTTGCTCGACCAGAAGTAGGAGGATGCGGCTTTCTGTGCGGCTGAAAGAACAAATGCTTTTAGTATATGCTCTGTCAAGCCCATCTATGTAGAAGTCTCATTTTCAGCATGTCTTTTAAACATTTTATCAATACAAGGCTTGTGCCCTTTAATAATTTTGACCTAACTCTACAAAGAACTCGATGAGACTCCACACAAATGATCATTTTAAACACAGGAAAATTAGTTTTCTTTGTACAGCTGTAATAAGGTAACTAATTAAACCAGCTTTTTTAAAACAAAAGATGCACAGAGAGAGCGAGCTCAACTATTATGCGGCTTTAAAGTTTATGGATTGCCAAGTTTTGGTGAAACGTGCATGGATCACTTTTAAATTAGATTACATGTAAAACGTTCACCACTTCAAAAAAGCTGCAAAATTTGCATTAAATGAAAATAACATTTATTATTCTTGATTGTATAAAAGTTTCAGTTTCAGTTATTGACATGTGCTAACATGCAAAACCTTAACCAGAATTTCTAAAACTTATATGAAAGAGGCAAAAGATATATTATATGCAAGATATCTTACCTTATACATAAGTAAGTTTGGATGATTGGGAGCCCTCGTATTTAGTTTCAAAAATAATTCAAGTTCTTGAATCTTATTTAATACTAAGGGTAGCCTGATTTATCCGTATATACCTTTTTGCTTATGTTTAGTTTATCCATTTTGAGCCTGATTTGTTTCATTTTTTCTTTGAGTTGTTCATTCTCCTCCACCTTTTCCTTGGTTGGGGCATCCTCCTCTTCCTCCTCATCATTGAAGTTGTACATTGAAACACCACTGAAATAAAAGCATGCAATGTAGGAACCGTAAATCATTCCTTAAATAATTCCCTCTCTTGAAGTTGGCAAACAGCTTTATGCTATTGGGAAAACATTTTTCTGGACTAGATGAAGGTATTGAAAATAATTTGTAGTAGTAAAACATTGTTGCTTAAAGTTTGCACATTGCTGGATACATGTATGTTTGTAAATGCTCAAACCAAGTATTCATTTGAAGCAATTGACTTTCAACATTACTGCAAAAGTAATGTGATTCAGTTAAAGAGGCCATACACGCCTGCTGATAATTCAACAATACCATCACATCACCATACTACAGATGCCAAGCTTTAAACAGGTTCTGCAATCATTGCTGATTATGTTTGCTGAAATATTGGTTTATTTTGACAAATATTAACATTATTATAGTCTAATATATTTGTAAGTGTTTGAATGTTGATTTAATGGACAACTTATGTTGATGAAAATCTTAACAATTGTCCCTTTATAGTTCATTAAGTAACGCTCAAGTCATTTAATAATATTAAGTTTAATTATTGCTAATACCTTGGTTCAGGCCAACTTATATATTATATATAATTTTGATTATTAACATACATACCTAACAAGTATATTGCTTTTCACAGGCCTTCTATCAGTTTGCAATCAGATTGTTAAACAAGGTTTTTATATGCCTCATTTTTTAGTTGGTTTACATTGGTTTACATTGATCTTCTCTGCTTAAAACTAGACGGTTGTTTGGGGGGGGGACCCAGATGTCACTGCCATGCTTGTCTCAATCTGTTCCTCTAAAAATGAACTATGATGTGGAGTTTCAAATGCATGTTCTATCCCCTGTCATAAGAAGGCAAATATATGCCACAAATCTCATGAGCAGCAGACGCAAAACCTAAGGCTCAAACCTCTAGAGGACCTCCAACTATGACCATTAGCAAGCATGCCTGGAATGTGGGTTTTACACTTATCAATGATCTGAATGAGTTGTACGTAATCCTTCAAAGGGTGTCACAGTTATAAAGAATACACATAACCCATTGCTTGAACCTTGGACCCCCATGCTTGAAATGCGAGTTCTGCAAGTTTTCTCTAGGAGGTAAACATTAATAACAAGTTTCATGAAAATCCTAGGAGATACAGAGTGGATATGAAAATGTGACAGACTGACGTAATGTATTTAGCTTTTAGCTATCTCTTCTATCCTTAAAATTATATGTTTAATATGTGTTTGGTTCAATGTATTTTCATGAAATACAAAAGTGTTTAAAAATAAATATAATCTGTCTCCCCCTTCCAATATAAGTTATAACTGAACAATAACAAGTTACCTTAGAGATTCTGAGAGAGGTGTAAGTGTCCCGTCTCCACGATCAACTACGCGAAAGAAACTGAGTTGATCGCCCTCACGGAACACAACCAGGGTCACCTGACGGTTTCCCGGTAATTTCTCGAGAATCTCATCACGGTTTGCCTCCACATACTCTGCCATCTCTCGCAGGGCAGGATCCTCCATTGGGACTGTCAATATAACATCAATATATCAGATAAAATGGTCAAAATAATCAATATGTCAAATTAGGTTGCTCAGGTGTACATGTGTATAAAACTTTCCTTTCTTCTGGGAACTGGAACAAAAGAATAGTCTTCTCAGTCAGACTATGGAAAGACATTTCCATGTGTATGCAACAGCAACAGGCAATCCTGCCTATAGCATACAATTTTTTAGCAAACAGGTTTCAAATAATGCTTCAACAGGTTAAATTAGCAAGAAGCATTTATAATAATAAAATGCAGAGCTTCACTGTTAAGATCAAAAAGGATTCAAAATCTGATAAATTGGGTCATTACCAACTCTTTTTTTTTAATTGGTATTCAGGCTTTTGCATTGGTTAAGCATTATTTTCATCCAATGATTTGGAAACTAATACAGTAAAAAGAATAAAAACTTTATTATCTAACCTATATGTATTCAACTGCGGAAGACATTTTTTGTCACCATGGATTTATGCCATTAGCTTGTGTAGTCGTATTATTACTCATGTTTTGATTTATTAATAAACATAAAGTAAAACAGAACGTTCTCTCAATAATTAGGCTAATCATCGCTTGAAAATAATTTAAATTGTTTTTTCAATGATTTGGAATCGTTATTATGCAAATATGCTGCTCATCAGATCTCTGTGTATCTATGGAAGTTTCAAATTCATAACAGCTTTTGTTCCATCCACATGCCTTCAGAGAATCCCTCTCATCATTAATCCTCAAGCTAAGGACCTTTCACAATGGTCAACAAAACAGGTATCCATAAATACTATCCCTGGGCGGCTCTAAAAGACTTACTTCTGCGAGTGTTGATGGGACCGCCACGCATGGCCAGCACAAGTTTGAGGGTGGCGCCATCATGGATGTGGTAGTCATGCAGGCAATACTCATCCTCAAGCTCCTCTGACTTCCAGATCAGGTGCTGCTGAGCTATAGGGATCCCTAAATCAGTAAATAAACAAACATTTTAATGTCTTAACTGGCTCTCTAATATGTGAGCTTCCAGCATATGGTTCTGAAATGTACATAAGTCAATGCTTAAATATGTTTTTACAAATGATGCATCTGTTGTAAAAATATCAGCTTTTTAAATACATAAATCAGCAAGTATAAGCTGAAAGGGATAGCAACTTTACTGAAAGGAGTCACTGATCTACATTTGTACCTTTCAATTAAAGTTAAAAATTGTTTTGGCAAGTTTTAAACCTTTATCACCAATCACAAGTTCACTCTAAACTAACAATCTATAATTATTTATATCTTCATAAGAAGTATGTTCAGGCCACTGTCCAAGGTTAATACACAGTAAAACTCTGTTTATATATACAGAAAGAGTAAAAACAAAAATGAATTAAATCACTTCATTCTGCCTGTATTACATTATGTATGCAGGCCTCAACAAATCCACCACAAATTTGTAAGTGAATATTGACGTGGGACGAAAATGAATTCAATCACACTTGTCCTCCTGGGCGAGTGACATTCCCCATATTGAAATATTAATCCTATTTATTTTCTGAAGAAATGATTGCACTGTCTGCCATATTCATTTTCACTGTGATAAAAATACTGGATGTTCAGGGCTATTAGAAGCTCAGGTGCACTTGCACTGCAGGACAAATGACCAAAAACAAATCTTTCAAGGTGGTGTCATAAATGTTTTTGAAATTCTAACTGCAATCCTAATAATAATGATATTCTTGCCTACATAACAAAGGATCTTCTGTTTGCAATATTTAGAAGACTATCAGAAGCAAAGGTAAAATCAGATATGGATACTTTAATGATTTTTAATGTCTTAGCACTTCACAAATACTTCTAAAAGAATAGAAGTAAAATGAAAACATTTAATACCTTCCAAACGTTGGATTTTAGCTTTCACCGACATGATGGTTTCAAAGGGTGAAACCCTGAGCTCAAACGCAGCACCTGTGAGCGTTTCAATGTACAGCTCCATTGCAGCCGACGGCCAAAGCAGGCAATTTAATCACTTGTCTTAAAATCTATAATTCATCTGTTCTTTTCTTTGTGACCTTTCACAATCCAAACAAAAACAAAGACTTGATTGTCGTTTTGTACGATTTCTGCAGCTTCTAAGCCATAGCTGCATTTATAAGAGGTGTCATTCTCAAAGATCCTCTTAAAAGTAAGGACTTAACTTATATTTTAGCTCTAAACTCTAAAATAAACAGAAAATCCAGTTTATTTTACATGGAAGTTAATTTGGAAAACAACAAAATGGTGGATGTCCAATTATTTCCTGCTGAGGAATTTCAGTGCCCGTATGTTGTAGTTAATGACAACATTTTTGTCACGTGATGATTTTCAACACTAATCGATTACGTTAAACGCATAAATCGACTACGAAGACCTTGACCCACGTGTTTGTAAACAGAGGAATAAAATAAGGGTTCAAGTGCATGCTGAATTTTGATGCTGTTAGTTTGATTTTTATAAAAGAAAATGAAAAAATTAAATTTGATCAATATTTGAATAACAAATCAAGATGACATCAACTGAATGATATAATCAAAAATTAAACTGCGGTCAAACGGTGTTAATGTAAACAACTAAAGAAATTTGGGTACAGGGTGATACTAGTCCAAATAATTGTACGTTGACGGATTTTTTTTAGATTTTTATACGCCCATCTTACGATGGCCGTATTATGGGAACACCCATGGCGGGCGGGCGTTCGGCGGGCGGGCGGGCGTTCGGCGGGCGGGCGGGCGGCTCCACAATGTTGTCCGCTCTCTTAACTTGAACATTTCTCATCCAATTTCCACCAAACTTCATGAAAGTGTTTGTTGGTGAAATATCTAGGTCAAGTTCAATAACCAGCCAAATCGCTCTAGGCACTCCAGAGTTATGGCCCCCTGAATTTGTCAAAATTGGGCGGGCGGGCGGCTCCACAATGTTGTCCGCTCTCTAACTACAACATTTCTCATCCAATTTCCACCAAACTTCATGAAAGTGTTTGTTGGTGAAATATCTAGGTCAAGTTCGATAACCAGCCTAATCGCTTTAGGCACTCCAGAGTTATGGCCCCCTGAATTTATCAAAATTGGTCATTTAGCTTTGTCTACTCTCAAACTTGAACAGTTTTTATCCGAATTTCACCAAACTTGCTACTATAATTGTTTGTTGGTATATATTCTTGGCAAAGTTCTATAACCAGCCAGGCTCTTCAGGATTATGGCCCTTGAATTGGTCAAAATTTGCCATTTTTGCTTTGTCCACTGTCTAATTTGAAAAGTTATCATCTGATCTTCACCAAACTTGCTGAAAATATTTGTTGGTAAAATAAATCGGTCAAGTATGATAATCAGCCAAATGCCCCGAAGCACTTCAGGATTACTGCCCTTGCCATTTAAGCTTTGTCTACTCTCTAACTTGAACAATTCTCATCTGACCTTCACCAAACTTGTGAAAATGTTTGTAGCTATAAAATCTTTACCAAGAATGTTTGGCGGTATAAATGCTTTGCCAAGTACACAGAAAATTATAGACATTTTAGCACCTTTTGACTCGAAACCCTCGAATTAAAATAAAAAATTTCTACTGTTAATGCCATATTGTGCCAAATCATTTGCTTCTTGAAAAGCTTGCTTCTCAAAGGGCTAATGTGACAGTAAGTTGTCTTAGAATCCAAGAAATTATTGATGGGCGTATTTTGTGAGTGTCACTCTTGTTGACATTTAAGATTGATCTTTTTTTTCATGATGTTGAAACTATCGTTACTTACCACATATTCTTATACGACGGGTTTAAAAAACAAACCACCTGGACAAGGTAGATAACCTTAGTCAATTCAGAAATATTAGCCATTAACTATAGAAATTTCCTCAAATTAGTCTTGTCCGATCATTAACTTTAGAAGCCTTTGTCCAATCATCACCAAATTTAGTCAGAATCATATGTAAATAATATATTAGACAAGCTCTTTAACCAGCCATATCACTTGAATCACTGAATAGTAATCACCCTTTAATTAAAAAAAATACCTGATTTTTTTTTCGTTCGATCACTTACTTTAGAATCCTTTTGAATAGTTTCCAAATATCAGACTTTGTGTGGATTATCTTGGTAAAGTTTGATTACAAGCCATGACACCTCTGTCAAATCCAGAGTTATGACCCTTGAATGGGCAAGAACTGTCTTTACAGTGTACGCTCTCTAAATTTAGATTAACGTTCAACTACTGAGGATGGGCGTATTTTGCGGCAGTTGGTGCTCTTGTTGATATGGCAAATCCTTCACGTACAAATTGTTTAGTATCAAAAGTGGGTAGTTGTTCCGATCAGGATTCCGGGTTAAAGCATATAGCGTCTGTAAAATATCATAAAAACAAGAAATTTTACCAGACAATGTTATTTTATATTAGTTCCGTACACAAAAAAATAAATATCCAACTTATAATTATGAGTTTGAAGGCTTTTCTTCATTTCATTCTGTCAAAACATAATGATATATACATGGAGGGCACCTGCAAGGCTTTAGGGCACAGTTTTAAATCGCTCGGAACATTTCGGCCATAAAAATGGCATAAATCGCATAATTGTTGTCTGTGTCAGTCAACTTTCGTTTTATTGGAAAGGTAAACAACTTGTTTTAATGCATTAAATGCTTGTTTAGTGCAAAATAACATTTCACTTACATGGTAAAATATGAATATAACTTTTTATGATCAATTTCAACCATAAAATACTTCACTTAAAACAATTTCAATATTTTTAAAACACCCCCGTTTTTTGCACATGTTAAGACGTTAGGGATTGGCAGAATCCCGTATAACACGTCTATTATTTTAGACTAAGGGTGATACAGGAATCCAGTGGAATCCACTTAAAACGTGAAATCCACTCAGAACTCATTTGTTTTAATTAATATTTTTTTTTTTTTGTATACTGGACATATTGGAAAGTGCCTCATGAAGGGTTTATATTTCATATTTTATTGAAATTGGTCAAAAAATAAAGAAGTTAGAGCAATTTTTCGATTTTTTTCGAAAATAGATCGGAAAATCGAGGTGAAATCCAGATTTCGACAAGTGTTTGTATACTTATTAGAAAGTGCCTCATAAACGGTTATTATTTGAAATTTCATTGAAATTGCTCAAAAAATGAAGAAGTCAGAGCAATTTTTCGAAAATAGATCGGAAATCGAGGTGAAATCCAGTTTCCGAGAAGTAAAATCCACTCATACTATATATATAGTAACTCATTAAACTGGTAAAAAAACAGTGATCTTGGCAGAGTTGTCAAAGAAAATTGCGAAAACGCTACTAGTTTGTGCTTGTTGAGCGATTGCACCTTGGAGATAACTTCCTTCTGAACATGCATGCGACGTATACAGTTGTTTTATATAAAAATTCTGGTAGATCTGAGCTCGTTTCCTCACATAATTTATGTCTCAACCCGAAATCTGCTAACCTTCATAACTTGTGAATGATAAAGATTGTATGAAATTGTAAAATATTTAATATGTAAAAATAAACGACAAAAAGTTGATTATTTGTTTAATATGTGTATCAAAGAGTACTAAAACACATTTTTTTTATTCTCAGTCCAAGAGATCACCCTAGGGACCAATCGCTCGACTGGCCAAAAAACGCAGTCCAAATACCAAGTAACTCTGGATTCCCCTAGTGTGCGTTGACATTACGACGAGTGTCCCGGAATAAACCCAAGAAATTATCACATGTATGATTTAATGTTACAATGCATGCCCTTTTCAATCGATTCTAAAGGTTTTTCGTTGCTTTGATTAGATATTATACAATAGGAATGTATAATACATCATATATATCATTTCCTTTTATGAACATACACGTTTTGTTTAAGGAAAATCATTTGTTTACAAACAAAGTTTTTTGGTGCTTTGATTAGATATCATACGTTAGGCAAGTTTAATGAACATACAAGTTTTAATTATTTAAGGAAAATGATTTTATTTTACGAGCAATAATTCCTTTCAAAATGCAGAGCATATCAGATGGTCGTTTTCCCGCGGTGAGGACAAACATGTGGTCAGTTAATGTATGTAGAAACTATGTTTAGAATATTGGTCACTTAATGTAGTTGAAACTAACAATAACAAACATACATAACATATCAAATAACAATGAGCTTGTGACCTGAAAATAAGAGTATATATGTTTAAATGAACACATATGGCAGATTTCACGTTTTGGTGACCAAAAAGTTCCCGGCGAATATTGATTTTTAAAATTTATTGCAGATTTGTGATTTCAACATAATCTTTTACAGCAATTTCTTATCTATCATATTTTAGAACATTTGCAATGATTTATTCATGCATTTTTATAAAAAAAAGAATTTTGTATCACCATACCATTTGTGCTAGTGTTACAATATTGCCGGTAAAAACTTGTTTTTTTTTAATATTTTGATCCAAAGAAGTATTTTGTCTTGCACTAAATGGTTCATTTATCTATAAAACAGATTGTACAGACAAAAAATAAAGATTGTTTCGTTTTTCTCAAATAAATTTATTGAAACAAACCCTAATTGGACAACAAGACAGAAAATGTTTTCTGCAAACATAGGTTTTCTTTTTATATCAGATCAGATAAGCTATAAACATAAATGTTTTGTTGTGGTAATATAAATGTCTCTAGTATGGTGCAATTATCATTACCTTTAATATTAAACATATATATTATAAATTGCTAATTGCGAGTATGTGCTAGTGTTACCACAAAACAGAATGAGTAACATTAGCAGTATGTCACATTAGCAGTTGGACAAAATGTTTCACAACAAATTAAAATACAGACCTACCACAGACTGTTTGAGCTTGATACAGTATAAAACAAACTATATAAATGATTGATAAACACGGTCAATTGATAATCACAAAAATTCTTAATTCTGTCCAATAAATAACGATATCAAACACAAAAGCGGTATGAATTCAATATAAACTACGTACCTAATGAATGAATACTTACAAACGATAGTTTACAGACGACATTGTTATGTTCGAATAATTGACTCTGGGAAAGTCATCAAATTTCAACGATTTTCTTGCTTTATTAAGCGCTTGTCTTAATGCTAGCGTGACATAATGTTAACGTTACATCGAAGGACAGAATGAGCCAAACTTGGATTAAGTTTTTATCAACGGTATTCACCACTATTTTTATCATTTCAATGTCAACTGTGAACCAGTCCAATATAAAAGTAATCGCTACCCGGATGTTAACCCTCAGTCGGTGTAAATTATTCACGAATAGAAAAGGTGCTATCGTCATGCTAAAATGGGACAGAATCGATTTTGAGTAACATTAACACATTTTTAGACCTAAAAAACTTTATGATCGGGAATGACCAATTTCTTGTTACATGCAATACTGTTTTTATCCGACAAGTAGTCTTTGTTTTCAGTGATTTAATAAAGGTGTGTTTAGGCTTAAAACAGTTAGCAGTGGATCATGTCTGCTAATGTTACACAACAATTCGAGGACAGATTACCGTAACGTTATCACCATGCGCAATTACCGAAAATTTAAGTATATTACGAACGAAATGCAATGATTTTAGATATATTATTGTTTTAATTAACATTTCTTGCAAACATTATTCAACAGACAAGAATAAAATACTTACCAGATGTTACTGAAAAGCATCCTCAAAAAAGTGGTATATTGGTACCGGGAAGATTTTCTGTCTTTTTTGTCCTAAATATCGGCATATTTTTACATTTTTTTACCTTATTTAACACAATATTTTCATTATTTTAATACAAATCACTTCTATTAGGTGTTCTTATTGGGTTGGGGAAGGCAATTGCTGTATATATGACGTTGACATGCAATAACAATAAATGAAAGCAAATGGGCCAAATAATTGCCTTTTTTGTGAAATCTGCCATATTGGAGCATGCATACAAATACAAATAGGAATATAGGATTAGAGCATCGTGAACAGTGATAACAACAACAAGTTTTCCCGGCTGTTACATGCGCACGGTTCCACTAGTTGATATACCACTATAAAATGGTTTGTTGTTTCAACAGTATTACTTAAAGGGTAATCATATACATTGAAGTAGCAAAATTGTAAGTACATCGATGTGTAGTTTGTAAAAAAACAAAAAAGCTTATAATTAATCTAGCATGATAGGATGATACATATTATATATTATTTCCTTTTATGAACATACACGTTTTGTTTAAGGAAAATCATTTGTTTACAAACAACTTCAGCAATAATTCCATTCAAAATGCACAAAGATGTTTTCATTTTTTTACATAAAAGCTTCATTCCGGTGTATAGGAAAAATACTTTGCAAGTATTGCTTAGAGGAGGTATGATATGTATCATGTTATTTTGATATTACACCTATCACTGTAAAAGAATGTTAATTGAAAAAATTGAAAAAGTAAAGTCGTAACACCTAAACAAAATACTTGCCAAAAGCAAAACACAAGTAGTTGTATGTGTTCGACAGATGTTATATAAATTTGAACAATCATAATTAGATGTAAGCCCATGTAGTTTAATTTAATAAGTTGTTATTTTAGTCAAAGAAGTCCGCTGAAATCCTTTCTGGTATTTGAATCCCAATGACCTTGCGGTTATTGTGCAAAGTTATTTATGTTGGGCGCCAAATGTAACAGACTGCAAAAATTGCTATATGCATCTGTTGGGGATTGAACCCACAACTTCTTGCTCTGCAGTCCGACACTATAAAAAGGTAGAAAGTAATTGTGCCACTATATGGATTTCAAATACATTAGTTTATAGTTGCCTTCGTAATCAAGCTAATTAATTAGTTGAATAAATGAATCTAAACTTAAGAATTAACCATTATGTATGCTACGTCACTAATGATTTTTAGAGCCATTGCAAGATGTAAGGGAAATTTTGAATATGCTAAAATAGCCTCATGTGATACTTAATGTGTATCATAAAAAAAATCTGATCAAATAGGTAAGGTTTCAGTAAAAAAAGGTATAAACAGTTTTTTTTCAATTTACGACTATAATTAAAGGCACACAAAAAAGTTGATGTCAATTTTTGTTCATTTTAATGTATTAAATGTTTAACTCATTTGACTTGAATGTTAAAAAAAAATAAGAAATGTATGATTTGTGTAAGCCTTTTCCAAAAATTCAGTTAATTTTAAGCAACATGGCCACAAATTCCCCAATTAAAACACACCCACGTTTCTTTTATATTTTTTATCTGTTCACAAATGATATGCTTTTTTTCATCATTGAAGTCAAATCAGTTAAACATATTTTTTTTGGCATCAACCTATGTTGTTTGTTTCTTAGATTAGCCAAGAATGATCTATTTTAATTTTTCCATGTTGATTGTCATGTGAATCACATGATGATTGGATTTTTTGCAAAAATAATTTAACATAATTTTAATACCTCATTCAGTTGGCATTATTTCCTGTTTTCTTTATCTATATAAAAAAAAATAAAGCAATGACAACTGCTATATTATTTCCTGTGATTCTAAATAAATCAATTGGGATCCTGTAATATCAGAAACTGCGGTTGTATTTATACATATTTTCAATGCTTTTTATTGAAAAGTAATTTTTGGGATCTGGTCATTTCTTAACCTTTCCCTTTCATAACCGCTTGAACTTGGTCAAATTGTAATCGTTGTGTTAGTCTATTTGTAACCATTATGAAATCAATTGGTCAAATGTACAAAAAGGTAAAGGTTTTCATAGCAATAAATATATGTGAATACATTTTTTGTACTTGCATCTAAAAATATTTTGATATTTCGCCAACTTAGACCTGCTTAAACATTCCACTGAATTCTATCAAAATCTCCCTGTCTTTCTGAACAAATTCCAAGGAATGGGCTCAAAAAATATGGTATGTATGTAAGACTTAATTTCTTTCAACACAATACATAAACATGCCATTTTATAATCGTAATATTCTGGGAAGTAAATTGCTAATGAATACATGAATTGTAATAACTATATTAATGATAAAATAATGAATAATGAGTTCATCTGTCAGTAACATCAAATGAAATACCTAAAAAGTTTGGTAAACCAACAAGCTGTATAAATGACTGATTACTTAGAAGCATCATTAATTTTAAATATGGTAAATGGTAAGGAATAATTGTCCTCTTTATCATATTGTGGTTATAGGTAAAGTCAACAATGTACTGAAAACACATGAATTTCTTCTATTGTTTTGCATGTCAGTGATGCAAAAACCTTCGTACAGTGTCAGCTTACAAGACAAAATCACGTGTTAACAATTGCCTGAGGTCAGATAACAGTGAGTTTATTGAGACCTTGTCCTCAGCCTCTGTAGTAAAAAGCTAAGCAGTTCACTTTTTGGGCAACGCTCCGTGCAAAGTTTCATTGTGATATGTGACTTTTCTTAGATTGTTCTAAGCATAGTTATTATGAAATTTTCTTGGCCATTATTCTGAGCATAATCATTGTGAGATTTGCTTTTCTATCATTATGCGCCAGTCAATAGTAACCATGGCCCCTCCCCCCTAGGTCAGGGTGTATACCGGTGATAGCCGGAGAAATGGGCCGTGTTTTTACCTTCCAGGTGGCCCCGCAGTGCCCGGTGAATGCGGTGGTTTGTCTTCGCGAAAAAATAGCGGGGGTGGGCCTTACCTAGGGTCCCTGGGGTGCGGGGGCATTTTGCGGGTATTTTACCAGCAGTTTGTCTCTGCAGGGCGGGGATTTTACCAAGGCTTGGCTGGACCGTTAGTCAAAGTCCCCGCTATTCCCCGGACCTGGGGGGTCGTGGTTACAATTGACTGGTGCATTATAAGCATTATAATTATGAGATTTGCTCATCTTTTATTCTGATATAGTTTGTCTTTATGTCAACACATGTTAATAGTGTTTTCTATAGATGCAGAACCATAATTATTTTCATATTTTGAGAAAACAATTTTCCATTATAAACTCATTACTTTCTTGAAGTAATGAAAAAATACCTCTGTTTTTAACTGACTAGATATTAATGCCTTGTAAAACTTAATACTTAAAAAGCTTACCAAGTAATAGTTATTGCATCCAGCTGCCAGATTATTTGTCAAGTAAAGCAATTATAAATAAAACTTGCATATTGTGGGTGCGAATGGTGCTATACTAGCTAGCATGCATGCATGCACTGCTAAATTGCCCATTTAATACTTAATTAAAAATTTGGCAATTATTGTTTTATGTCAGACACCTATTAAATGATTTTATCTGAATTAATCCGGCAATTCCAAAATATTAGCGGAGGCATGAGCTTAAACACTACAGTTAGATACGTGTCAAGTCCTTGCACATAGGAGGTGCATTTGTTAGCATACTTAAATCTTAATTATCATACATCATAAGATTTTTTATTGTTTTTCAGACAGTTCATCTATGTGAATCTCAGTTTCATTAGCATAATTGACATGTTTCCTTTCAATATGAGCATTGTTATCAATAGTGAAAAATCAACTTGGCCAGAAGGGACTTTTCCCTCGACAGGTTGTAACGAAAATCCTTCTTACTGTCTAATTAATGTGGAAAAAAGATGTTATTATTTTCTGTAGTGTCAATGTGTCATCAAAAACAATAAATGGATCAACTACTTTATGAAAGCACAGATCGGTTCATTTCTGATACCAGAGTACGCTGAGTAAAGGCGGTGTTGTGCTGATCATCTGGTAATCATTTATTCTTTAAATTATAGATGGTTATTAATTTAAAGAATTTAGTTGATTATTTTTTATTGACAAAGTTTAGTTTTTTGCAATAAATAATTATGTTAATATCATGAATTGCTTGCATTTGTTTACATAAAAACTTATTAATGTAAATACCTCGCTGTTATTTCATTGGGTTAAAGCCAGAAGGAACCATTAGCAACATTAAAATATATTCAGTCACGGATATTTTTACAACGCTTAATTAATTTCATTGTGGTAATAAGTTATGACATTTGACAATAAATCTTCTTATTTTAAAGGATGTTTATTCTGTTCTGGTATCTATCTTTTTTGCATGTTTTTTATGCAAGAAGGTAGAACTTAATCTCATTTAGAGTTACATGGATTGATTAATGGATAAATAGAAAATAAAAAAGTAAGTCAAACTTAGTTTTCTATTAAATATTAGCTCTACTTCTCCGGTATATGTTCATGGCTGATCTTATAAATATAACCTTGCTCTTGATATCATGATTTTGTGTGAAATTTATCATTCTGACCTTCATGGGTTATAACATTTCTTTCTATATTTCAACATGTTATCAACATTCTTTGAAAGTGAGGCAACTCAGTTTAAGAATCAAATTTTATATGGCTTTGAAACTAGTGATCTGATAATTTCAAATAGTACTCAATATAATTTCAAATAATACTTTAATAGTAACCATAGATATTAACTTAATAAATTAATAGAATCTTAAATTAATTTAAATCTTCGAGTTAAAATGTTTTGGGGATTTTAATTGACTGTCAAATCAAATAAATCATTGTTAGCAATAAAGGTATGATTTTTTATAATATTTGAAAAAAAGTGAATAATTAAGTAATGAAGACTAACATTTATCGAAAATTTGTTTTGGGGTTTTGGAAATAAATTGTATCAACTGTTTAGCAGCAATACCATTTAAATCATTTACTGTCAATCTCATGTCATTATTGACAAACTTTGGTAAACACAAACAGTTTAGAAACACCAATATAACACAGTATTACATTTATTTGATGAATTTCTTTGATTTATTATTTTCTTGATTCATTGAGATTTTCCTATTTCATTGCATTTTATTTTAAGGCCAGCCTAAACTAAGCGAATATGTCAGAAGATAATCCGGAGCAGAATCACACAGCTGATGGTGCGGAGGAACCAGGGGGTAAAGGCAATGGCCCTCCTGCCAAATGCTGTATGGCCCTACGGCAGTGTCTCCACTCGTGCACACGGCCATGTACAACCAGATACAACCCTCTACCTCATGAGCCAAGTATTCCACAGATGATCTCGTACAGCCTACGCTGCCCGCCCCACGGGAAACTGGCCAAATATCTCATGTTTGTACTGATGTTTGGGGTATCATGGGCGGTGCTGATTTCATTAACTGGACCCCAGGGCCTGCCGGGAGGGAATTTCTTCTCCCTTGTGATCCTCTTCTTCTTCTGTGTAATTGGAGGATATCTTGTTACATTCATCAGACTCCCACCCTTGCTAGGTAAGTTCAGCATAAACAGTATATATCTCTTAGTACCCCTTGGTATAATTTCTAATTTAATAAGAAGAAGATAGGTGAATCGATATCTTTGTTTGTAGTTTGGTATTCAAACTTGCTACAACCAATTTTTTTTTCAAAATTTAAAACATTGATATTAAGTACTTTGGGAGAAAATACCTGAATATGTCTGACTGTATATGTCTGCTGGGTTTGTATATAATGCAAGAAAGAAGCCAACTATTTTAGACACTGTAAATTAATTGCTCTAATAAAATATTTGTTCACATTTCAGGAATGTTAATTGTTGGCTGTCTGTTAAGAAATGTTCCAAAAATAGACATAGTTGGCAATAACCTTGACAGTGGCTGGTCATCTGCTCTGAGGTAAATGAGCTAATATTTGATTCAACATTCAGAACAAATGCATTATATAATCAATTCAATTAAAATATTCAACATGAATAAAGTATTATAAAAGTATTCAAGTAATTTAAAAATTAATTATAAACATAAAGAATTATGTGTACATGGAAAAATACAAACATAAGATTAAAAATATTGATACTTCATCCAAGATTGAATGAGCGTTTATGATATATGTACAAGTAATGAAGAAACCTCCTCCTTATCTCAGGCAGATAGCCCTTACGGTGATCTTGATTCGGGCTGGTCTAGGGCTGGATCCTGCGGCCCTCCGGAAGCTGTCATTTGCGGTTGTCCGTCTGGCGTTCTCCCCGTGTCTGATGGAGTGTGTTGCTGAGGCAGTGGCAGCTCACTTCCTTCTTGGGCTGCCCTGGATCTGGTGCTTTATGCTCGGGTAAGGCATCTAAGAGACTTTTTTTTTAATGGTGACGTTTGGTAGTGAAATGATTAACTTTAGGTAGATGTATATCATATAGATAAGAATTGGTCAATGACCCTGTTGATGCTTCTTTTTTTATATGAATTTGATTTCTTAGGTATCCAGCTGTTATATTTACAGTTTATTTTATAAATATATAGTTTGTATGTAAAGAGGCCCTATTTATTTCATTACATCTCAGATGTAATTATGTACTCAAAATCAAGAAATGTGCAACATAAAATTCTGAATACATTTTCTGTATCCGATTATTCTTCTGTCAACAAAACTTCAAAGCTCACATAGCATGACTGACTTTATTTCTCTGTCCAGGTTTGTGCTGGCAGCAGTTTCCCCAGCCGTGGTTGTCCCCTCCCTGCTCAACCTGTCAGATCGAGGCTACGGAATCAACAAGGGAATCCCAACCTTGGTAATCGCGGCTGCCAGTATTGACGATGTCCTTGCCATCACTGGCTTTGGTGTCTGTCTGGGTATCGCCTTCTCAGAAGGTATGTTAATAAAATCTGTTATTAGTTAAATACATAAACATCTAAAGCTTTTTAGTTTGGTGACAATTTGCATAAGTATTTTTTTAAACTGAACTCTTTGGTTAATTTTTCTGTTGCCTTTCAAATTTTTAAATACACTTTTGTAATAATTTTACTCTAATATGAGCCGCATCGCGCGATTTTGGGCCTTCGGACATAATGATTACAAATGAAATAATCATTAGTAAAAAATGCCAAAAATAATGATTTTTTCTATGTAAATCAATTTCTTCCAAACTTCTGTATTTTTAAGATTTGTCATTGGTGCATCATTTTCTCGATAATTTATGACCATTGGTTTACTCATGTTTCCATAGCAACCATGGATTTCGTCCTGACATATTTTGACCGGAATAATAGTCTGTGTTTAAAATGGCCAAATGTATTAATAATACAAAAATGATTCATTATTTTTATCTTAATTAATGGTCCTTGAAGATTCTGTGATAAGAAAATAATCTAAATTATAAGCTAGTTGTAATATTGATACATTAAGTTTGCACTTCATTTGAATAATGTGCTTTGGTAACGATGTCATTAGTAAGCACGTATCTTACGCAATTTAAGTGATATCATTATGAAAATTTCAAAATATATTCCTGAAATATCATTTCATTCAAATACCGTAAAACATTGTAATAGCAAATATATGTCCAAAGGCCCAAAATCGCGCGACGCGACTCATATAAAGGTGTACAGGTCTTCACTCTGGTTGACTCAGACTCCTATCAAAAGGCTCATGTTGAAATGATCCTATTTACAGGAGATTTAGCCCTGTCCATATTAAAGGGTCCTTTGGAGGCTATTGTGGGTGTCTTGTACGGCATTTTGGGCGGGCTCATCATCTGGTACATTCCCAACAGGGCTAGTGTAAGTTGCAGAACATTTTCCAATCCACTCCACGCTCATACCAGTTAGTGCCACTTTATGAACATTATATAAATTGATCTAAAGACAAAAAATTAAAGCAAATAATTGTAAACCTTGTGATCTAGGAAATTGCCTAATTCATATTGTCCTGTCAAAGTGCAAACTGTCCCGGATATTAACGCTTCAAAAAAGTATTTGTCAATGAAAGTTCATTGCAAAAGAAATAGTCTGGCATGTCCTATGTTCTATAATTTGCTGATCAAGTTGATCTTTTTTCGCTAAACTTTCATGGCTTGACATCATGCTATCTACTATTAAAAAGCAAACATGGTAAACATGTTGGATATATATGTGTTGTTTATATGTGTAGTACATGTGTATGTGTATATGCTCTCCAGCGCCATGTTATCCTATACCGCACATTCCTGCTGTTTGGGTTGGGGCTGATGTCAACATTCGGTAGCAGTAAGATGGAGTTCCCGGGGGCGGGACCACTGGGATGTCTCACCCTCGCCTTCGTAGCCGGCTTCAGGTGGAAGAAGGAGGACTGGTCAAGCAATGGAGGGGTAGGTAGGGGAGTGGTCATTGGTCAGCGTGTTTTACGTTTATTGTTGATCTGTGTTTTAGCTTGTCTGTTTTTCAAAGAAAAAATCCAGGCATGCCTATTGGCATTGTGTGGAAACTTTCATGTTGGGCATAACTACAAAACAGCAAAAGATATTTACAAGGGACTTGGTTTACATGATAAAGACAACAATGTTCTTATATTGAGCCAAACCCATAACTCTAGCTAAACAATGTTTTGACTTATGTCCCTTTGTTTACTGAGATGAACTGATGAGTGTTGTGCTCTCTTGAAATTAAATCTTGGTTCAAATATTGAATTTTTTGTGGGTAATATCATTCTGAAATGTTAATGAGTTTGGTTCTTATAACCTATTAGGAAATTGTAAGAAATTCTACTGAAGTGTTGTACCATATCACTATGGTTAATTATCTGGTTTGAACACAATTGTCTAAAAGATTTTGTGATTTTGTAGTACTGGTACATTATATCTATATGTTTGGTCAAAATGTTTGTATTTCTTATTTCAACAATGGTGGAATTTTATCTTGCTTATCCCCTGCTATGATAACTGCTTTTTAACAATACCATAGTACATTATAGTATTATTACCTTCTATAAAGGTGTATAAAAATGGCTCTCACTTATCATTCGATTAGTTGCTTCACTATAGAATTTTGAGAGAGGAGAAGAATTAATGGATCATCATAAGATACATTACAGTTCCTATTATTGTTAGAAAATGTGATCCATTGTAGAATGTTAGTTGATAATGAAACATTATTTTTATAGCCTGTTGTTGACATTTCTGTGTGTTTTCATCCTGTTGACTGTGTTAATGTTAGTTAATGTATTCTAAAAGGCCCTTATTGTTACCATGTGATACAAACGCATAAATGTCTTTGTTCACGTAAAAGAATACAATTAGACTTGTTCACAAGGACAATAAAAAAGTATTGTTGATGCTGCAATGTCAATTTGCTATTACTGCTGTGTGAGCTAAGGTCAACGTTTTAATATTAAAGGAAAAATATCCATTAATTGTGTATTTATGAAGTTGTTTAATTAAAATTCTACATTTGTTGTTGTATATTATAGTTTAAATGCTTCATTGACTTTATTCTATGAACCCATATACTAGTAGACTTTCTTTTCAATATGAACATAGCTTTACTATGGAGGTTTCACAGTGCCTTTGTTGAACGTTAATTCAATATTTCGTTTTAAATTTGTGTGCACATCAATTTTTTGAATATTGCGAAATTTAAGCTCTTTCAAAATGTAAATGATCTTCAGTATTTAGAGGAGATACATATATTGCTAAAATCTGTTATCCTAATGACTCCATTGAGCACAAAGTTTTTAAAATATAATGTACTTCATGTATTTCCGATCTTTACAGAAGGAACCTATGACTCAGATAGTGGCCATACTGTGGATGATTTTCCAGCCCCTGTTGTTTGGGTTGATAGGTTCAGCTGTAGACATCTCCAAGATAGACGCAGGATCTGTTGGTAGGCAGTATATACATTTCAACCATCTGTTTTACCTGTTATTTCAAGTTTAAATAGATACTCTTACATGTGCAAATAAATTTAAATGACTCGGTTGTTCCAATTAAATAGGGCTTAATTTCCACAAATTGGTCATTTATTTGGACCTCCTGAGAATGGCCAAAACCAAACTATCAAGAGAAAAGACCTTAAAATTAAAATTATCTATCTTAATGTTCAGCAAGGTTTCATTGTCTTCCATGGCATGTCTTATTTTAAGTTTCTTTCAATAATTTTACTAGCAACTCACTTTAACATGCAAATAGTAGTTGAAGCAATTTGATTTACTCCTCATTACACTACTTTTGGCTGTTCCAGGTAAAGGTATCGGTGTGCTGGGTATTGGTATGGTGATTCGACTGATCGTCTCGTTTTTCTCAGTATTCGGCACAGATCTTAACCTTAAGGAGCGACTCTTCATTCCATTTGCTTGGTTACCAAAAGCTACTGTACAGGTATAGATGAAGCATGAAGAGTACATGTAGCTTTGTTGCAAAAACAAGTTGATTCTTCACACATGTACACACTTTTATTTGCTGTTTTTTTTTTCTTTGAAGACATTTGCAAACTAAGGTAGTGACAGAAATATTTTACTGTAAATATGCTAAAATGTATATGAAATTATGATATTGGTCATAAATGCCGATCTCTGTCACAACTTTAAAATCTGTACTACCTGGTAATAATTTGCAGTTGGAGAAATCATCACATGTTAGTATAAAAATATGTTAGGATAGATTTTACACAGGGGATAGTGTATAGTCTGTTATTGTATAAAGCAGATTGCTTGCAATTTGTGTAAACACCTTAAACCACTGAATTCTAGGCGGCCATTGGTGCCCTTGCTATGGACAAGGCTATGGAGATGGGAGACAGTGAGGGTGTCGCTTATGGGAAGGAGATTCTCACCCTTGCGGTCCTCAGTATTGTGATCACTGCTCCCATCGGGGCCGCCATCATTGCGATTACCGGCCCCATACTTCTGCACCACACTGAGAGAGAGCAGAGCCTGGAGTATGTGGCAGAGGAGGTAGAGGAAGGGACTGATAATGAAGAGAAAGGGTGAGTGTAATGTAGCGTAGGTATGTCAACAAGTCACACAAATATATACTGAAAATATAAGAAATAATAACGCTATGACACTAAGGATGAAACAGGAACCTTAACATTAAGTGAAGAGTCATTTGTTTTATGGTTGTCATCAAGCTGGTCAGGGTTTTTTCTTCTAAATACTCCAGATTCCTCATCACCAAAAAAACAAGTTTTTCCTGTTGTATTATATCTAAACATTAATACTGACATTTCTATGAAACAAATTTTAATAAAAATGATTAGGATTATTATTGATAAGCCCAGTGATTTTAGTGAGGATTGTTATGTTCTTACTAGTATGTAGTTCACAGTTTCATTCCGTTTCATACAGGGGTTTAAACAATGGTTATCTTTTAGAAGTGCAATAGGGCGTAGACATTTACATAGCATTTAATATTCTTTATTAATATGTGTTTTTTGTCTCTTTTTACAGAACTCTTTTGCAAGATCAAACAGATATAGTATGAAAGTGCTACGAAAAAGGTAAATACAAAATAGTTATCTCATGTTATAGGGTGCATTCTGGGTTTTCAACCATGTGCAAATTGCAACTCTGCATTAATACAATTTATTTTCAATGTATGTTAAAGAACAATGTTAATGTTTTCTTTGGCATTAAACCAACAAGTTTCAAAATTTCATCAACAGTGTAGGATGTAATGGTACAAAATAGCATGTAGTTAATTCATAAATGACACAACTGGCCATCAGTTTTGATTATTTCAATTAACATCTTAAAATGATCTTTAGATTATTCGTAATCATAAAAGTAAAATATGAGTAATTTTCATTGACTATAAAATTGATAGACAGTTATGGGGAATGAACTCTTTGAGGTGTTTTCAAGGATAATGTTTTATTAAAAATTGACTTTGGGCACAGAAACAACATTATTTATGTGCAGTATTTAGCACATTATACAAGTTTTACAGTTCCATTGTTAGGTTGTCTGGTCTTAACAGAAAATCATTATATAGTCATAGCGTTGGTATCATCTTAAATGATGATGATGGAAATTATCATCACTTTGCAGATAATTTGATACTTCTGTGGACAAGAACGGTGAAATATGTTGTGAAAGCATTCCATGACCATTACTCAAAAACATTCAAGATAATTATTCACGTATGTTTCAAGTGCAAGCTCTGGCTCTAATTATGTCTAGCTCATTTATAAGATCATCTGTCAATTATGTTTGCTTATTTTCAGAACACTGATGAGGCAGCTGCTTGCTTATGGACTAAAACTGAAGCTTCAAATGAAATCTTATTACAATGATTTACAACTTTCAAATATTTGTATTTACATGATATAAATACTACAAATTTGATTTCAGAGTATGTTCTAGTCTAATTGCTTACAAAGTTGATTTCATTAATATTATACTAAGTCAGTATATTATACTTTTACATCAAGACACTTATCCCCGGATGAATCTGACTACAAATGATATGATCATATCAATTTTTACCATATTCATTTTACATTTCATTATTTATTTCTTTGTGACACACAGCGCTTGTTTTACATTTGTTTTTTTATTGATTTTGTAATTATTGATTTGAAATGTATATACAAAGCAATTATTTGTAAATAAGCATTTGTATATAAATTATTTAGTTTAGATTGTTTTGTTTTTTTCTTACCAGAAAACATACATTGGGTATTTATGTTGCCTACATAGCTTGGTTTCACCAGACATGTGTTCATAGGACATAACATCCTGCAGTTTGAACGCTTTTCATCAACAAACATGTATCTATATGACTCCTGAGTTTATAGGTTGAAAGTGCCTTTAGGAAAGTCAGCAAACCAGTGCCTTCAGGTTTCATTAGCCTGTTGAAAGTCTTTATACCACCCAACAAGTGCCTATAGGACTCTTGAGCCCATAGGTTGAAAGTCTTAATACTGCCCAACAAGTGCCTATAGGACTCTTGAGATCATATGTTGAAAGTCTTTATAACACCCAACAAGTGCCTATAGGACTCTTGAGCCCATAGGTTGAAAGTCTTTATTCCACCAAACAATAGCCTATAGGACTCTTGAACCCATAGGTTAAAGTCTTAATACCACCCAACAAGTGCCTATAGGACTCTTGAGCCAATAGGTTGAAAGTCTTTATTCCAACAAACAAGTGCCTATAGGACTCTTGAGCCCATAGGTTGAAAGTCTTTATAACACCCAACAAGTGCCTATAGGACTCTTTAGCCCATAGGTTGAAAGTCTTAATACTGCCCAACAAGTGCCTATAGGACTCTTGAGCCCATAGGTTGAAAGTCTTTATTCCACAAAACGATAGCCTATAGGACTCTTGAGCCCATAGGTTAAAGTCTTAATACCACCCAACAAGTGCCTATAGGACTCTTGAGCCCATAGGTTGAAAGTCTTTATAACACCCAACAAGTGCCTATAGGACTCTTTAGCCCATAGGTTGAAAGTCCTAATAACACACAACAAGTGCGTTTAGGACTCTTGAGCCCATAGTTTAAAAGTCTTTATTCCACCAAACAATAGCCTATAGGACTCACAACTCCTTATGGTGAAATTCTGCTCCACCAAACAAGTGCCTATAGGACTCACAACTCCTTATGTTGAAATTCTGCTCCACCACACAAGTGCCTACATGTATATGATTCATGGGCCCATAGGTTGAATGTCTTTATTCCACCACACAAGTGCCTACAATGTATATGACTCATGGGCCCATAGGTTGAATGTCTTTATTCCACCACACAAGTGCCTACAATGTATATGACTCATGGGCCCATAGGTTGAATGTCTATATTCCACCACACAAGTGCCTACACGTATATGACTCATGGACCCATAGGTTGAATGTCTATATTCCACCACACAAGTGCCTACAATGTATATGACTCATGGACCCATAGGTTGAATGTCTATATTCCACCACACAAGTGCCTACATGTTATGACTCATGGACCCATAGGTTGAATGTCTATATTCCACCACACAAGTGCCTACACGTATATGACTCATGGGCCCATAGGTTGAATGTCTATATTCCACCACACAAGTGCCTACATGTTATGACTCATGGGCCCATAGGTTGAATGTCTATATTCCACCACACAAGTGCCTACATGTATATGACTCATGGGCCCATAGGTTGAATGTCTATATTCCACCACACAAGTGATATATGTTATGACTCATGGGCCCATAGGTTGAATGTCTATATTCCACCACACAAGTGCCTACATGTATATGACTCATGGGCCCATAGGTTGAATGTCTATATTCCACCACACAAGTGCCTACAAGTATATGACTCATGGGCCCATAGGTTGAATGTCTATATTCCACCACACAAGTGCCTACAAGTATATGACTCATGGGCCCATAGGTTGAATGTCTATATTCCACCACACAAGTGCCTACACGTATATGACTCATGGGCCCATAGGTTGAATGTCTATATTCCACCACACAAGTGCCTACACGTATATGACTCATGGGCCCATAGGTTGAATGTCTATATTCCACCACACAAGTGCCTACATGTTATGACTCATGGGCCCATAGGTTGAATGTCTATATTCCACCACACAAGTGCCTACATGTTATGACTCATGGGCCCATAGGTTGAATGTCTATATTCCACCACACAAGTGCCTACATGTATATGACTCATGGGCCCATAGGTTGAATGTCTATATTCCACCACACAAGTGCCTACAAGTATATGACTCATGGGCCCATAGGTTGAATGTCTATATTCCACCACACAAGTGCCTACACGTATATGACTCATGGGCCCATAGGTTGAATGTCTATATTCCACCACACAAGTGCCTACACGTATATGACTCATGGGCCCATAGGTTGAATGTCTATATTCCACCAGACAAGTGCCTACACGTATATGACTCATGGGCCCATAGGTTGAATGTCTATATTCCACCACACAAGTGCCTACATGTTATGACTCATGGGCCCATAGGTTGAATGTCTATATTCCACCACACAAGTGCCTACACGTATATGACTCATGGGCCCATAGGTTGAATGTCTATATTCCACCACACAAGTGCCTACACGTATATGACTCATGGGCCCATAGGTTGAATGTCTATATTCCACCACACAAGTGCCTACACGTATATGACTCATGGGCCCATAGGTTGAATGTCTATATTCCACCACACAAGTGCCTACACGTATATGACTCATGGGCCCATAGGTTGAATGTCTATATTCCACCACACAAGTGCCTACATGTATATGACTCATGGGCCCATAGGTTGAATGTCTATATTCCACCACACAAGTGCCTACATGTATATGACTCATGGGCCCATAGGTTGAATGTCTATATTCCACCACACAAGTGCCTACACGTATATGACTCATGGGCCCATAGGTTGAATGTCTATATTCCACCACACAAGTGCCTACATGTATATGACTCATGGGCCCATAGGTTGAATGTCTATATTCCACCACACAAGTGCCTACACGTATATGACTCATGGGCCCATAGGTTGAATGTCTATATTCCACCACACAAGTGCCTACATGTTATGACTCATGGGCCCATAGGTTGAATGTCTATATTCCACCACACAAGTGCCTACATGTTATGACTCATGGGCCCATAGGTTGAATGTCTATATTCCACCACACAAGTGCCTACACGTATATGACTCATGGGCCCATAGGTTGAATGTCTATATTCCACCACACAAGTGCCTACACGTATATGACTCATGGGCCCATAGGTTGAATGTCTATATTCCACCACACAAGTGCCTACACGTATATGACTCATGGGCCCATAGGTTGAATGTCTATATTCCACCACACAAGTGCCTACACTTATATGACTCATGGGCCCATAGGTTGAATGTCTATATTCCACCACACAAGTGCCTACATGTATATGACTCATGGGCCCATAGGTTGAATGTCTATATTCCACCACACAAGTGCCTACAAGTATATGACTCATGGGCCCATAGGTTGAATGTCTATATTCCACCACACAAGTGCCTACACGTATATGACTCATGGGCCCATAGGTTGAATGTCTATATTCCACCACACAAGTGCCTACACGTATATGACTCATGGGCCCATAGGTTGAATGTCTATATTCCACCACACAAGTGCCTACATGTTATGACTCATGGGCCCATAGGTTGAATGTCTATATTCCACCACACAAGTGCCTACATGTTATGACTCATGGGCCCATAGGTTGAATGTCTATATTCCACCACACAAGTGCCTACATGTATATGACTCATGGGCCCATAGGTTGAATGTCTATATTCCACCACACAAGTGCCTACAAGTATATGACTCATGGGCCCATAGGTTGAATGTCTATATTCCACCACACAAGTGCCTACACGTATATGACTCATGGGCCCATAGGTTGAATGTCTATATTCCACCACACAAGTGCCTACACGTATATGACTCATGGGCCCATAGGTTGAATGTCTATATTCCACCAGACAAGTGCCTACACGTATATGACTCATGGGCCCATAGGTTGAATGTCTATATTCCACCACACAAGTGCCTACATGTTATGACTCATGGGCCCATAGGTTGAATGTCTATATTCCACCACACGAGTGCCTACACGTATATGACTCATGGGCCCATAGGTTGAATGTCTATATTCCACCACACGAGTGCCTACACGTATATGACTCATGGGCCCATAGGTTGAATGTCTATATTCCACCACACAAGTGCCTACACGTATATGACTCATGGGCCCATAGGTTGAATGTCTATATTCCACCACACAAGTGCCTACACGTATATGACTCATGGGCCCATAGGTTGAATGTCTATATTCCACCACACAAGTGCCTACATGTATATGACTCATGGGCCCATAGGTTGAATGTCTATATTCCACCACACAAGTGCCTACATGTATATGACTCATGGGCCCATAGGTTGAATGTCTATATTCCACCACACAAGTGCCTACACGTATATGACTCATGGGCCCATAGGTTGAATGTCTATATTCCACCACACAAGTGCCTACATGTATATGACTCATGGGCCCATAGGTTGAATGTCTATATTCCACCACACAAGTGCCTACACGTATATGACTCATGGGCCCATAGGTTGAATGTCTATATTCCACCACACAAGTGCCTACATGTTATGACTCATGGGCCCATAGGTTGAATGTCTATATTCCACCACACAAGTGCCTACATGTTATGACTCATGGGCCCATAGGTTGAATGTCTATATTCCACCACACAAGTGCCTACACGTATATGACTCATGGGCCCATAGGTTGAATGTCTATATTCCACCACACAAGTGCCTACACGTATATGACTCATGGGCCCATAGGTTGAATGTCTATATTCCACCACACAAGTGCCTACACGTATATGACTCATGGGCCCATAGGTTGAATGTCTATATTCCACCACACAAGTGCCTACACTTATATGACTCATGGGCCCATAGGTTGAATGTCTATATTCCACCACACAAGTGCCTACATGTATATGACTCATGGGCCCATAGGTTGAATGTCTATATTCCACCACACAAGTGCCTACATGTATATGACTCATGGGCCCATAGGTTGAATGTCTATATTCCACCAGACAAGGGCCTACACGTATATGACTCATGGGCCCATAGGTTGAATGTCTATATTCCACCACACAAGTGCCTACACGTATATGACTCATGGGCCCATAGGTTGAATGTCTATATTCCACCAGACAAGTGCCTACACGTATATGACTCATGGGCCCATAGGTTGAATGTCTATATTCCACCACACAAGTGCCTACATGTTATGACTCATGGGCCCATAGGTTGAATGTCTTTATTCCACCACACAAGTGCCTACATGTATATGACTCATGGGCCCATAGGTTGAATGTCTATATTCCACCACACAAGTGCCTACACGTATATGACTCATGGGCCCATAGGTTGAATGTCTATATTCCACCACACAAGTGCCTACACGTATATGACTCATGGGCCCATAGGTTGAATGTCTATATTCCACCACACAAGTGCCTACACGTATATGACTCATGGGCCCATAGGTTGAATGTCTATATTCCACCACACAAGTGCCTACACGTATATGACTCATGGGCCCATAGGTTGAATGTCTATATTCCACCACACAAGTGCCTACATGTATATGACTCATGGGCCCATAGGTTGAATGTCTATATTCCACCACACAAGTGCCTACACGTATATGACTCATGGGCCCATAGGTTGAATGTCTATATTCCACCACACAAGTGCCTACACGTATATGACTCATGGGCCCATAGGTTGAATGTCTATATTCCACCACACAAGTGCCTACACGTATATGACTCATGGGCCCATAGGTTGAATGTCTATATTCCACCACACAAGTGCCTACATGTTATGACTCATGGGCCCATAGGTTGAATGTCTATATTCCACCACACAAGTGCCCACATGTTATGACTCATGGGCCCATAGGTTGAATGTCTATATTCCACCACACAAGTGCCTACACGTATATGACTCATGGGCCCATAGGTTGAATGTCTATATTCCACCACACAAGTGCCTACACGTATATGACTCATGGGCCCATAGGTTGAATGTCTATATTCCACCACACAAGTGCCTACACGTATATGACTCATGGGCCCATAGGTTGAATGTCTATATTCCACCACACAAGTGCCTACACGTATATGACTCATGGGCCCATAGGTTGAATGTCTATATTCCACCACACAAGTGCCTACACGTATATGACTCATGGGCCCATAGGTTGAATGTCTTTATTCCACCACACAAGTGTCTACACGTATATGACTCATGGGCCCATAGGTTGAATGTCTATATTCCACCACACAAGTGCCTACACGTATATGACTCATGGGCCCATAGGTTGAATGTCTATATTCCACCACACAAGTGCCTACACGTATATGACTCATGGGCCCATAGGTTGAATGTCTATATTCCACCACACAAGTGCCTACACGTATATGACTCATGGGCCCATAGGTTGAATGTCTTTATTCCACCACACAAGTGCCTACACGTATATGACTCATGGGCCCATAGGTTGAATGTCTATATTCCACCACACAAGTGCCTACACGTATATGACTCATGGGTCCATAGGTTGAATGTCTATATTCCACCACACAAGTGCCTACACGTATATGACTCATGGGTCCATAGGTTGAATGTCTTTATTCCACCACACAAGTGCCTACACGTATATGACTCATGGGCCCATAGGTTGAATGTCTATATTCCACCACACAAGTGCCTACACGTATATGACTCATGGGCCCATAGGTTGAATGTCTATATTCCACCACACAAGTGCCTACATGTATATGACTCATGGGCCCATAGGTTGAATGTCTTTATTCCACCAGACAAGTGCCTAAAGGTTGAACAGATATGTCAAAAGCTGTGAAACCTTATTAACATTACATTATTGCAGTTTTGTCTCAAGTAGTATATGTGCATATAAGGCTTTACACTGCTTGAACTACTTTTGGGGTTTAAACTTTCAAGGCTCAACTCCGATTTATGACTACTAAAAGGACATCTCATGTTCCCACATATACCACATCAATAATGACAATACCAATTATTGCCTTGAATTGGATGTCTCTAACAATTACAACAGGTATATGATGTTGAGACCCAGCAAATTCTGGTCAAGATTATTTTATTTTCCCACTCTGTTTCTTCAAATGCTCTTCACCTATAGGGGAGGGGAGGGGGGGCAGAAGTGTTAGCATATTAAAATTCACACTCAGGCCTTGCCAATTCAGCGAGTGCTCTGATATGATTGTAAGTCACTTTAGGTTTTTGGAGCATAGTGCACAGACAGAACGTTACCCTGGTGAGAGCTACCCTCGTTCTTTTATGTGCACCAGTGTATAGCACTGTCACACGGGACCCCCAATTATTGTCCTCCCGGAAGACTATTATAGGATTTTTAGCGAAGCGACCGGGAATTGAAACTGCGACCCCTGGATTGAAGTCAAGTGTGTTACCATTATACCATGGATCAGCCACTATCACCTGTCTGAGCTGTAACTGTGAAACCAGTGATAAATAGTGTCATTAATCATAACTATGTCTAAGGCTTACATAATATTACAAATACTTGGATTAATAATATCTATCATATGTTTCCGGTCTGGATAGAAAATTTTGCCCAATGGCACACACTTAATACTGTCACGAGGCTTGCCAAGTTACCCGCCACCCAGCAAGTCTGGGCAGCGAAATTTAGGGTTAGGATTTATATTTTCTTGCTTACCTAAACTTGAAAACACATTTTTGTACATATCACCAAAAAGCGGGTGCAACATTGTTTATTGACATAATGAAGCAAAGTTTACTAGTTCTTCTAAAAATCATGTTTTTGAAGATTGATTTTTTTCATTTTATTTTATTAAAAGTATTTCATACTTATATAATTGATTGAGCTTGATTTCTTTTGAAAATTCTTCCTGCAAGTATGAGGATTCAGAAGGATATTATTGGTTCTTCCAAGGTATTACAGCATATTTTATACATCATATGTATTACAAAGTGATGTATGGAAACGCAGACAAACACTGGAGACAATAGTGATAATTTATCAATATTTATTATGACATAATTTACTTTATATAATTATCATTAGACAAATATATTAACATTCATCGACAAGCAATACATCAAAAAATTTGCAACAAAAATACAAGTAAAGCACATACATGTAAATGAAATGTCAAATGGTACTTAATTAACCATACATGTGCACCAATATAGTTTTAATACCTCCTGCACAAAATGACTTAGCTATCTTGCTTATAAATATATCTAAATACATTGAACTATAAACAATCATGTATGGCAAGAGGTTATAAAGAGATCATTTGTTTCTTGAAAATTCTGAGAACAACAGCAATATGCAGTGAAAAATACTACAAAAATATTCTACATTACTATACCAATACTAGACTTTTGCCAGGTCTAGCATTACACGCTAATCATTGGAGCCATTAGTACACAGTGAACAATTACCATGCATTAGAATGGTTATCTTATATATCAGAGAAAGATGCCCTTATATATTGTAAACAATTATGGTAAAGATTGGAGAATTTCTTCAGTGTAAGTTTAAAGGGAACAGACAGTGCTCATTTTGTAAAATAATGAGTCATAGTTCTTCAATTAAGAAGGAATTTTCCAAAAGAGCTTTTTCAAACACCCTCATATATATAACTTACCCTATACAAAGTTTTGTGACAAGATTAGAGAGTGGACAGTCTCAATTTGGCTAATTTTTAAACAGGACCAAGGGGGTCAAGAGTGACCTTAGCAATCTGGGATGTTATATATACATGTAACCTGAATGTATAAGATTTTAATGCTCGTAAACATAGGCTAACTGTTGCTAAAGTTAGAGGAGACATTTGGTCAATTTGTGATAGAAGAGAATATACTTAAAGGGCCATAATTCGGCAGTGACTTTTGTGATTTGGCTTGTTATAAACAAGATAGATTAACAAGGTACTAATACTGACAGAATGTTATGCCCCCAATTTATAAAAAAGATTATGTTAAATAATACACAATTAAGAAAGTATACAATTTCCTAGACTCCATCAGCCAGCCTTATTTACCCACCATGAGTGACCCAACATGTCGTTATCAAAGGTGTATACAAGAAAAGATACAATTCATGCACAGATACAAGTTATTGTATTTAAGTCAGCTAAATGTATATATATCAAGTTCTAATGACTGCAGATAAAGATCAGTAACCACAGCAACATATCATCTTTCAGTTTATCAGCTGTTACAGGTAATTCTATTGAAACATACATGTCATGTTGCCTAGGAACAGTAGAGATTACTGTGACAGTAAATACATTTCCATTAAAACAAACTTGAGGAGAAATGTTCCACTGCAAGAGAATTATTCCCTCCATGTAGCTCAGACATGTTATAGGTGCATTATTATTCAGACATGTTATAAGTGCATTAAATGCTATTTCCTATAAACTATTTAAACTGAGAGCACTGTTTGAGATTGTTCATGACTATGTCAAGTATGTTAATGTATGTTAACATCTATAAAGTGTGTTTGTTGGAAACACTGCATGATTTTAATGTCCATTAGTGGCACATCGATTCTGTACATGTCTCACACAATGCCACAGATGTCCGCTGCAACGTACAACACAGTATTTGTACATGACTTGAATGCCGTACTATGTCATAGAAAATGACAAAATGTTGTTTGATATGAAACATCTCTATCATCCACCATGATGTGTATTATGGGTTTTCACAAGCAAATTCCACTTAAAAAGTTGGATGCAAACACACTATAATTAATCGGCTTACACAATTCATATATTATTACATTCTTACAGTCATTGACAAAAGAATTTATATAAGCTATATTGTTCTCTTCATTCATATCATAGTTACTTAGTAACACAGAAAATATCATTCCCTTTAGATCTGAATCATGTAGATTCAAAACTAAATATTTTTTTCTTTTATTATGTTGGTAAAGAATTACTTCTCTGACATAATAATAATAATAATAATAATAATAATAATAATAATAATAATAATACATATTTTTATACATATTTTTCATTTAAATAATTCTTATTTTGGAGATATGCTCCAAGCATTAAATTCTGGACATGGTTCTCTGATAATTTCCTACGGTCTAATGGCTCAATTACCAGTACATCATTTAAAGCTGTTCTGTTCAACAAAGTCAATGATGAAACAGGAGACTGTGGAAAAAAACAAAGGTGCATCTTCTCTGTACCTTAAATTTCATTGTGGACCACTTATGGATAAAAGCAGTATACTCACTATACTCGTATTTGACAGTTTTCGCTTTTCAATACCTATAATTGTACAAGCATCGTACTATATAGTTAGCATTTTTTTTTTTTTTTAGATAAAGTACTGAATTTAATATCAACCCCAACATTCAGTTATAACAATATTTTGATATTTTTGTCAAATACTTATTGTCTAATAATGTTGTGTTTGCCTGTGTCTCTAGTTCAATGTCTTGTCTGTTCTTCATCCTTGCGACTTTATACTTCGGCTAAATATGATGCTTGGTGACTTGTCCATGTAGTTTCCATTACATGTATATCATGTATAACTAGTCATTAACCCAATGTTAAGAGACAATGCAAATCAAGAACTAAAATCCAAAAGGAAATAATATAGATATTAATTAACAATAAAACATTTATCAGCAAACATTTTGACCATGACCTTATAGGTCAGTAGAGGTGGTGTTTTCTAATAACATAGCACATTCACCCATGAAGACGTCTTATTCATGTATACATTGACTATTGTAAAATGTGAAAAGAATGTTGAGATTCATTAGTGACATCCTTTTGTTAAATAAGCCACAACTATTAAAATAGACTTTCAAAGCTAACTCTAAAGAAAGAAAATGTGATTAATTGGGAAAGCTACAACAAAATGCATTTCATAAATGTTTGTGAGAATGTCTGCTATGAAAGGATGTCATACAATTTAGACATTTAAAATCTTTTACGCATTAAGTGTAACAAACAATGCTAACATAGATGGCATTATGACCTAAAATAATTTTTCTTCACAACTTCAAAGCCAAATACTGTTTTAACACTGTTGGTATTGGCAAGTCTTTGAGTTTGTGAATGAAGGTCTTTCCTAAGCAAACATCACTTATGTGCTTTCTGATCTCCCTCCTGCAGATCTGTTTTAGAGTTCTTGGTGTTTTTGCTTCAATATCTAACAGTTCAATGAGCTGAGGATCTCCATTCCGAGCATACAGAATTTTTCTAACATACCTAATTTCACTGTTTGAAACACCTACATGAATGAGCAATTTCAGAATTTCTAGTGTTTTGTATTTCAGTGACCAGAACAAGGGAGAAAGCTGTGTGTTTGCCGGGTAGCGAGGACCTTCCAGACTACTGCCGTTCATGATGAGCATTTTAATGATCCCAGAGCTAACCCGGTACATCATGGCAGTAATCAGTGGGGTGTGATGATAAACATCAGTTTTGTTCACACTAGCACCATTCACAATTAAGTATTCCACTAAGTCAGGCATTTGTTGTCTTGCAGCCACCCATAATGCTGTATGGCCAAGATGATCTGTAGCATCAATGTCAGCACCATTGTTGATCAAAGCTACAACACCTTCAAAGAAATGCATTCTGCATGCTGTTATAACAGGTGGCTCAACTCTATTAAAACTATCTTTACTACATTTGTTCAAATCAAATTTTTTGCTCCTCTCCTGATGCTTTATAAGCATTGAAAATATATGGAACTGTCTTTTCTGTAGGGACAGCGAGAGAACTGTAGCTCCTTTCACAGAGATGTTGACATCAACATCAGGATGAGACATCAAAATATTCCTCACAGCTTCTTGGTATCCTGTAAATAAACAAAATGAATACTGTAAAATACAAATTAAGCATAAACAGTATTGCTATAAAAAAAACTTGAAAACAATTTCTTAATTATGATAAGTATTATCACAATTATTATCATAACACATTAATTAGTAACACCCTTAAAAAACTTAACATAATTGAATCTGCTCTGAATACTATGAATATTCAGGAAATTATTACAACTGTTGGTACTCATCTACCAGAATTCTTGCATCTTAAAACCTTTTCTACATACACATTTAGTAATTAGTGAGAATATAATACATAGTGAAAAAAATTAACAAAAATAAAATAAAAAAGGAATAAACAACATAATAATTTGACTTACCAGAAATGACTGCCATGTACAAATCAAATGCCAGCTGTGACAAGTTGTAATCATTCACCGGTTTAAAAGATGTTGTAGGAATAAGTTTTGAGCGATATGGTTCACCCATATTTCTGGATATCACAACTTTCTCCACACAGCCAATATCCTGAGCTGTTGGCGCCTGACACATTTCTGACTGCACTGACATTCTCTTGAAGTGCGTGACAAGGCTTCTCTGAGTTGTGTTTGGAATATCAAGTGCCCTATCAATATTTGTTATTCCAGTGTAGCAGATAATTTGACCATTTTTATAGGCAGCTGATTACAGCAGTTTCATATTTGTCCTAATCAGATTCATTAGAAACATGTGGTCTGTCTGATAAGACTAATGCAATTAGTCTAAACCTTGTCAAATTAATCAGACATCAGCCTTCCAAGATAAGTATCTCCTTATAAGAGTTAGTGTTGGTAGATTTCATTCTAGTTCTTCCTAAGTTCCTTGAATAATCAGTTAAGTTACTTGCAAAATCAATATCTGGAATTAATAAAGGACTTCCAACTTATTTTGTTGACATTTCACTAAAATGGTTATTTTCGTTGAAATTATTGCTCTTCATTTCCTTCTCTACTTCACCAGTTCTCAAGTTCCGACTAATTAAATCAATACTTAGATAGTGCTGATCCATTTCATGGAATGATGTCCAGAATAACAGGATTATCCAACAGCATGAACGTCACTGACCATATACAACAACAATTTGTTAGAATAAAGAAGTACTGGCACTGAAATATGAGTTAAAATACGCTGAAGTCTGAATATGTCGATGTTGTTTTTCCTACGACGGAAGTGCTCAATATTATCAATTTACTCAGAATAAGCTTTGCCATTGGTAGGAACTCTTTCATTCGACGAATGAAAGAACTCGTTATGTACTAAAGGCAAAATACTGATTAAAACTCGGTTCAAATGGGGCGATATGCACCAGCCCTACAGAAGTGCGGTGCGGCTGCTAGTGCTAGCTGTGCTTGGGTAGAAATATCTGTCACTTGGAATTTCTTTTTTATTCAAGTCCGATTGCGCTTCTGTGCATCATTAACAGTCGATGGACTTCTTTTCGCCCGTGGCGAATATGGCTGCGTCAAGCCTTTCCCTAGCAGTCGAGGTGCTCACTACACATGTATGTATATCGGGCTTCACCAGGCTGGTGTACATGTATGTAACATATTCAGGGATTCGGTATATCGGGAGCAGGACTTTTCAACCCCTTTTCAAAAGGAAGACTTTTCAGCCCTTAGACTTTTCAACCCCTATTTTAAAGACTTTTCAACCCCTATCTGGTTAGAATATGTTAACTGCAAGGGTGACACATATATTAACATGTAGGTGTAAGTCCAGATATGTGACTACAGCTATAAGTCATGGCCGTGTTTTAATGAGTGAGGTTGCGCTACTTAGTGAGATGGACATCTTCACTCTTTATGGTAAAAATGACGCCTGCAAATCCTTCAATATTCAGGTAATCAAGTTATTAGCCTCAAGTGGTATGATGGTATAACATTGTAGTACGTGCATAGTACGTATGTTTACTTGGTTGGTAATATGCAAATAAGGAAAGCCCGCGCTCTGTGTGGAATGAAAATTTAGTGTATATAAAGGGTGCAGGACGAAGTGAACCATTTCACAAGTGAACCAGTTCTTAAGTGTACCATTTCAGGACCAACTGAACCACATATGTATTATATAGTGGCTATTATGTGATGGCACACTGTCTGAAAGGTTATAATAACTAGTAATTATCGCCATTTGAATGCAAGACTTCACACATTTGCTACACTTTTAAAGATGTTTATTTAGCTGTTAGAAATTGACTTTTAGCTTCATGACAATTAGTATAGTAGCTATTTTATGATAGTAACATAAATACAAGGGATTCATAAATATTATGATATTTTTTACAAATCAATAAATTAACAACGCATAATTGATGTTAATAATAAAGCACATGATACAAAGCACATGGTCATAACAAAAGCACTATATAAATAAATTAAATTCAATGATATTGGCATAAAACATGGTAATACATAATTCATAATGCAATACACAACATGTGAAAATATGGAAACATACATGAAATACAATACATATCATCAACATGAAGATCACAAATACTTGAATACATATTGTCCACATACAGCACAATACACAATTAGTCAATTTATTGTCATACTACTCATCGTCTTCGCTGCGGTTTTCGATTGATGCTGGGATTGGACCCATACCAATCAGGTGACTGGCTTCCCTGAGCAGTTGGGATGTTGTGAGGTTGTCGTCTTCATATTTATCCCACATGTCGAAGAGGCGCTCATGTATATTCTTGTACTTTTGCCTCTGTTTTCTGGTTACAAGGTTGTCTGACACCAGTCAGACTGTGATACTGACGTCCTCCGCTTCGGTCCGCAGGAGTGGAACCAGAACGTAAAACGGTAGGCTGCACCGGTTGGCTCTGCTGTCACCGGTGCCAACCCTCTACGTCGTTGTTTGTGCGCACGGTTTCTCTAAAGACCGACCAGTTCTCTGGCTTCCACACACTTCCCTCCACCCATGTCCGCTCCACGTACTGTACCAGACGGTATATGCCCCTTCATTGGTGATGTCATCAAGGAGGAAGTCAACAACTTTGATGAAATTCATATCGATTTCGAAATCCAGTTCATCAGGTTTTGAGTCACTGGGTCTCATAGCTTGGCGATGACGGTTGGCAGTTCTTAGCAGGTTCACAGGTTTGACTTGCACCTGTGCGTTGATCTCAGCAAGCTCTCGCAGGGCCTCCTTCACGATAATAAGAGACTTTCCTCTTGGGCATTACTGAATATCTGAACATAATTGTGTAAACAGTGAAAATGTAAATAGTTTTGATTAAGGAATGAAGTGCGTGGTTGATGTCATTATCGGAGTATGAACGCAGTTGGGTTGTTTAAAGTATGTGGAGTCCGTGCGAGTGTGTAAACTTATATTTACCAATAGTTCATTTCCAAAAGTGCTAAAAAATACTTAATTTTATTTAAGAAAACCTTTCAGTAATACTTTCTCACCCATTTTGTAAATAGAGCAACCCGACCGTAGCCGGAAAAAGTTGCCGAACATATTTTGCGTTCTTCGGATGATAATCGCAAATACCGAAAGGCCATTCATTTAAGGAATGGAGGTTGAGGTGTAAATACAGACAATTTAAACGTTGCTTTAAACCAATATGCCAACAATTTTTATCATGACTTTAGTGTGCATGCATGCACTCAAAAGTCATGATAAAACGTATAAACATTTGGAGATCTCTCTCAATGATTGAGGGCAACACATGAATTGTAGATGGCTCCAGTTATATCAAATCCATATAGATCTATCCAAAAATAATTCTATTAATGAGCTCTAAAACTTAATGGAGGGGATGCTGGAGATTGTGGAATCGTTGCAAAATATACTGAATGTTTTCCAGCGCCAGTTTCTCGAAAATATTTATAAGTATACACTTGATAACTCACTTTACTTATTTTATTACCTCCGATCTAAAACCAATTATGATATACTCCAAATTCTTAGTTTAAAAAGATCCTAACTTCAATTATAGAACTGGTTAAAATAACAAAACATAAAAAATCTGTTATCGAATACAACAATAGAAACTGAATTGAAATGTTGTTTTCTACATAGTAGCGGGAGGGATCTGATGAAGACCCGGGACCGGCTTTTACTGTCATACTTTTAAGCCAATGAATGACAGGCTTACATCTAACTTGACAGGAAAACATTCCGTAAACATTGGAGTGAATCTTTTGCAAATTCCAAAATGCCCAATTTATTAAGAGCGAAGTGCATTGTTGTTGGTAAGTGTGAGCTTTGTTTAAGTATATTACACGCGGAATGGCAGGATCATACTTAAACTGCATTCCTAGTTAGATAATAAATGGGATCATTCAATAAAAGACCTGAATTTGTTTAGGATCCTAGGATGTCGGAGACTTTGTACCAGTAACCACCACAATATTCGTACCACTTCAATTCTCGGAGATTTCATACCACATACTGGCACGCTATTGAAGGAGGTTTTTACAGGTGTAAAGTATGTGTCAATGTTGTTAAAGAGACAATAGGGTATGTTATTTTTTGGTACGTCTCCGTGCCTAGTGGTTAAGACGCCTATGGAGTGGGAGGTCGTGACTTCGATCCCTGGCCGCATCATACCAAAAGAAGTTAAAAGTTGGTACAAGTAGCTCCCTTGCCTGGCGCTCGGCATTTAAAGGATAGTGCTTGGAAAAGTGGTGTACTCAGTACTGGTTTAACCCAGGAAAGTTGTACCCTGTGTATCGGTGCTTTACACCAAGCACATAAAAGAACCGAGGGGTCTCTTCGAAAAAGAGCTAGGGTATAACACCCAGACTTCCTTGTATCCAACCACTATCTGTTCAGCATGCTGTCCCTTTAGCAAAAAACAAAGGACCCGGTTGGAAATAAGTACTAGTGCTTGCACTTTCACAGGTTATGCTTGAGGCTTGACTGCAAGGTCTAAAGAAATACATACATCATTGTAATAAGTAATATTTGTGGTGAAAATAATATGTTTTGCATAAATATAAGAAAACTTTTTTTAAGAATAATTTGGAATAAGACTTCAAAACCTGATATTCTGCAGTAAATTTACTGATTTCTTCTGTTACAAAATATTTTTGAGTATTATCCTAATCAAATACAATTAACATCCCTAAATTTGAAATTATGTTATTTATTTTTAGAAAATTAGCTAAAGAATTAACTAAGAATAATTTTTTTTTTAATTAATTGAGTTATTCTGTCATCGGAGACTATGATTTACAATTAAAACTTCAAATTTTGCTGCTGCCGTCACCTGGCTTTTGTTGTCAGTCGTGTCTGTCATCTCTTTTATAATATAAGAGGCTGCTACTATTTATTCCTCAGGTATTGTTACTTAAAGGTGCCCGTGTCAGACAAATGGCTGTTCTATAATGTCTGGTTTTCAACTGCAAATAATGTATACTTAATCACTTATAGTCCCAATATATATATATATATATATATATATTAGTGTTCTTAATTTATTTGTTTGTTTGTATATTTAATGGCTTCTTTTTACCTTTTTTACCTTTTTAAGTATGATAAAAAAAAATACAATTATAAGTGCAACAAAACTGAAAGTAAAATAAAAGTAGAATCTAAATTTAGCACGAACAACATCAAAATTTGCATATCAAATACTTATAAATCAATAGAAGGACTCAATTTGTTGCAGTGACATACACAGGAGTAAGTTTCATGCGGTTGAGTATAGAATCCGAATGCCAGCGAGCATCTTTTTTAATCTAAATGTCACTTATGCTCTGCCTGTGAAAGCCACATCAGTAATTGCTCAGTTGATGATTAGTGCTGTATTCAACAAGTTTTTTTCTTTCAAGTCACTAGGATGAACAATCTGTCTTGTGACTGCTCCAGTTTGCTAGCAACTCAGATATTTGAATTAAGTTGCCCCAACATGAAATGATAATTTTTAAGTGTGCATTCCTGTTATATGTCTAATTATCTAAACAATATATTTAAACTTCAGTCTATTTGGAATCTATTTCAATTTAATATATAGGTTTTTAATTTTAACAATTGATTTTTGTTCAAGTTTTTTTTTTAAATGGTCTAGCCCTTGTTCGAAGGGTAAGATCAGATGATGCTAGTGTCCCAAGTTATATTATTATATTTTATATTCTTATTATTATTGGAATTACATATTTATTTTATAGGGGACTCTACCAGTGGAAAGAGTTCAATATGCCAGGTTTTCCACAGCGACAACTCATTCTTTCCCAAAAACTACACGATGGTAAGTTTTGCATTTCTTTTATATTGCATTTCAAAGTATTTTTTTCATTTACTGTCAAATTGTATTTGTCTAATCTAGAATCTGTTAGATTGACCATTGAGAATTCCTTATTTTGCCAGAATGGTTATGATTTATTATATTGAAAAACTGAAAAAATGCATTGGGATTTTTGTTATTTAAACTGTTCAAAGAATTGCAAGTGCATTTAGTTTAATGAAAATTTGGTTAAAAATCTAGTTTTTGACCTCAGGTACCCTGTCATATATAGGTATATTCATACTAGTTCAGGACAACATCATGACCAAGTTTCATAACAATTGGAGAAAAACTATTGATTTTAAGCCAGGATTTTTTTTTTCGATAAGATTTGACCTTGTGACCTAGTAATGACCAGAGGTGATCCATATTCATTAGGGTTCAAGACAACATGCAGACAATTTCTATGATCAAGTTTCATAATTGGATGAAAACTATTAAATTTATGATGGGGGTTTCTTTTTCTTCCAAGATTTGATCTAGTGACGTACTATTTGAGCTGAGGTGACCAAGTTTCATAACAATAGGCTAAAATAAACTACTCCGGTATTGAATTTATGACAGGAAAGCATTTTTCTAAGATTTGACCTAATGCCCTTATTTTTTTTACCTGCGGTGACCTTTATTTATACTTGTGCATGTACTTTACTTTTAAGTTCCATTCCAACTGACACTTCTGGACAAAATCATTAAATTATTCAAAAACCATGTCATGAGTGACATGAGTGAACTCTGGCATTATCTGCACATTTTTTTTTAAATTTAATTTCTTTAATCATCAAATGATATTGTAATTTTTCTAAATACAATTTGTATATAAAGCTTCCAATATATGTTTCCTTTTTCCAGACCACTGGTGTTGAACTGCTGGTCAAAACAGTGAATATACCTGATACAAAGGATGCAGTGGTAAACACATTGCAAATATAAATATTATATAATTCATTAATATTAAAAATGGAAGTTGGAACTTATAAATGATGTATCAATGAATAAAAAGTTCCTTTGATATTACTTACATAACTAATTAAGAACTTTGTAATAAATGCTTTAGACTTTAAAGCAATTTGATTTCATTCATTTTTTCATTTTTTTTTCAGGAGCTGTTTTTATATGATTCTGCAGGAAAGGAACTGTTTTCAGACTTTGTCACAAAATTTGTATGTTATATGCTTTCAAAACTTTGTCTTAACTTTTAATGTTTTAAAATAATATTTAAAGGTGCAAATAAAACCATGATGATATCTTGAAATGGAATAGCCCAAGTATTTTTGCTTACAGTAAAAAACATTATTGTTATTAATATGAATTATTGAAGGAAGAAATAAAGCACTCATTTATTATTATCCATAACAAGGATGATATCTGTTTGCCAGTGGGACCACCCATCCCTGCTAGTTGTGGTTTATGACTGCACAAGTGAGACATCCTTTAACAGCTGTGAGAAGTGGCTACAGCGGGTACGACAGATTAGCCCAGATGTCAACATCCCGGGTATTGTCTTTACAGAGTTCAAGCATCAGGCCCAATTTTCTCAATCCCTATTTGTATAGCAGCATCAAGCTTAAGCACACTCTCTCTTGGTTTGGTAGAAATTGTCTAATGTTTTCCTTTTATTGAGTTTTGAGACTTTTTAATAAGATTACCACAATAAAACTGTTTTGTTTTTTCAATTAAGTTTAAGTAATTAAGCGAAATGAAATAAGAAGCTTGAACAAGTTGTGAATAAGATATTTTGAGTAATTTGGGCAAGTCATCTCATAAAAGTTATAGACAAAAGGCTACCTAATCACTATAATGATAAATATTAAAATTGAGGATGAGAATTCAGTCATCAATTTACTCTTCACACAAATCGCAATAGACAGGTATTAGATTGTAGTAAGTCTTGTATAACAGTTTTAACGTCATTAAAAACTTGAATGAACTAATATATTTTTGCTGTTTTTCTTCAAGTGTTGCAATTCGACAAATACAAATCTACTGAATAACACAAAGATGCACATTGATTACAGGTGTATTGATAGCCAACAAGATAGATCTGGACCAGCGACGAGTGATCAGTCCTAAAGTAGGCACAGACCTTGCTCACTCACAGGGGCTTAAATACTTTGAATGTTCAGCGGTATGTATATAAATTAACATCAAGTTGTTAGTCTTACTCTTCACAAAGCAATTTTAGGAAGCCTATTAGAAACTAGGTTTTTTTACATAGACTAAGTTAAACTGAACTCCATGTAGGAATGAATCATTGCTAGAAATCACAGTACTTCTGGCTTTAAGTACACAGGTTTGATTTTTGCAGATTCACGGATTTACGCTTCAAGAACAACAGGAAAGCAAACCAAAAACATAAACAATAATAAAATAACATAAAACTTTTTTTTACATGATTAAAAATGTTAATTGGATTTTCCTATATTTCTTGTTAGTTTTGACACTCCAGTGTGCTTTAAGTTTGAAGACAGGAGAACCCTCCATTGGACTTCTAAAAGCCAGTTTTGCTTCTGCATCAGGGTGCTTTGCCCTCTTATAACCTTCAACAGGTGTCTAAAGTTGTCCCCAAATCCCTTGCCATATAATTTCACCCATATGCAGGTCAACCACATCCCTGTCAGAGTTAACATAACCTCTCAAATATGGCAGTGATGTAGTATACAGTGTACAATTATATTCCCTTGTCTTACACTTTTAAATATGGATATATTAAATTGCTGTCCAAAAGTCAGTTTTTAAGAATAAACAATCTCAATTTTAAAAAAAGGACAATACTTTCCTTGGTTAACAAAATATTTATTTTTTCAAGTTTGTGTTTTAATATGTAGTTTAAAATCTTTAAGGTTTTATACTGAAGATTACTATACCACAATTCTTCAATGATGACAATAACAATATCACAATTCATAAAGCGTAATAAAAAAATAAGATAAAAAGCCTACCTACCCTACCCATTTTTTAAAAGGAACCCTTACCAAACTAATTTTTATGGCGTAATTGTAAAGAGCAATTTGTTAACATTAAACATGAAATATTCTTTTTTAAGTTGTGAGCCTTTACTTTATAGTTGTGAATGTCTCCTTATGTTTACAGAAAGAGATGCAAGCAGTGGACGCCCCATTTTACTACCTGGCCAATGAATACTACAAGTTGTACCAGGAGAGACTCGACATATTCCAGTCCATGGGCATGCAGTGATACTAACATTCAATAGCGCCTTTATACATGGTGAACATTCCGTCCACACACCTCCTCTTCAGAATCTGAACTCCAAACCTTTACATGTTATTTATTAAAGATATACAACTGCTTTGAATAAAGATATGAATATATCTTATCAAAAATGAAGTTGTTTAATATGTAATACTCGTTAAAATTATCTTAATGCTCCTAAAATGCTCCTAAAGGATTGCAGCAATTCATTGTAGATACCAAGCAATTGAATTGAATCATAAGAGATGATGCTTGCATTTGATGCATTATGTTCAAACTTTTTCTGACTATGTTGTGGGTTTTCTGTACTCATTTTGAAAAAAACAGCACTTTTTAGCCAGATTTTTCATCGAAAAATTACGGGTTATAAAATGGTGAAAACTGGGCGGGTGGGCGGGTTTAAACAATTCTGCGTTAAACTTTTCATTTTATGTAATAAAATCAAGAGTTTTTATCCAATGGTTATCAAATTTGGTCAGACTATTTGTCGGCATGTTATCTTAAATATATATGAATATGGGTCATCTCAGGTCAAAAACTAGGTCAAATCTTTAGAAGAAATATTTCACAATAATAGGTTCAACAATTTTTATCAAATCTTGATGAAACATAGTCAGAATGCTTGTCTGCATTATGTCTTGCATATTTTTGTGTCGCCTGAAAAGACGACATATAGGGGTTACTTTTGTCGGCGGCGTCGGCGTCCGCGTCCCATTTTCGCTTGTCCGGGGTATATCTCCTAAACTATTAGTGGTATCAACTTGAAATTTCATATGTAGATAGATCTAATTGAGGGCAAGTGCAGTGCACAAGAACTGTTACTCTTGCTTCCATATTTTTAGAGTTATTGCCCTTTGTTATTTTTCATGCTTAAAAGTTTTGTCCGAGGCATATCTTGTAGAATATAAGAGTTATCAACTTGAAACTTCATAGCTAAATAGATCTCATGGAGGGCAAGTGCAGTGCACAATAACAGTAACTCTTGCTTTCTTACTTTTAAAGTTATTGCCCTTTGTTAATTTTCATGCTTAAAGTTTTGTCCGGGGCATATCTTGAAGAATATAAGAGGTATCAACTTGAAACTTCATAGCTAGATAGATCTCATTGAGGGCAAGTGCAGTGCACAAGAACCGTTACTCTTGCTGCCATATTTTTTAGAGTTATTGCCCTTTGTTAATTTTCTTGCTTAGGTTTTGTCCGTGGCATATCTCGTAAACTATAGGAGGTATCAACCTGAAACTTATTCCGTAGGTATATCTGATTGAGGGAAAGTGAAGTGCACAAAAACCGTAAATCTTGCATCTATATGTTTAGAGTTATTGCCCTTTGTTAATTTTCATGCTTAAAGTTTTGTCCGGGGCATATCTTGAAGAATATAAGAGGTATCAACTTGAAACTTCATAGCTAGATAGATCTCATTGAGGGCGAGTGCAGTGCACAAGAACCGTAACTCTTGCTGCCATTTTATTTAGAGTTATTGCCCTTTGTTAATTTTCATGCTTAGGTTTTGTCCGTGGCATATCTTGTAAACTATAGGAGGTATCAACCTGAAACTTATTCCGTAGGCATATCTGATTGAGGGAAAGTGCAGTGCACAAAAACCGTAACTCTTGCATCTATATGTTTAAAGTTATTGCCCTTTGTTAATTTTCAAGCTTAAATTTTGTCTGGGGCATTTCTCGAAAACTATAAGAGTTATCAACTTGAAACTTTATAGATAGATAGATCTTATTGAAGGGGATAACAGTGCATAAAAACTGTATCTCTTGCTTCCATATTAGAGTTATTGCCCTTTGTTAATTTTCATGTTTAACTTTACCTTGCACACTTTTTTAGCTCACCAGAGCATGAAGTGCTCAAGGTGAGCTATTTTGAACGGTCTTTGTCTGTCATCTGTCCGACAACAATTGCTTAAAGAACATCTCCTCTGAAACTACCTGGCCAAATTCAATGAAACTTGACAGGAAGCTTCCTTGGGTGTCCCTCTACAAAAATACAACAAGGGGTTACGATTGATCAACAACAACAACAACAAAACGGCCGACTTCCTGTTTTGCTTTAAAAAACATCTATGGCAACATCATTGTCTATAAATGAATAAAATGCCAATCTAACAGCTATAATGTCGACAGTAAATAATTCGTCAGGCGACACATCCGACTCCCGGAGTTCTAGTTTTAATATGGGTCAACCCGGTTCAAAATCTAGGTCACTAGGTCAAAACTTTGGAAAAATATTTCCACGTCATAAATTCAACATTTTTTTTCCATATCTTGATGAAACTTGGTCAGATTATTTGTCTGCATAATATCTTGCTTATTTTTTATATCGGTCATCCCGGGTCAAATTTTAGGTCACTAGGTCAAATCTTAGGAAAATCTTTCCACGTCATAAATTCAACAATTTTTGTCAAATCTTTATGAAACTTTGTCAGAATTTTTGTCTGCATACTATCTTGAAAGTTCTATAATATGGGTCATCCCCGGTCAAAATCTATTTCTCAAGGTCAAATCTTAGGAGAAAGAATTCCACGGTCATAAAAATTCATAATTGTTTGTCAAATCTTTATGAAACTTGGTCAGAATATTTGTCTATATGATGTCTTAAACATTTGTGAATATGGGTCACATCAGATCAAAAACTAGGTCACTAGATTAAATCTTAGGGAATATTTTCCTGATGTCGTAAATTTTTTTCTCAAATTTCATGAAACTATTACAGTTTTTTTTTTCTCCAGGATATCTTAGTCACATTAATGTATAATAGAATTTTTGCAAAAATTACAGTTATGTAAACAGATCTTGAGGAATATTACTTTGTGACCGGATTTGATCAACCTATAATGTGCTTTACTAACAAAAAGATCCAGACAAGACCACATGATGGCATATTCATTTACCTCAAACCACATATTGAACTTCAGAGTGTTACCAATCTGCATGATAAACATGGTCAAGTTGTTCATCTGGAATTAAGGTTGTCAACAAAGTGTTTTTCACTATTAACTGTGTACCGTAGACCAAATGCTCAGGTTACTGGTCTCCTAGATCTCCTCACACAACTTCCAGCCAATGAAAATACACTGATAGCCCTTGAGGACTTCAACATTGACCAGCTGATGCCCAGTGCAGACCGTCACAATCTTCAGGGGTACATGGACTCTTATCAATCTAAAGCCTTCACCTCAATGTGAAACTACAGACTACCACTCTGGCTTGGACCATATATATGTCTCAGATATGCCTCACAAAACAGATGTCATGGAAACCTTCTGTATTGACCACAAAGCTGTCTGGATTGCCTTTTAAGTGATTACCATTATCATTTAAGGTTAACCATTTCATATAATCATGCCTACACAATGCTTACCAAACCTATCCATATCAGTCAACAACTAAATTTTAATTGCTATTTTATATACACACATCCCAATCATGAATTTCATATCTACCCATATTTTTCAAAAATTGGAGTCACCCTGTGTTCGGTCGGTCAGTCCGTCGGTTTGTCGGTCGGTCCGTTGCAATTTACCTTGTCCGGAGCATAACTTAAAAACTACTGGATGGAATTGGATTAAACTTCATACAATGATAGAGCATAATGAGAGGAAGTGCAGTGTACTATAACCATAACTCTTTTCTTGCTTATTACTGAGTTATTGCCCTTTGTTACTTTTGTTTGTCCAGAGTATAACTTGAAAAGTACTGGATGGAATTCTTTGGAACTTCATACAATGGTAAAGCACAATGAGAGGAAGTGCAGTGTTCAAGAACCATAACTCTACTTAAGCTAATTACTAAGTTATTGCCCTTTATTTGTTTTTGTTTTTGCTGTCAAATATTTTTCCAGACATTAACTTGCAAACAACTAGATGGAATTTATTAAAACTTAATACAATGGTAAAGCACAATGAAAGGAAGTGCAGTGCACAAGAACCATAACTCTATTTCAGCCAGTTACAGAGTTACTGCCCTTTGTTACTTTTTTCTTGTCCAGAGCATAACTTGAAAACTATTGGATGGAATTTAATAAAACTTAATACAGTGATAGATCATAATGAGAGGGAGTGCATTGTACAGGAACCGCAATTCTATTTCAGCTAATTACAGAGTTACTGCTCTTTGTTACTTTTTCTTGTCCGGAGCATAACTTGAAAACTATTGGATGGAATTTAATAAAACTTCATACAGTGATAGAGCATAATGAGAGGGAGTGCAGTGTATAGGAACTGCAATTCTATTTCAGCCAATGACAGAGTTACTGCCCTTTGTTACTTTTTCTTGTCCGGGGCATAACTTGAAAACTATTAGATGGAATTTAATAAAACTTCATACAGTGATAGATCATAATGAGAGGGAGTGTAGTGTACAGGAACCGCAATTCTATTTCAGCTAATTACAGAGTTACTGCCCTTTGTTACTTTTTCTTGTCCGGAGCATGACTTGAAAACTATTGGATGGAATTTAATAAAACTTCATACAGTGACTTTTTCTTGTCCGGAGCATGACTTGAAAACTATTGGATGGAATTTAATAAAACTTCATACAGTGATAGATCATAATGAGAGGAAGTGCAGTGTACAGGAACCGCAATTCTATTTCAGCCAATTACAGAGTTATTGCCCTTTGTTACTTTTTTCTTGTCCTGAGCATAACTTGATAACTACCAGATAGAATTTAATAAAACTTTATAAATGGTACTGCACAATGAGAAGGAGTTCAGTGTACATGAATCATTACACTATTTTAGCAAATTACAGAGTGCCTTTTTCTGTGGGTTTTTTGGTAAAATTTTTGTCTGTACAGTAACTTGAAAACTACTTGATGGAATTTCATAAAACTTCATACAATGATAAATCATAATGAGAGGCGGCGTTCGGGGGTATTAATCACCTTCAGTAATAGCTCTAGTTTTGGTTAAAAATACTAGGTCACTAGCTCAAATCCTAGTTTTGCAAAATATCGTCAAATAAAAAATCCGTCTTAAATACGGCGTTGCCGCATTGGCGTCTTGTTATTTGATATTATTCTAAAATGAAGGTGCATTGCTGCTTATGCTAGAACTAAGCATTGAACTGTTGCAGCTTATATTAGAACCAAGCATTGAAACATTGTTGCTTATACTAGAACCAAGCATTGAACTGTTGCGGCTTATATTAGAACCAAGCATTGAAACATTGCTGCCTATACTAGAACCAAGCATTGAACTGTTGCGGCTTATATTAGAACCAAGCATTGAAACATTGCTGTTTATACTAGAACCAAGCATTGAACCATTTCGGCTTATATTAAAATCAAGCATTGAACCATCATGGCTTATACTAGAACTAAGCATTGTGCCATTGCGGCTTAAACTAGAACCAAGTGTTGAACTATCGTGGCTTATACTATGCCTTGAACCATTGCTGAATGAACAGGTTATCTGCCCATTGGCCTGAATAAAAGATTATTAAATCTGTGCATAATTACTTCAAAATCCATCCAGTAATTGATATATGTTGAAGTAGCACAAAAATGCTGTACTTTTGCCCTTTGACTAAGTGTAACCTTGACCTTAAAGGCAAACAATATAAGTTGATGCCAATTTCAAAAAAAATAAATAATGCATTGTTTTTTACTTATTTGACTTTCATGATCAAAACAAAAAAAAGCATATGATTTTGTAACAGCTATTAAAAGAAGTAGTAAGGATATTTTGAAACTTGATCAACTGGGGAATTTGTGGCCCCGTAGTTATTAATTGTTAATTAAGGCTGTTACTTTTTTAATCTGTGCACAAATTGTATGCCTTTTTTGGCATCAACCTATATTGTGCCCCTTGTTCTAGACAATAAGAAGGGGACACATGTTCTAGACAATAAGAAGGGGACACACCAACTGATAATGTGGAAAGTATACACTTTTTAAACAGTCTTTTTTCTCTTTTAATCAGCAGCATATAATCAAGCCTGAGAGCTCTTTTATCTATGAATTTGTTATATCACGTTTTCACAGACAAATCTTATTGACAGTAACTACTTGACAATGAGAATGGAACTAACAAGACCTGTCGTAGGACAGCACACTCGACTATATGCTGCTTTATCTAAGAAATTAATACAATAATAATGTAATATGCCTATCAAAAGCATTAAAAAAGGACAAATTAAAAAATAAACAAGAAAGGCTGCAATGTGACAGAAGAACTTCAACCTTCGTTGTGAGATTCAGTTTTAACTGTTTTTTCTATATTGACAGTGACCTGTACCTTGACCCAAGAGGCCCCAAATGCAACCTAAAGGAATTCCTCGGTAAACACAACCTACATACCAAGTTTCGTCACAATATGTCAACTAAACTAAAGTTCATCAGTACCAAAGGTTATCTAGTTTTTAGTAAAAGTAACCCTAATCTTGACCTTAGGGGCCCCAAAAGCCATCCCATGAAAAGTTTCTATAAACTCTTCCGATATACTACTTTGGTTGCCAGATGTCAACCCAAACTTAGGTTTTCAGTACCAACCATTTTTATATTTTAAGTAACAGTGATCTTGACCCTAGGGGCCCCAAACGCAATTCTATAAAAGGTCTCAATAAACTTCCTTTATACCAAGTTGGGTCACATTATGTTACCCTAACTAAAGTTATTCAGTACTAACCATTGTTCTATTTTAAATAACAGTGGCCTTAACCTTGACTAGTGGCCACAAAAAACACTCCCATGATATGGCCCTATCAACGCTTCCTATATACCAAGTTTGGTTGCCATATGTCAACCCTAACTTAAGTTATTCAGTACCAACCACTTCTCTTTTTAGAAGTGACCTTGACCCTAGGGCTCCAAAGGCAATCCCTTGAAAGGTCTCCATAAACTCTTCCTACATACCAGGATTGGTCACCATTCATCAAACCCTATTAAAATCATTTTACATCATAGGAGAGTTTGATGCCACCCTCATGCCAGTCCAACCAAGCAATGGCGTGCATCTTTCTTATAACCCAGGTTTCACTATGGTTAAAAATAAAAAAAAATATGCGTCAAAAGCAATAATGAAAGGTCAAACAAGGGCCGTAATTTGTGTTTAGGGTTAATATGGAATAATGTAAACCAATTGTGTGATGGCCGTTAACAACTGTGTGAAGTATCAAGTCTATTGAATGAAGGTTATGAGTCATTAGTGTAAATCCCAACTTGCTCTTATACTTGAACCAAACACAATGTGCCCTAAAACCTTATCCTAAGTTCCTTAGTCAATCATGGGCCATAATTTGGATTTAGGATAATATGGAGCTATGTAACCTCATTGTGAGATTGTCCTAAACAACTGTGTGTGAAGTATTAAGTAAATTAAATGAAGGGTATTGCAGTTTTTAAGTAAAATGCAAAATTGCCCTAAAATTTTAAGAAGACGTTGATGTAAGTGGTAGAGCATCTTAATTCTTCGAATAGTTGAGCTAAAAAGTGGACCTAGTCTTGAAGTTTAAACTATTTTTTTACAACAATTGGCCTGAGAAAATCTGGTCAGGCTTTGTTACAGCCAACGACCCTTGCAAGCAGGGAATCGAGTCATGGATGCCTTGGTGAGAAGCCGGTGCACTTACTACTGCTAACTGAACAACTGAGTGTTTTACCAAATTTGTAAAGTGCAAGTCCAATTCGTTTTCAAAATGTTTACAGGCTGATTATAATAAATCAGTCTATAGTAGATTCAACAGTTTTTATGCCAAAAGAGAAATAATTTAGTCAATTCTGTGGGCTTAAATACATTGTGTTCCTTAGCAGTTTTATTGCTGCTAACTCTTCACTGGACATGTATGCACATAAGGAAGAAAGCAAAGCAAGTTTTCTTTTTTTAATATCAATTTCCTTTTTGTAACTTTTCTTTTGAATGATGATTGACTGTACACATAAGCATGATAAAATAGACCTTAACCTATAACAATCTGGTCTGTTCTCAACACAACCTAACATATATTGATGAAATACACATATTCAAACATTAATTGAAAACCATCTTTTCCAATCAATGAATTTTCTGCTTGAAATTCATTGAGTTATAGAATTCATTAAAACAATAAATACTTTTGACGAATTTCAATGTACCTATAGTTCTAACCTTTTTGATTTATAGTTAGGTAAATTCAGAAACAGCCAATAAAATATGTATGTACATTATAATTAATTCAATAAGAAGTTTCCATCAACTTCACTTGTTTTTCTTTTTACTCCAAATATAGCAATAATTATATTTTTGAATGTTTCAAAGATTCTACCAGGCCTTATACTGTACAATCAGCAACAGTTTATTAGTGAATACATTTGTACAATTTTAAGGCAAAAAATAGTTCAGTTTTCAGTTGGTTTCACATTAATTTGATTGACTAGTTATACAGAAATGTAAAATTATGCTAAAAAGTATGATAGGACAAATAAAGTTATACACTTTTTAAAAGCATTTTTTCCAGAAAAGTGTTTGTCAAAACAGTATGATAAAAAATAGTTTTGTTCATGTGTTTCAATGGAATGGGTTGTTAATTATAGAGGTCAAAAAGTTTTTTTATTTCACAGAAATGAAAATATTATTTTCTTCAAACACCAAACAGGCTGCATGGCTAGCTTTGAGCTGCATCAACCATGACAGGGGAAGCAAAGATTTGATGGTACAACACAGTACTTATAAATAACACTTCATTGAAACAAATCCTTACACACAATTTAATGTTAATTGAAGAAAATCATTACACATGATTTGTAGTTTATGATGAACAATGGTCATGATCAATTTTTTTACTCTATCAAGTCCTCTTATCACTGAAATAAAACATCGAACACTAGGTCCATTCAGCTGCTGTATAAAAAGGCTACACATGATACAATATGCCAGAACACAATGTTGAATGGAAAAATTCTTATAAATACTAGAAACACAGTGATCACTATTTTTTCCCACCCCACAACCATCCCTTGATGGCCCCAGTGATACCACTGGCAGCTTTTTTCTGCTCGGCCTTTGCGTCAAGATTTGGCATTTCCACGTGATTGAGAGCAAGGTCAAAGAAAAGTGGTCGACAGGGAATGGCCTTGAAGTCCGGGGGAAATTTGACCAGGCGAGCCTTCTTCCCGGCCACACTTGTGTCCTCGGAGTATTGCTCCAACCTCTCAGACAAGGGCTGAAATCATTTACACACATTTTGATTGTGACTTCAGCACATGTTAGTGTTGGTACTTGTACCATTTTGTAACTTCAGCACATGCTAGTATTGGTACTTCTACCATTTCATCTAATTATTTTAGATAAAAGTATGCAACATGTTTTCGAAGAGATACTGGACAAGTGAACTGAAAATTTTACTTGAAAAGTAGCAAATACAAAATTTAGTTCTCTGTAAAGCAAAATGAGAGTTGGAATGATATACATGTATATTATATTCATTCAATATTGATGGCTAATTTAACAACAGTTCAAGGCTTTATAGTAAATCAATGTTATTAAGTAAATATTTCCATGATATATACATTGTTCATAAGTAGTGAGCTAAAATTGTCATGAATTATTTTATTTTAAGAATTTTCTATTATTATTCATTGTATCAATCAATTACTTTGAAAATCATTAAAATGCCAAGTTTTAAGTGTGTGTTGTCAACAAAGAACTTCTAGACTATAATATAGTATTACATAGCTCCGTGCATCTTAATCAAAACAAAAACTCATTTCAAGGCCTCACTTTGAAACTTGAAAAGTGACTCCCCATGGAGATCAAACATTAGGCAGAGAAAAGCAATATACAATGTGACACTTTGTGTACACTAACCTTGTTGTTAGAAACAGTGAGAGAGGCCATCTGTTCTGTAGGGGCCTCAGTGTCGAGGATGGCCGAGGCATGGGACGAGTACTGCAGGCCATCAGCCTCAGTGATCAATCCAGACAAGTGCTCCTGCTCAGCCTGTAGTGTAAGACAGTGTCAACCATTATACTCATGTTCTATACAGCCAAGCATGTACATAAACATCTTAGTATGCCATTATAAACAACTTGTTAACAAATCGGTTTAAAGGTTGTTAAGCTCATTAAACAGAGTAACTACCTTTTATAACAGTCATACTAAGTTTCAGTGCACACATCAAGCTTAACCATAGCAATAAGATTAATAACCAAACATTATTTACACAATTTACAAAGTTAATTATAAATAGTTCAAACTTTTCAAATGGCAATTCTACAAACCACATTCCTAAACACCAGGAAATCCTGTTGTAAACTTTTAGTATATATTGGCCAATCATTTTTTATTAACTTCATTCCTACCTTATAAAGTGAGCTTCTTGCCAGGCGTTTGTACTGGTCTACAGCCTCCTGTGCATACTCCAGCACACGGCCATACAGGGCTATAGCTTCCTTCCACTTCCGTGCACTCACATATGACTGGGCTATATAAAAACACCTGAAATGTACAAACAACAACTGTTAGGCTATCATTCTTTATATATTTATAAGAGAACTAGTGCTGGTGAATTTTACACTCGGCAATAAATTGGCTTCAAAAAGTTGGAAAAGAATATGTGAGCAATGTTTTATCAATTTCTTAATTTCTAAACAATCAGTTTCCCTTTCAATTACACATATATGCACAATTATGCAAGATAATTCTGAACAAACCTTAGATCAATAGAAGTGATTACAACAGATTACAATGACAGTGATGATCTTAAATCTTAATTCAAATCATGTTCAATCGCTATATCACATAAGACTTACCTAAATGCTTTAAATCCTAATGCTCTTACGGTCATTTCTTCTTTAAAAGATTCATCATCTTCTATTCCATTCAGATTTGGTATTTCTCCTAAATTCTGAAAAGGTGAACCAAAACAAATCTTCATTTCTGACCATAACTGAAGTACTACATTGTCTTATATTTTATAAAATAAAGGCTATTCCATTTAAACATATACCCCCGGGCCGGGGGGAAGGTACTTATAAATTATACATACCCCATACAGAAGCAAATTTACCCTTTTGGGGTCCAAATAAGCGAAAAGACACCCACCCATACATGTATATATATTTATTATATACTAAAAAAATAATTGCATCCCCCCCCTCCTATGGGTTATATGTTTTACTGGAAAAGCCCTAAGACTAAATTACTTTCATTGCGTTTATTTACTTGCAAATTAACATGTGTTCATTTTTATAAAATTTTTATAAAAGTATTGTCGAGAAACTACCATGTTCATTGTACAGTATCATTTCATTTTCCATCAAACTGTGCACTTTGTGTTAAAAATGTGAAACATGCAGATGCTTCTTACATGTTTATACACAATTTCATACCTGTATAATGATATCGTAGAGCCTGACCAGGTCCTGAGGTTTGGTGATTTTACGGCCCTCCTCCACCTGGGCTCCAGGGAGGTAACTCCGCATGTTCTCAATGAGCAGCAGATTACGCTCTATAGTCTTGCTTAGTTTGATGTATGTCAGGTAACTGTGTAGATAATGCTGGTTTGACACCTGACCCTCCAATGGCTGTCCTCGTTGCGCTGACTTGAAATTCTGCAATTGTATAAATAAGAATAAGAATATAGAAGAAAAAAACTAGTTGAATTCAGTGTTCAGGGTCTGAAGTCAGATAGATCAAGTTACGTATTAATATATTATTATCCTATTTATATTAGGTAGGTTTTATTCTTTCGGACATAGAAAAAATGTAAAAATGGTAATTTTCTATGAATTTCGAAAGCCAAACAAAATAATTATTTTAAGGTGTCCGAACTCTTAGGTGAATTACGGTATTCAATTTTATAAAGAGCCTGAATTGTATATGACAAAACAGAAGTGGTCATTTAATACAGAATTTATTAAACAAGTTTTCTAAAATTGCTCAAATGAGCTGTGACAACCTTTCATCAACTTGAGTCAACATATTAATCCATTTTGAAATGAATGACACTTATGTGTATTTTTACCCAATTATACTGTGTATACAATGCTAGGATTGATATGACACAGGCAAAAAAATACAAGAAAAATGCATATATTGGACACAGTGGATAAGAGTCCAAATCAGCAGCCACCATGTTTGTTTTTACATATTTAATTGGTTTGTGAAATCTGAAAGTTTTTGTAAACTATGCCATTTTAAATATGAAACCAAGTTTTTCAGTATTTTATTGTTTAAACCAATTCATAACAAGAACGTCACTATATTTAACTGTCAATTTACAATGCGAAACATTTTGTTATGTCACATCAAAAGTTATTACACTATTAGCTGTGTATCAAAAACATACAATGATGTTATTTCTTGACAGCGATGCTATTTATGTTTATGAAATAATGGAAAGATACAACTTTGTTTTAATCATTTCCTCAATTTCATTTCTGTCTGTCTCAAATTAAATAGTGGACATATTAAATAGAGTTTGGCAGTTTTTTTCTCTAAATAAAGATATTAATATAAAAAAGACGAGCCACACCCACCTGGTCCTCCTGTAGCGAGTCTCTGAGCACCTGTTGAGCGTCAATGCATTGTTTAAGCAGGCTCTCATAGATAGAGATCTTGTTGTCCATCCCCTCTGCCCTCTCCACCTCTTGGGTGCTGTCCTGCAGACTGAGCAGGAACAGTCTCACAGGCTCGTTCTTTACAGGCACTGTCCGGCCTTGCCACGTCACCTCAGACAGGGTTGCAGTCTGCTTCTCACGGGTCTGTGCCAGCAGTACCTAAATACAGCAAAATAATTCTAACTGCGATAGATCAAGGATTGAGAGAGCTTTGGTATTATATAACCTGTTTCTATTACTCTTTGCTTTTTTTAAGAGCAAGAGTTGAACTCAGTGTGATGAAATGAAGTCCATTAGTAATTGTGTAAGCAATTTTTTTCAAGATCATTTCAAATAGTATCATATAAAGTCTGTTTTTCAAGAATAATTCAAACTACATTAATACTAAAGAAATTAAAAGAGGAACCAATACTTACATCCAGCTCCTCTGACATCATATCCCCACCAGCCATCCTCCTCATCTGCTGCAGGTCCTTAAGCGCAGAGCTGTCACCGATGTTGTACGCACAGTAGCGAATGTTTGGTTCAATCTCAGCCACCCTCTGCAGATACAACACCTGCTGTTCCTCTGTAAACGCCTTACCAAGCCGCTCATAAATTGTTCTGAAAATGCCATAAACAAGAATTACAACTGCAGCTGTCTCAGGAGTAACAAATAACACATCATACCGCCTTGACACAGGAATTGTGAAATATTTCTTCAAAAAGTGGCTTTCACTCCATTAAAACAAAGTCAAACATAATCTGTATCATCATCAGCAACCACTGTACTTTTTCCGTTACACTTCATACATACCGTGGGACAACTGACTGACAAAATCTTGTATTAATGAATATGCGGAGATGTCAGTATCCTCTGTGGCCATATGGTCTTGACTACTGCCAAATATTATTCTACTGAGACAGTGGACCCGGTTCAACCCCGGCAATCGCCAGAATATTTTTCAACTGTAAAGCACCTGGTACTTTGCAGAACAAATGAAACTGCCTCATTAATTATTCATGATTCAAGATTATCCTCGTCAAAATTGCCCACAGCACACAAAGAAATAGCATAGTGTGTATTGGGGGTATCCGAATCTCTATAGTATAATTTAAAACATTTGTACAAAAAATTACTTTAAACCATTGCTTCTATCAAAAGTTATTGTCCGGATACCATATTTTTGGCAAATTCTAACTGGAAAAAGGGACTTAACTCTGTCAACCAAAGATGATCTTGACCTGATTTTCATGGCCTGAAGCATGTGTACTAGAAATCATTAAATCAATCAACCCTTTTTTGAGTAGTAGTCCAGACACCAAATTTTTGGCAAATCGCAAGTTGAAAAATGGCACAAACTCAATAAATATTGGTTGTTTGTAACCCAAGTTATGTATGTACTGTATTATACAGTGTTAAACATATGTACCAAAAATCGTTTTAATCTGTAAACCGCTTTCATAAATAATTGTGTTGTTTCTCAAACAAGACCAAAATTTCATGCTTTAAAAGGAAACATAAATATCATATTGGTATAACTTGTTTTGCAATCATTGCTAATTAATCAGATTAAACTACAGAAACCAAACCTACTTACTTCACATTATTGTAGCTTTCCATCGCTGCTTTCCATTTTGCCAGTTCAAACTCTATACTTCCTTTGATGTAAAATCTGTATGCCTGAAAATATAAATCATATATTCCAATCACAAGATTTTACACTTTTAAACATAAGTTTGTGAAAATGTGTAGGCAAGTAAATTTTATGTGGTCAAATACATGTAAGAAGAGAGTGAAATATATTGTTTTACCTGGCTCTCAAGTTTTGTACGTGCGTCACATTTCTCATGTTCACAGAGTGTGTAAAACTCCTCAGCGTAGGCCATGGCCTTTTTCATCCTAGCAAGCATGTGAAACTTCTTTCTAAGCTCGGTGTTTGCCTCTGCCTTGAGCTGCATGCTGTACGCCCAGGCCCTCTCCGCAGAGAACAGGGACAGATGCAGGTACCTGTATGAAATAGCAGCTTTTAAACACATCGTTCGATTTTAACAAATAGTTTTCAGTGTTAGTTAAAAAGAAACATTCTCTGCAGGAATTAAATTAAATCTGCTGGTAAAAATGTCATTAAGGTGTGACATTAGAAGTCTTTAATAATTTAAGCAAAAGGTTCAAATACTGTTGTACTGGTAATTAAATGTTTAAGGAAATGTTTTTTATGCATATGTGTATATTTAGCTGGTTTAGATAAAACTTCCTGGAATTTCTGTTAAGACTTACCTAACATCTTTGACTGTTTCTATGTTGACCTTTTTCGGATTCACACGCCGTTTGTCACCTTGAGGGAAATGCAAGGACTTTCTGATACGCTTTATTCTTCTAGAACAGTAGCCCCTGAAAACAATTGCAAACTGTAAAGTCAACTTCTTACATTTGTGATAACCAGTTTTATTAATATTGAAAACCAGTTTATTTTCTAAAACCTAGCTGAAAATGAAAAAAATTTTTTTTAAAGATCAACTATGATAAACAGTATTGCAAATGGACAAAAAACTATTCATGACGAAGGAATTGTGTTCATGTATAAACAAGAGCTGTCACAGTATGTGACGAATGCCCCCGAATGTGACATTGACCTACGAACAAGGTCAGTACATGAAAAGTTGATCTTGCCTTTACGTGTCAAATACATATGGCAAGTTATTTTAAATTACCTCTAAACATAAAAAAATACCACCCATTCTTGACAACCTACACTGTTATGTCCTTATATTCAGAATTCCCTTGTGAATAAACACTTAGTGTATCTTTCACCTGAGATAGGGACATGGGTCTTGCACACGACACGTCGTCTTGGTATGTGGAACACATGTAGCAAGTGATTTTAAAATCTGTCCATACAAGGGAAAGTAACAACCCTGACACGACAACCTATACTCTATGTCCTTATATGCAGCACTCCATTGTGAATAAACACTTAGTGTGACCTTGACCTTTGAGGTAGGGACACAGGTCTTGCACGTGACACGTCGTCTTGGTATGTGGAACACATTTGGCAAGTTATTTTAAAATCTGTCCATACAAGGGAAAGTTACAGCCCGGACACGACAACCTATACTCTATGTCCTTATATGCAGCACTCCATTGTGAATAAACACTAAGTGTGACCTTGACCTTTGAGGTAGGGACACGGGTCTTGCACGCGACATGTCGTCTTGGTATGTGGAACACATTTGGCAAGTTATTTTAAAATCTGTCCATACAAGGGGAAGTTACAGCCCGGACACGACAACCTTTACTCTATGTCCTTATATGCAGCACTCCATTGTAAATAAACACTAAGTGTGACCTTGACCTTTGAGGTAGGGACACGGGTCTTGCACGCAACACGTCGTCTTGGTATGTGGAACACATGCGGCAAGTTATTTTAAAATCTGTCCATACAAGGGGAAGTTACAGCCCGGACACGACAACCTATACTCTATGTCCTTATATGCAGCACTCCATTGTAAATAAACACTAAGTGTGACCTTGACCTTTGAGGTAGGGACACGAGTCTTGCACACCACACGTCGTCTTGGTATGTGGAACACATGTGGCAAGTTATTTTAAAATCTGTCCATACAAGGGAAAGTTATAGAGCCGGACGGACGGTGCGATTTTAATATGCCCACCTTCGGGGGCATAAAAAGTGTTATAACCCAAATATGCACAAAAACAGATACAAAATGGCACATCGTGTCATCAATGATGGATATAAGCTGATGCTTACCGGTATCTTTGAAAGTCTCCATGTCGCAACCCATGCTGCTGCTGTGCTTCCTTGATAATCTGCAACACTGAAATGAAACTGATAGTACAGTGAATCTGTTACACTTCTGTATTTGCATGGAACTATAGGTTTAAGGTCTTTAGTCTGTTTATGCCCACATAGAGGATATTCTAGCATTACCAAAGGGCCCCATACAGTTTAAGTTTATTGACCAGGGATAAATATGGCTGAATGCAAAAATCCCTGACCCTTATACTAGGGAACCATGGACCAAGCTAGCCCCATTATTACAGGGCAGCTGCTTGGCTGGGGTCACAGCCACCTTCAGTCAACTCCTGGCTTTGAAGCATTTTAAGAGCCTTAGATTGGCTTTAAACATATCTGTACAAGGTTTAGGGCAACCTGACCCTAACTGGCAAAACCCCTCGCTAAATATCTTGGTGTTGACATATCAGCAGACCTCACCTGGAACACTCATATCTCGAGAATTATCACCAATGGAAATAATACTCTCAACTTCATTAAAATAAAAATAAAAACAAAAACAGAAAGTGTCAGGACTTTAGCTTACAAAACCCTTGTCCGTCCACAGTTAGAATATGCAAGCACAATTTGGCACCTACACACAAGATCAAACACCAATAAAATTGAAATGGTTCAACGTCGGGCTATCCGTTGGGTTAAACATGACTTCTCTCCTCTCTCCAGTGTTACAAACATGCAGGAAAGTCTTGGTTGGCGCTCACTTGAACAACGTAGACTAGATTCCCGACTTGTAATGTTTTACAACATATACCATCATCATGTTGCTATTACGCTGCCATCTTATATTCAAACACCAATAAGATTTACCAGACTAATGCACCCACTATGTTTCAGACAAATTCAAGTAAAAACTGACTATCACAAATTTTCATTCTATCCTCACTCGGTTGTACTTTTGAACAGTTTGCCAAATCATATTGTCACTATCCCCACCCCTGACACATTCAAGGTGGCTGTGGCAACCATTAAGCATTAGATAAGCGAGCAGTGTTTTTATCCTTTTACCAGTTCACCAATCACTTTTTATCATGTTACCTAAATTGTGTTCGCTTCATACGTGAATCATAATGTGGCGAATGAGAGATTTCAATACTATAAAGGTAATTATGAAAAAATCAGAGAAGATCTTTCTAGTGTAAACTGGGTCAATTTGATGGAGGGGAAAAGTGTAAACGAAATGTGGATTGTGTTCAGAGACACTTTATGTGAGTGTAGACAAACATGTACCAAAGAAAAAGTCCAGTATCAAGAAATGTAACAGTCCATTATGGTTAGACAGAAATACAAAACTTGCAACTATAAAGAAAAACAAAGCTTGGAAGAAATACAAATATTCTAGATCTACGACAAATTATAATAAGTATGCAGAGGCAAGAAATGAATGTTCTAGAGAAGTTAAAAGTGCCAAGAGAAATTACGAACAGAAAATTGCTTCTGAAGTGAAAACGAATGCAAAGTCGTTTTGGAGATATGTAAATTCTAAAAGGAAGACAAAGGACAAAATAGGTGATCTTAACAAGAGTGACAATACCACAGCAGTGACAGATGAAGAGAAGTCTGAGGTACTAAATGATTTCTTCAGCAGTGTGTTCGTGAGAACAGACCCTATTAGTGACTCAATTGAAAGGGATATAAATGTTCAGAACCTGCTAATTGATTTACATATTACTCCTGAACATGTGGATAAAGTGCTTAAAACTCTGAAGCCAGATAAATCTCCTGGACCTGACAATATTCACCCAAAAGTTTTATGTGAAACAAGTGATTTAATCAGTTATCCATTGTACTTACTATTTAGTAAATCCTTGAGAGAAGGAGAAGTCCCAGAAGACTGGAAAAAGGCGATTGTCACACCCATTTTTAAAAAAGGAAGTAAAAAGGATCCTAGCAATTATAGGCCAGTGAGTTTAATGTGTATTATTTGCAAACTTTGTGAAAAGCTAGTTCGTGATGCATTAATGATCCACTTGAATCAAAACAAACTTTTATCCAATGACCAATACGGATTTAGAAGTGGCAGGTCCTGTGCAATTCAACTTCTTGAAATATTAGACGAATGGACTCAACTGATAGATGAAGGTAACCCAATTGATGTGATTTACTTGGATTTTAGTAAAGCTTTCGATAAGGTGGCACATGATCGTCTGTCTATGAAACTGAATAATCTTGGTATCTGTGGTACTGTACATAAATGGATAAAATCATTCTTACAACATCGTGTCCAAAGTGTTCGTATTGGATCATGCGTTTCATCTTGGTCAAACGTGGTCAGTGGGGTACCTCAGGGAAGCGTGCTGGGACCGGTGCTGTTCTTGTGCTTTATAAATGACTTGCCGCAAGTGGTGGAGGGTATAGTGAAGATTTTTGCAGACGACACTAAGATTTATTCGGCCGTTAGCGATCCTCAACAATGTGAAAAGTTACAGCAGGATCTTGACAATTTATGTAACTGGAGCATTGAAAGTAAACTTAGCTTTAATGCAAGCAAATGCAAGGTCATGCACATTGGGTCTAATAATGATTGTGCTAGATACACTATGCAGGACATTGATGGAAACTACGTTAAAGTCGAGCCAGTTGCTTCAGAAAAGGACTTAGGTGTGATTTTTGATTCGAGGCTAACTTTTGAAGAACACATCACAGAAATTGCTTCCAAAGCACACAGAGTTACTGGAATGATATGGAGATCCTTCGAGTTCATGAACAAAGATATGTTTCTCAACCTTTATAAGTCAATTATTAGACCAATTGTAGAATATGGCTCTTGTGTATGGTCTCCATACCTAAAGAAGGACATAAAAAGACTAGAGGATGTTCAGAGACGCGCCACCAAATTAGTTAAAGATGTATCGGACTTGTCATATGAGCAAAGACTAAAAGCCTTAGGAATTCCAACTCTGGAATATAGACGAGATAGGGCGGATATGATCCAGATTTATAAGTCTGTGTATGGCCACGATGAGTTAAAATGGGATCATCTCTTCACTCTTTCGTCTGGAGACCTAAGAGGACATCATCTCAAATTTGTCAAGAAGAAAAGCAAACACAATTCAAGACTTTATTCATTCAGTCAGAGATCGATTATGTACTGGAATTCCCTTAGTGAAGAGACTGTTTCTGCCAAGTCCATAAACCAGTTTAAATCAATGCTTAACATTGAACATTGGAATAGAAAAAAGTTTTTATGTTAACATAACCGCACTCAGTCGAGAAACCACTAAAGAAGACATTTACCAGAGGGGCCACGATAGCGAAAGCTAAATTTACGGCCTGAAGATTACAGGTATTACAGGTATTACAGGTATTATACCCTAGTTCTCACGTTTCTGATGTGGTTTGCCTCTTCAGTGTTTTATTTTTTTCACTAACAAGTCGGCGCGCACCGTTCATGTCAGTAACACTCGGAAGAGGAGTTGACATTAAACAGAGAAAGATAGAAAAGAATAAGTCAGCTATATTAATATCTCTACCTTTAAATAGATTTTACAGTATATTTCCTCTACACACTGCATGTAGTATTTTGTGTTGGTTCTTTCTTTTCAAACGTTTCAATTTCTTGATGTTTTTTGTTCATAACAGAAACCAAAACATGTTGAATTTGTTTAGGATGTCATTATCAAATATGGTGTCAAATCTGTTCTCTTTCAAGGTTGCAAAATTGATTGATATTTTATTTTAGCCGAAAAGCAAGAATTGCCAGGTCGTGCAATATTTAGTAAGTTACCGCCAGTAAAACAATGAACAAATTATATGGAGAATAAAAGTTCAGGTAAACGTTAGCAAACATTATCGACGTCTGTTTAAAGTGGACAGAAGGCTTGAATAGCTTGCATTATGTCCGGAGACCATATGGACTTCTCAAAATCAACCAAAAGTAGGAAAAGGTGAAAGCTTAGTTTTGTATATCAATGCGAAGTGAAAAAAGCTATTAAAAATGTTAAAATGTATTACCTTCGATTGAAAAAATATCACTTCCTGTATGACTACCGGCATTTTCGATTGAAGTTTTGGTTTCATCAGTGCTCATGTCTTCTTCGGCGGCCATCTTGGACTGACACGTCTGAAGAAAACGTCACCGCACTATACTATCACTTTCGACATAACGGCCTGGGGCGAAAAGAGTTTACGGGATTTAGAATGTCACTATTAAATTTAGTGATTTCTGTTCTGTTCTGGAATCGATGAAATTTTATTTTAGCACTCATAATTTTTGCGTTTCATTTGTGCTAGCGATGTCGTGTAATGATAATAACTGAGTTAAAACACAGAGTTAGTTGAGCTTTCAAGACAACATTTTATGTTTGGTATGGTGATTTAAAGATAAACCAAACAGGTAATTATTGTCTGAATGCATTTCCCTTCTGAACATCATAAACTTAACATTTGGAATTATCTATATGTGCGTAACATATGAATGCATTTTGCGATCATGCACCTCACACAGCGAGCTGCACAGAAAGCTCGATATATCATAACCGTCAGAAAAATTAGTTAAAATAGAACTCTCATCACTAAGCAAAAGTCCAATATTTCTATACATCTTATCGCGAAATATCTCCATAACAAACATAATTCTATGGTGTGAGGTGTTTCCATAGAAACCGATTGTCACGACAGACGCCAAACGGATCGCATTCACTCAATAGGCATATATGTTGTATTTGCCGATAATTTGAATTACCATTAACAGACAATCAACCATTTTATTACTACTAACAAATAATAAAATACTTGTTTTTACTTATTTGGAGAGAAATGTCAGCGTACCTTCATGATGACGAACTGTCGGCGATCGTCATCGATAACGGTTCGGGCATGTGCAAGGTGGGATTCGCGGGAGACGACGCCCCATTGAGTGTATTTCCTAGTATTGTTGGACGACCGAAACATCAGGTATTTACAATGAAAATGTATGCATATGAATGTTTAGCTTTATATTTTCAAGCATTGAGATTGAAGCCGCGAAACCGCAAGACATGGATAAAGCATATTAAATAATAAACGTGTCGTTATGCCGGTCAATTATGGCAGCAACACGCTATCAAGTAAATAACAAATAAAAATCACTTCGGCTATATGTAGGGCTAAGGGATACAACGTTATATGCCATATCGGAATCGAAACATTATAGGTTCTAAACAGGGGGGGGGGGGGCACCCAAAGAACATTTTTGGAAAAAAAGGTGAAATCTGGTGCATTCTACACACATTTTTTTTTATATAAACATCAATGTAAAGGTCGCTTGGACAATATTAGGGGCGTATTCCTTGGACTTGTTTTTGATCTAAGCTCTACGTATTGCTCAGATAATTTATATATACAAAACAAGTCATATAAACATTGTATACTGTATTCATAAATTTAATTTATCGCAATGCTCGCTCGCGGATTTTTTCGGCACTTCTGAACACCGCGGTCTGATGCAAAACAGTCAATCCTCTAAGCTTTCCCGGAAGTGACCGAGTGCTGACGATTGATTCCCGACTTCTTTGTTGCAGGATGTGATGCCGGGCGTGGTTCACAGGGACACATACGTGGGTGATGCGGCACAGGCCATGCGAGGCGTGCTCAACCTTCGCTACCCCATCGAACACGGCATTGTAACAGACTGGGACGACATGGAACGCGTGTGGTAGGGCCTATCCCACATATGTTTTGACGCTGTCTCTTATTAATGAACACTGCCATAATGTTGATGATTACCAATAACCGAAATGACCTTATTTAGGATACAGCTTAGTAGGATATGATATTTCTTTGCACAACCATATAACAACATTATATATTGGATTGATGCAAAGTGTTATTTTAGAAACGAAATGCTACGTCTAAGTCATGCGTATCATAGCCTATGCTTACTTGGGCTTAATTTAGATTGTATAAGGTATCCCCTTGTTAAACCTGATGCTTGAATTTCAGGCAACATGCGTATTACGACGAGCTTCGAGTTGACCCCGAAGAACGACCAATACTCGTGACAGAGGCTCCACTGAACCCGAAATCAAACCGCGAAAAAATGTTGGAAATCATGTTTGAAAAGTTTAAGCACCCATGCTTTTACGTCGCCGTACAAGCCGTTTTATCTCTATACTCATCTGGGCGCACCACGGGGATAGTTCTTGATTCCGGTGACGGGGTAACACACACTGTCCCCATCTATGAAGGTTACGCTCTGCCACACGCTATATTGCGTATTGACCTGGCGGGACGCGACCTCACTGAATACCTTATGAAGATACTAACCGAACGTGGATACTCATTTACAACCTCTGCTGAACGAGAAATTGTCCGAGATATCAAAGAAAAACTGTGCTATGTTGCTTTTGACTTTGACGAAGAGATTAAGAAGTCTGTGTATACGGATAGTATTGAGCGAACATATGAATTACCGGATGGAGAAATAATCACAGTAGGCAGCGAGCGTTTCAGATGCCCGGAGGCCATGTTTCAGCCGTCGTTTCTAGGGATGGAGATGCCTGGGCTTCACGAATCCGTGTACAATTCTATAGTCAAATGTGATGTCGATCTTAGGAAAGACTTGTATGCAAACATACTTCTCTCCGGAGGCTCGACGGTATTTACGGACATCGCTGCACGCATGCTTCACGAGGTGTCCTGCATCGCGTCCCGGGGAACCAAGGTGAAGGTGATATCGCCACCCGAGCGAAAGTACTCCGTATGGATCGGCGGCTCCATCCTGGCGTCCCTCTCGTCGTTTTGCCAAGCTTGGATTACAAGCGAGGAGTACAAAGAGAGTGGCCCCGCCATCGTGCATAAAAAATGCTTTTGAATTTTAATGTCTTAAACTATTTGCCATACAAGGTTGCGAAGTAATGTTTTACAAGAATTACCGCATTTTGGAGTACACTGGTTGTTATTATTAGCATGGTACAGGTTAAAGCAGACATCGCTAGTCCAGCCTTACTTGATGCTTGCAGTGTGCTATATCAATTGATACTTTCTGATGTTTACTGACAACACTCATGTCGATTTGCTTAAACTTTATATGGCTTTACGAAGGCTTTTGTACAATGGTGTAAGCATTCAGATATAGCTATTTTTAACTAGTGAATAAGCACTTCATCGTTTTATATAATTTATGCATAAACTTTTTGTATATGATTTGCACTTTATATTATATAAAACTTGCTATCTCTCTTGGTCTTAGTAACTTAGTAAATAAGTTACTACTACTACTACTACTACTACTACTACTACTACTACTACTACTACTACTACTACTACTACTACTACTACTACTACTACTACTACTACTACTACCACTACCACTACTATTACTACAACTACTTCTACATCTTTGAAGTGGCTGAAAACATTTAAAGTGGCTGCCAACTATAAACTGGCAGTCAACAACTGTAAAGTGGCAGCCAAATATAAAGTGGCTGCTGACGGGGGACGAGGGTGACTGCGGCTGCTAGACTTAATGTTGTTGCTGATATAAGAGTGTCTACTGAGGTGGATTTCAATGTTGACGATGACCGACCTCTCAAAAAGACCTTTCCATCGATACTTTGATCGACAAGATCGGCACAGGTACGGTCTAACCACAGCCCTAACCCTTGTAATGGGACGTAAATGTCGAAGATATCTCCGGAACAACGGACGCGGGGAGGTCGGGACTGGTCTTGTCTTTTTCGGGGCATCTATGATCGTACCTAGTGTCAAAAAAAGCTGAGCATCCCCGCACGTGCGGAGGATGGGACCAGTATTGCCCTTAAGGGGACCATATTCCCCACAAGATGCAACATGCAACTATCGGGGCGCCTGGGACGTAATTTGGTCACCGGTAACTAACGTCGAAAAGTATCCCCAAAACGCTACTTTTCATAATTTTCAAAATGCTCCGGCAGAGCTTGTTATGGGACGTTAATGTCGAAGATATCTCCGGAACCACGAATTCGGGGAGGTCGGGACCGGCCTTGTGTTTTAGGTATCTCGGTTCCCTGTGTTACGCGACCATCGGGGCATCTCTGACGTAATTGCGTCACCGTTTCCATTCGCGTACCGGTTTCTAATATACTCTTAAATGGCGCATAACACCTTAAACTGTGGTACCTAGTGTCGAAGATAGTTCAGCATCCCCGCACGTGCAGAGGTTTGGACCAGTATTGCCCAATACCCAATTCCCTACAAGATGCAACCATCGGGGCGCATGGGACGTTGCTTGGCCACCGGTTACTTACGTCGCAAAGTGTCCCCTAAACGCTACTTTTATACTTTTCAACCGGCTCCTGCAGGGCTTGTTATGTGACTTTAATGTCGAAGATATCTTCGGACCAACCAAAGCGGCACGGTCGGGACCGGTATTGCCGTTTAGGTATCTCAATTCCCCACGTGACGCGACTATTGGCGCATCTTTGACGTGCCGCGTCAACGTAACCTAATACGTGCAACCTTTTCGTTTACGATCAAAATGGCGCGATAATACCGTAATATGGGTCACCTCGTGTCAAAGATAGCTAAGCATCCCTGCACGTGCGGACGTTGGGACCAACTTTGCTGTGTAGGATTTGCTCATACCTACGTGACGCAAATTTTAGTGTGCCTGGGACGTTATTCGGTCACCGGTTTCTAAGGCCGCAAGGTGCGTCCAAAACCCTAGTTTTTCAGAGGTTTTACCATACCTAATAATATAAAGTTATTGCCGACGATATCTCCGGAACCACAAATGTGCAGCGGTCGGGACCGGTATTGCCGTTTAGGTATCTCCATTCCCCACGTGATGCGACCGTCGGCGCATCTCTGACGGGCCGGCGTCAATGTTTCCTAACGCGTGCAACCTTCTCGTTTACGATTAAAATGACGCGAATTTACCTTAAAATGGGGCACCTCGTGTCGAAAATAGCTAAGCATCCCTGCAAGTGCGGACGTTTGGACCAATTTTGCTGTGTAGGGTTTGCTCATACCAACGTGACGCAATTTTTGGTGTGCCTGGGACGTTACTGGTCATCGGTTTCTAAGGCCGCAAAGTGCGTCCAAAACAACAGTTTTTCAGCGGTATTACCACAAGTGTGGGGCGGTCGGGACCGGTATTGGCGTTTAGGTATCCTCATTCCCCACGTGACGCGACCATCGGCGCATCTCTGACGTACCGGCGTTAACGTTTCCTAACGCGTGCAACTTGGGGTACCTCGTGTCGAAGATATAGCTAAGCATCCCTGCACGTGCGGACGTTGGGACCAATTTTGCTGTATAAGGTTTGCTCATACGGTGTGCCTGGGACGTTATTCCGTTACCGGTTTCTAAAAATAAATCAGAATTTAATATAAGAGCTGCCACAGACTGACCTTTCTCTTACGATAGTCAGAGCAAAGGAGGCCTGAATAACCATGTGCTTTGTAGGGGGCGCGCACTGCGGCCAATCAGAACAGTCTACTAAGTTACGTCATGTAATTGCTGGCGATATGGTTGTAGAGCACTATTAATTAGATGTATTACCAAGATACCAATAACGAAAGCTATCCTTAAAGGGATAACTTGAATTACTGTAGTCTACTTTAGTCTCATGAGATAGAAATACTGTGTTTTATGCTCGTGTCTTTCAAATTAAACTCGGTATCCTTCATAAGAACCATTGTTTTCAACATTTATTAATCCTTTTTGGAATATTATAACAATATTATTAATTGTGGTAAATCTTATTTGGGAGTGCATCTTTAAAAGGCGATCGTATAAATAGGAATGATTCAAAAGGAAGAAAAGAGCAACTACAGAAAAACATGCTAGTTCTCCTTTTTATTGAGAAATACAATAGAGAGACAAACCATCAGAAGGAATCAATCACCTGGTTAAACATAGAATAATACACTTTCAAACTTCGTCAACGACGGCTGTAGCACTAATATGGCAAGGTGGATTGTGAATGTAATATAAAAATGATCGTAAACACCTCAAAATGAATTTCACCAAGGATACAACAAACAAACAACATAAAACATATAGAATGTACTCAGGTGCAATGTATATGTATGCCTTTAGTGTACATCCAAAACTCAGAAAATGAAAAAAAATAATCTGACACTGAATTGACTAAAAATATTTTTATATTATTTTGTATAGAGATGTGTTTTTTCTGTCCTGAGAGTTTAGCTGGTGAACCTCGCAGTGAAGAGGGACATGGCCAGCACTATGACCAGCAGGGCTTGACTCGACTGTACTGGCATTCCGGCATCTAGAACATGACAGATGTGACACATAATACTTAACGAGAATTAACTTATTCCGTTCGATTTCGGCTTTTAACAATAACATACACAAATTCTCATTCGTGTTTTACTAATTCATCATCGCCAATTTCTGAAGGCCATATGATGTTAAAACAAGATGCTTTTTTCTTTTTCTTTTTTGTTACTATTTTATTTATTAACATATAGTGTATCTTTGAAACATATTAATCAATACGAGTATATGGACGTACGGCTGGTGAATGGTGAGATGCCCATGGCGTCTGTCTGTTCCTGTGTCATGTAGGACCGCTGCATGTTCGTTGTCGCCTGTACCTGTACAGCAGTGAGGTCAGACAACTGGCTAGCCGTAAACTCCTGCAATAAACAATGCATATTTGCACATAAGATGATAATGACGTTGATGAGAAGAAACTAATAAATGTATAAGGTATCCCATGAACTGATGTGTTGAGATCAAAAACTAGTAAAGACCTTAAGTATAGAAGAAGAAGATTTTATTAACTATAAGCTTACAGCCCATCAGTTACATATAATATAAACATGTACAGTATATAAACATTTCCGATAGAACAACTTTCAAAATCAATCATAATGTATAAACAAAGTAAAGTTATATCACATTTGCTTTAAATACTGAAAAATAGTTAGTGGAGAAAAGTGTCTAATGTCTAAACTGACGCATTTCAAAGCCCTTATAGACAAAACAACATAGTTTTCTAATAGTAGTTACATTTTCGCTCGAAATCAGTTCGATAAATTTAGGAATATTTGGATTGCGCCAATAATATCGCTTAATGTATAAGATTCTTAATTCATGATATAAAGGACATTCTAAGAGAAAATGGAATTCATCTTCAAGGGTATTACAAAGTTGGCATTTTCGTTCATTTCTTGAAATTATTTGGGGCTTGTGCCATCTGCCCATTTCTATTTCTAATCTGTGTGATGCTACTCTTAGTCGTGTTAAAGCTGTTCTGAATTTATTGTTTTGTATGGTGTCTAAATATGATAAGTATACTGCTTTTATAAATCACCATCATCATCATCATCAGCATCATCTTTATCATCGGAGTTGTCGTCGGATTCGTCGTCGAAGTCACCACCACATACCTTGAGGTGTAGTGGGTCCATATCGGAGATCACGTGGGGTGCGATGGACTTAAGCTGACTCGTGGTCAGGGACTGGAGCTGCTTCGCCGTCAACCCACCTGTGATAAGGGGTACGTTATTGTCTACCGCATTTGAATTCAAGTGATACAGGTTAAACACATTATCATGTGCAGGATACTTGGGCCTTAAGATAGTTAATGGCAGCAGGCAGTTTCTTTTACAAACAGAAACATGTTAATGGCATTCCGGCTTAACATCGCTTTTCAAATTTCAATATAATTTATTTTTACGTTGATTGGTCAAGTAACGGTTCCAACACACGATCAACTTGCAAATGATTGGCACATAACTTTTCGTAGCATTAGACAATGCTATATAAATATATTTCATTGAAAGAAGTTACCCAATAATCCTTCCATCTCCACGATCATGGCCGGATCCAGACTGCGAGTGTCGTTGTCCAAGTCTTCCATTAAATTTGCCGCGAACGCCTTCAACACCTCCCCTTTACACCTCCCGAACTTTGATAAATGAATCCTATAATAAATATCATTTTGAATTATTTCAAATAACGGGCAAATTGCGAATAATAGGATAAAAACTTCTTTTCTCAAATTTTCGCCGAAGGTCAAATTAAATTACATGTGAATTATTATGTAAGAGAAACACTGTTTTGCAGAGATCACCGAAATCATTTAATTCGCAAACCTAATCACATCCCCGGGTATGTATGTTGGAGACCCTGGCTCAACGCCGCTGGGTTCCGCGCCACATACGAGGCCACCTAGCAGCTCCACTTCCTCGACACGCACCGGTCCGCTGACCTTCCGCTGGGCTACCCAGTGCGAGAAACCCGCAGTTTTCTGTCGAAAAAATTATATTAAACTCACCTGATCAACACAAAACTTTATGCCACAAAATTTTGTCTAGACGACGTATCCTGACCTTGAAACTTTAGTTCTGTAGTTCAATGATGACTGCGTATCCTGAATTATGCTACTGCTCTACAAGAATCTTTGAGGTATTTTTATTTTTAGTTTATATTGCACAATATCGAATCGGAAAATTCAATATTTGGTTTGTGCACATTTTTAAAAAAAAAGAAAAAACCTTTTAATAACAATCCAAACCTTTTCATGCGTCTTAGAGATACATGTATGTGAATTGAGAAAAACAGTTCTTATACCAGTACAAAGACCATTACCATTAGCTTGATTAAGTACACAAAGATGACGGCATACATGTGAATTGGGCAGGTTCCTGACGCCTCCCAGAGTGGCAAGCGTGTCCTCGTCGTTTAGGTCAAGGCTGTTGATGAACTCCGCCCCAAGGCCACTGAGCAACTCCGGAGCCCTCTCCAGCAGGTAATCAGCTTCGGTTCTGTTTGCGTCCATTATCTGTAAAATTTATGAACATATATTTCATATTTAAAAAAATATGTTCTTTTGACATTGATTTTGTCTCTGAACCAATTAGACATGAAACTGTTTCGTCGTTGCAATGATACTTCACATCTGTATTGATTTCAATCATACCGACGATTAAACTGCCTTACCCCGTCCATTCGCATTTTACTGATGACCTCGGATGCCGTTTCCGCTGTCCAGTCTAAAGACCGGAAGAAGTCGAGACACCGGGTCAGCTGGGCTTTGTCAAGTTGCGCAGCCATCGTCGTAGCCGCTTTTCCCAGACGAACAACTTGGTGACATTTATTCTGACCTATGTGTGTAAACAGAGAAGTTGTTCCTTCGTTACACATGTCTAGTATCGTTAAAATGAGGCTTGAATGCGGACACTTAGTATGAATATAAAGGCAAAATAAGAATAAGAAATAATGTCCTGGACGCCATACTTTTATTGTATTAAATATCAGAAGAAATCGCCCATTAATAACAGTTCAATATTTTCAAATTACATATAGGCAAAAAACGTGTACCGAACGTTGATTTCATTGATTGGTGTAGCTTGCGTCCTAGCGCCGTCGTCTTCTCGTGCAGACGGGATGTACCTGACGACGTCATTTCCCGTATAAAACCGCCCTTCCTTCGCTCATCAAACTCCTGACTATGTGCGTCGATGGATGATGAAATATAATCAGAGATAAGGGCAATCTCTCCCTGCAAACAAAAGAGACATTATCATTAGTTTGTTAATATGTCATTTCAAATACACATGGTGTTTTCCTAAAGGGGCGGATCCATGAATAATAATTATAGGGTGGTCCAAGTTGGGGCGCCATTTCGGACCGGCACCCCTTCCACTGAACATAATAGTTTATGGTTTTAATATGGGGTATGCGGATTTGGGGTCCTTCCCCCTCCAAAATATGTTTTTAGTCTTAAATGATGCATTTTGGTGTATTCTATTATTTTATTCATATTTTATTTTATCTCGACATAAAACGTGGATTTGAAAATAGTTGTGGGAAGGCGGGGGACGCAACAGCTTACTAACTAGTTTGAAATAGTCTACTGGCAAACGATGTGGTGCGATACAATTACCATACACACCTGACTAAGCTGGTCGACATCGTTCTCATCGAGGTGCAGTAAAAGTGAGCCCATCGTGGATATGTCTTCCCTCGCCTTCAAACGGGACCTATCAATATTTAGATGAATAGATTGCTTCCACACACAGACACACCCACACACGCACGCACGCGAGCACACACAGACACACCCAAACACGCACGCACGCACACACAGACACACCCACACACGCACGCACGCACGCGAGCACACACAGACACACCCACACACGCACGCACGCGAGCACACACAGACACACCCACGCACGCACGCACGCGAGCACACACAGACACACCCACACACGCACGCACGCGAGCACACACAGACACACCCACACACGCACGCACGCGAGCACACACAGACACACGCACGCGCGCGCGCGCACACACACACACACACACACACACACACACAAATAAAACAACTGCCACTCGCCACGAAAAACAGTGTTTTTAACATTATTATTCGTACATCGGAGAGCGTAAAATATATGCAGCAAACAGGATTTGTGTGTGTTTAGAATAGCCATATCGAATAAGCGAACTCCAATCTAAAGGAGGCGTTTCGGGTTTCATTCCCGGATGTGAGCTTGGATTGTGGTCACTAAGCCAGAAAGTGGGATTCCTTTGGGTACTTCGATTTCCCCCATAACACAAGAACATACCCTAGCGAAACACCGTGCCAACGACAGTTATTAATACAATATTGTATTATCTTGTTTCACAGTCGATGTTAAATAAGTATAAACTAATCTAAATGGAAGCCCTGTATGTAAGAAGCGGAAACCGTACATGTTAAGGTCGACCGCCCTCTTGGCGAGCGTCTGTGCCTCCTGCTCCAGGAAGGGACACTTCTCCAATTGTTCAAGGTGAATCTCAACCGCGTCCGCCGTCAGACGTTTGATCTGCGGAAAAATAAAGGGGCCTTTTTGAAAAATTTAAAACATTACAAGCATTGAAATATCTCAGATCATTCAAACTAACTTTATGGATATTTTGAATGACACTGACGGACAGTCGAGTAACACCAAACGCATACTCCAGCTTCATGAACATTTGCAAGTTCAACGAATATAGTTTCATATTTCATTAAAGTCCTCATAACATAAATAAAACATTTCCAATATAAAAAACGGTTATAAAAAGTATTGCCACTCAAATTGAGTTATAAGACACTTTTATCAATCATACAAAATCTAATTGAAATCTTCTATGTAGTAAATACCATCCATACAATGTAGACAATCAGAAAACAAAATGTGATCTATTCCCAGTCAGTTCCTTCAAATAGTATTACGTAAAGGTTTTTATCTAATGATAGTGGACTCTAATAGTATTTAACAAAATTCAGGAAATACATGTATATGAGAATATAAAGTTGAAAATGGTTATTTGAACTTTTATGTGTAACCATATGTTACAATTTTTAGACATAAAGGTTTACGAATTACATATAATGATTATATTTTATATTTTATTTAATATCTAAAAGTAAATAGTACTCTCAATCATCAACCCTGCTTTCACATAGAAATACTACACATAGGGCATATTCTTGACTCGTTTGGAATACTTTCATATCTACCCTTCTCCAATCTTAGAGGGCCACATCTAAACTTTGAGTAGGCTATTCTGTGTTGTAGTGGAACGCATATTGTTACATAAATTTATATTTCATTTATTTTTCCATATAAAAAGCATATATGTTCCGAGTTTGTTTCTACCAACTCCAGAAGAACCATAAATACAATGTAATCTATTTATCCATTTATGTATAAAGATAGCCATGCCTTGTTCAAAAACCTTTAAACAATATGATTTAGATGACATATTTGAGCAAACAAGCGACAGAATATATATATTGCCAATTTCTAACATTATTATTTCTCTTATTACAACAATATCTAAATATTTTACAATATCGATACCACTGAAGTCCTGCAGACCCTCATTGTTTTACAGAACAAAACAGAACATAAAACAAGTTTATTTCCACACATAACATCACACATATTTACATCAGTGAAGTAGGCTATGGTAGACCATGATCACTTTTCATTAATAAACATTTGCTTGGCAGTTTATATAAGTTTACAACTAATTGAGATTCTTTACAATAACATACATAGTAGCAAACATTTAAACTCCATTCAGAAATAATATTACGTACGAATGATTTTACAACAATTTATCAGTTGGTACTTAAACATTCAATAATCATGTATCATGTAAAGTTATGAAATTCGTTCTTCGAGCAAATGCTTTATACACGAAAATAGAAAAAAAATCCTGAACAAACCAATGATATCAGCAATTATATTGTTTAATACATGTGTGGATAGTTTCCCATACAATACATTATTTGGTTAGTAAAGCCCAACACCCAGAAGGAAACGCATAGCCCTTGTTTGGACAGCTTCTATACGTGTATATGATTTAACACCATAGCATGTCCTTTCAAATGGGGAAGTACCTTTTAATGAAAGGACAAGTTCCCAACAATGTTTGCATAACGGGGTCTACCCACCTGATCCTGGGTGAGTCCACACACCAAGTGACCGAGGTCTAGCAGATGGTCAGCCGTTATCTCACCCTCGGACGCGTCCACTCCACCGGGCTAAAATATCCATGTGTTTATATGTTTACTATAGTTAAAGCAATTTATAGAAGACATGGACCGGTGAGTGGTGAGCCCACTTGCTTCTCAACAACCCGTCCTGGACCGGGTTTGATTCCCGTCCAGGGTGCGTGTCTGATTTGGTTCGGTTAAGTGAGTTTCCTCCGGGTTATCCGATTCCTCCCCTCTCCGGGTTATCCGATTCCTCCCCTCTCCGGGTTATCCGATATCTCCCCTCTCCGACGTTTCGCGTAGCATTGTTCAAACAAAAGTGATTATAGGTTGAAGTCGACCATATACAGAAATTTTGTAAACAAAATAAGACACATCGAACGTAGTGAATACATTGTCGGATTTTGTCTTATCAATTACGTGTACTTGGAACAACGGCATGTTCGGGATTCACTTTTGTATGAACTACTGGTTAAATGTTTTAGTTCTAGCTTATTCAAAGTTTTGTATTTGTAAAAATAATGAATAATTATCTTTTAAACCCTGTTTTTCAAGGAAAAGTGGAGCAGCTGCTGTCGTTTCCTGGCCATGATCTTGGTATGCCGTGACACGCCCATCTCCACTGCCATTACGGGCCGCAACTGCACAGGGAATTTGCTCAGCTCAAACTCAGGACTGAAGTATACGGTACAGAAGTATTAAGATTTTTAGCTCACCTCTCCGCGAATGATATCCCAGGACGGGTTCTGATTTCATCATTTATGACGAAAAAATATCCAACGTTCCATTTAGTTAAGCACTGTTTTGACAATTCAGTGGGTAGTACATCAGTGTACGGTTTCAAGTAAAGGAAATACGTTTATCAATGGTTTGGTAAAGCAACAATAAACACTATGTATTCCTTGAAATATTGTGAATGTACTATGATATATATTTTTGTATTACGATGTGAGGATAAAATGAGAAGCCATTGCCAGTCAATACCGAAATAAAGAATTTTATTGACTCAATAATATATATATATATAATAGTCATTTTATATAACAAATAAGAATTTGTTCAACATACTTTAAATATTGCAAAAATCTCCCAATCTGCTTTATTGTAATGATGTCTGCGTTATCTATCGTGTTTCTGTTCACGATGTCGAAGTATTGGCGAATTTTGTCCGTGATGGCTTCTGTCTGGAATAGAACGTTTTGCCACTCAGGTGTCAGCTTAATAAATTATGTATATTCGGTAATTAATTCTTAATTGTTAAATGTTACTTATAAATTCAGACCTGCATATTCAGGATGTTACATTATGTTCGCAAAACCCAAAGCATTCAAACTATGGTTTACCTTAACATCTGAATGTCAGAATATAATACAAACTGAACAAACAAACTTCAGGTTATAAGACGCAGACAAAAGTATTCACTATATATACTAAACTGTTAGATATAGGCACCCCCTACCTGGCTGGAATCAAGCTCGTCCTCGTATTTCCCAAGTATCTCCATGGTGGTCAGTAGTTCCGTATCCAGCGGCAGCGACCGGATGTCGGCGGCCGTCAGTCCGCGCACCAAGCTTCCCAGGTTGTTCACCGCCTGTGCCGACCACAAGCTAGAAGGTGCTTCTTCCGCGGAAATGGCCAACGCTTCGCGGACATTCGACACAACTGCCATTGCCTTGAATGTGTTTGTTTGGAGAAATTACTTATACGGCAGACAAATTTTAATACACTCACTGTTACTTTTGACATCGAATGTCAAAACATCTACACTTTTTTGTCGTTTTTTTACAATAACAAGCATTTTCCTTTGCTAACAATTAATAATTCACAGTTCTATTCTAGTTCGAATCAGCTTAGAAACGAAGCCCAACAACCTAATACCTCATGCGATGTTAGTTGAGAGATAACGAGCAAATAATAATACGAATTCTAGAAAAATATCAATTAACAGCATGACTGATGTAAGATTATGCAGCTGCTACATGTATGTTATCACTCAGAGCAATTTTGGATAATTCAATTATACTGTATGAACACAATTATACTTCTGTGTTCTCATTATGCAGAAAAAATCTGCAATCTTCTACTTTTGCTGTATGAGAACACCTGTGACCCTTTAATACGAACTGAAACGTGCAAAACATGTACATACTTATAAAAGGAAACGAATATCTCGTTATAGGAGTTTATGAATGCAGGGTGATTTATTTGTCAAGAAATATAACGCTTTATTCAGCGTCTCCGTAATCACCTTTCTCGTAGAAAAAACATAAAACATTTTAAGTACTCGTTAGAACAGTATATGTTTCAGAAACGCCTTCAATAAGGCCATACTAATTATATGTTTAGCACACCAGCCTCGATTTTCAAAATATGCCTACCAAGCAGGAAATATGAAAATAAAGTCGTGTTATTCAACCTCATTCAGCATGCGTTAGGAAACCTATCGGGCATTGTAAAAGAACTACAGTTAAGTTTTCTGTAACAGAATCACGCGGGTTGATGAAAACAGTCGTTGAGAACTGATAAGTTACTTTTTATAAGTCACGGATTTAAATAGAAAAGATTTGCTATCATGAAATATGTAAAATAGTAAGAAAATGCTATCTGAGCAAATACACAAGTATTTAAAAATAGGTACAAAAGCCCTAACATAATAAATCATGTTTACTTTGTAAGACGTGGTTCAATTTGACAAAGAATAAGGTTCAAAATTGCATTTTCGTTCATCTATTCAACAACAGCAAACAAGACAAGAAACAATTAGTTTAACTTAATTAAAGAAACTTGACAGAATTGTTAATGGACATGTAATGGAGGAAAAACAACACTAAACATTTATTTATTTGACCAAAATCAGCAGAGTTATGGTTCGAGGCTTAGTAAAATCGGCATGTTCACATTGTGGTATTTGTTTCATTACAAAGTTTTTATTAGCAATCTAAATACATGTATGAGTAACTTGCATATAGCTATAGGGCTGCATGTTTAGGTTTGTTAAATAACCCGACTTAAGTTGGGTCGGGTTTTCAATACTGATCTTAATTGGATCTAAGATTGATATAGCTAATCGGATTGCATGCCATAAATAATAAGCATATACAATTATTTCATTCAATGAAGTTTTACTAAATATTTGACTTAGTTGATATTGAATCCTAGCGTTCGTCTGTGGTCATTCAAATTTAACGTACTAGTTATGCACAAATAAAAATGAATATATCACTCCACGCCTATATCAAAAGCCAAACAATTCTGAAAAAGTGAATTGTGAATCCGCCTGAAAAAGAGTTTCAAAATAAACATCGTCGAGACATTCACCGTTTAGACGTTATTTATGTAATGATGTTCGAAATTTAAACAATTCGACAAATTTAACATTTTTTTTTGCTTAAATGAAATGTACATGACCGATATTAAAGGTTCCAAAATATTCAGATCGTGTTGCGGACATGTAAGTCTACTGTGACGTCAGCTTGGTCATGTACCAATTTCTGACACAGTTTGAATTTAACAACAGCCATGTTGGATTTTACGAATAACAAAACAAACAAGCATTTAGCATGAATTTTATTTCAAAAATCAAGTGAACTTATTCAGAAGATGTCCATGGAATGATTTACATTATCATATGGATTAATTTTACACTAACCGTGAGTAACATGGAATAAATGACACGAAAAAGGTCATGCAATTCAATTTCGTGGCATGTAATTGCAACATTGCAAACGGAAGTCAAACGGAAATAAAATAGAATTGAATTTAGAATATGCACATACTTATACATGAGCCAAATGTATGAATATGTGCAAAAGCACGATAACGATCAACACAAGAAAGTGATGATGGTGTAACGGATGTATTGATCAAGTTATTGAAACATTATGATTAAGTAACATTAACATGGTAAGCTCAAATTTACTACAAATTTACTACAAACATTATATGGTTTCATAGCTAAGTGCGCTGGTGTGTGCTGCATCAATAGAAATGATGATAAAAACTTATATTTCGTGTGTAGTACTAGTAACCATGGATTCAGTTATAAATACAAAGATGTAACTTATTCACTTCAAGTAGGTATTGTCAGCACTGGGATCAAAATATCTTTATTACATCTCGATCAGCAGCAAATTTTGCCATTAACGCTTGATCAAATGGTAATAACTAGTTGATCATCCAGTTTACCTATTGCAGAGACTAGTCAGATACTTTTGTGTTGACAGATGTTTTTACGAGTTTTGAAATCGCAAATCGTGGATTAGAAGAATCCCGTATAACACATTTATTATTTTAGACTAATGCAGAGTCTTGCTTGAAGCTGTCGTAACTGCCTGGTAGTGTTCTGATATGGTACATCAAAGTTTGCCGAAATAATATCTTCAATGGAATCAAAAGCACAAAATAATGGTAAAAAAACTCATAATTTTGACATTTTTGAATAGTTAAATAGAAGGCCATATATTTTAGTTCCAACCTTATCAAGCATTCACTGATTAGTTTAACTTATTTTACTTTGATTGCGAAAAAAGTTGTATTAATTTATCAATTAATATAACTTTTTTCACAACAGCCCATTCCACACTTGTTCGGCAAGACGTCAGAGAATTTTGGCATTTCAAATCATGTGACGAATAATTGAATGACTCGCTTCTGCTAGTCAAGAAACATGAACTGTATATAATCAAAATAACAGGTCCATCAGTTTAATGATCAGACCATCAGGATATTACCATATATGTCATATTAAACATGCAGGATGCGTGTCTTTAAAACTCTGCGTGTTAAAAAAGATGTTTTCCCAAATCATCAACTTTTTATAATCCTCTCAAAATTCAGGTCATAAACATGAAATAGCCATCAGTAGCTGCAGCATAGTTTATGCCACATAATTGAAAAACAGAACCTGGAAAGGACACCCAGCGAATTTTTAGGACATGCACATTTAATAGGACATTAATGATATGAAAATATTATGATTTACTACGAAACCGTACACACATCCATATAAATTCAGATGAATAAGTGTGCAAAGCGCTAATAAGTGGTTATAACAGGTACAACCCAATATAGGGATGGACTACACAAAAAAGTCATGTAGTTCGTCTGTTTCAATCAAATTTCGCATACCTGAAATATAAAGTGTAGGAATAAGCTGTGAAGGCATTTCACTTTCAAAATGTGCTGACCAAATTCGCCATCCTTCACATTTTGCACTCCTTTTTTTAACAATCAAGCCCGCAACAACCATCTTTACATGGAAATCTACTCTAAACTGCTTGAAATGGTTTGTTATCACCCTTTAACCAAGCAAGTTGTAGGCATAAATGACCTGGTACACTTGTTCAACACCCTATACACAACTATGTTTACAGTTGTAGGTCTATTTTGGACGTTATTTTTTTCTACCAGCATTCCATTGGCCAAACGAACATGTTCTTGGATACTATATATAATGTCTGTCGATTTCCATACTGGTCCGTGAAATTCGGAGTGAATTGGACTATGGTTGTTAAATGAATACTAAATCACTCTCATTGGCATAAAGGTATGCGAGAGAGTTGTGTTGTGTTGTGTTGTGGCGAACACTGTAGAAAACTCACTTGTCCCACTCGATGACCACTCACCCATGCAGCCTCATGGAGTGGTCCGTCACCAAGACTATACAACATTGCCTGTGGTCAAAAGAGGCCCTACCTAAGCGGTCCCTGGTTTCCTTTATACTCAATAAGTAAGAACTTGGTTCAATTTCCTCATTGGCTCGAACTGGATGTAAAGGACCGATTTTTTGAACAGGGTTGTTTTCAACCCTGTTTAGTGTAGCCACAAACTCGACACTCTCAACAGAAAATTCCTATTAATAGTAACAAATGTCGCCAGCCGATTTACCACCAAAAATATAGTTTGAGAAAGTGCAGACTATATAAATTGCAAGCTATGTTTCAAATAACCGAGGTAGATTTGACAAAGCAAGAAGCAATCATAACGCAATATCTATTTAAATAATTTAATATGTAATACTAAGATAAAGATAACATTAAAGTAGTATCCCTGCACCAAAAAATGAATGAACATCGAAACGTAAACAAAGAATTACTACCCACTCTAAGCGCGCCATTCAATCACGTGACACAATGATGAAGCCAAGTGAATTTACAGTCGAAGAGAGATAATCATAATAAGATAATGCAGTAAGTTAATCAGATTTCTCTCCCTTGCCTTTGTACAGAAAAAGCGGGAAATCCAAGTTTGATTGATTGTCGTGCACAGTTGAAGTCTACAGAGATGTTTGTTTTACTTTGTTTTAAAAAACTTGATTGTTTTACTTGGAATCTGATGTTGTGATGGTTAGTATTGATTTGCATTTGTAATCTTTTGTGTTTGTTTTGGGTTAGCAATGGATTGGAATGATCATTATTTCATTCAGCTGCATTTATCTAGTTTTGTCATGTATTTTTACGACATCAGCAGATTTTGTATTTAAACCGAGAATGGCAGTTCCGTGATATTCTTTTAGCCTCTTTCCATATACTAATATATGTGGGTTTGGTTACAGATGATAACATGCATGGATAACAGAAGTCACCATGGGAGCACGAGGGAGTAGGAGTGTTTGATTCCATAAATCAGTTAGTTCCATGTCAATGATATGTTTTATGATGTATGAGTTAAGTAACATGTTTTTACTTTGTTATCGTATTTTTGCGTTGATCGTTTAATATGTGACAGAGAACGCCGATATATATATATGTGATCAAAATTTAAAAATGCCAAACATTCTCCATTGCTTTAAAAAATGAGAGAGAGGGTACCTGTGATATAAACAATCAATAGCAAAGAGGTATCCCGTGCCGCTGCAAAACCGAAAGTAGGGTGTTTTTATGAATTAACCACATATTTTAGACTTTAAATTGCCATTTGTATGAATATGATATATAAATTAATACATGTAATTACAGTAATATGTATGGGGTGTACATAATCAAACCAGTGGTTCATTTAAGCCCGCAGAACATGCAGAGGCGGTGGGCGAGGCAAGACATATCAATATTGTGTAGCTTATTGTGGAGTCGCAGTTATTGAAAAATGGGCACATTACTAAAACAGACATAGCTTTAACATTCTAGTGTTCCGTGGTAATCTTCTTTTGCACATGACATCCCTCCTTTCATCTGTTGAATGAACAATTACTGGCTTGTTGTTCATCGCCGATTTGTTTTCAGCAGAGAATGACCGGGGCATGTGCAAAGAGGGTACCGTTTCAGTAGATTTCGCAAAGAGGGTACCGATATGGATATGCACCGTGTCATTGATCTCAATGATCACGCAGTTTCCCTGCTTAAAACATCACATGATAGCCCGCGTGGGAATAACAAACGTGTTATAGTTCTGACGATTTATCTGACGATATAGAAATAGATGAGAGTTGTTGACCATATCGACAATGAAGGAAAACAAGTTTTGAAATTAAAGATTTTATGCTAACTTTATATGACATATATAACTATATATATACACACTTTTTATAGTGTACGTAAAGACGGATGTTTGTGCATTTATTTTTGAAAATGGAATTTTATTGAAATGAATCGATTTCTATTTTTGCTGGTTTTGGTGTAATATGAGAAAATATCGAAGATTTAATAACCGTTTTAGGTGTTTCATCCACAATTGTTTGAAATCCGTTATTTTAATTTTCATCATTTCAATTAAGAAACTATTTTACTTTAATGTGTTGTATGTTCGAAGTTTTTTTGTGAATAACAAGACAAACATAGGCAAACTCTTTCTAATGAGTAAAGTTTGATTAGTATATATATACTCATATCATATGAGTCATATGTAACACCATATGATGGAGTTCTGCTTGGATTGGTTACATTTTCCATCCTTGTTTGCCTTCTTAAACAGCGACATTAATTTTATTGTCAATAAAATATTAAATTTTCATTTACCTTCATGCTTCAATGAGCCTGGGGCGGCCCCTGTGGTTGTTTTACACGGGGACTCTTAGATTCACTGTGCAACATATCAGCACCTTATAAAAACACACATCATCGTGAATCATAATGGTGAAAACCCGTATAAAACCCTGTTCATGCAGCGCTATCAGCGCTTTGATTAATACTGAAGCTATGCATTCCCGCTTCGCTCCAATTCTCCAATACTCGAGGTACTTTCGCCAGTCCCTGTGAGTTCGAGCCAACGGGGTTCGACTTTAATATTTTGACATCTTCATTTTGTATTTATGTTTGAAATATATTGTACTTTTCTTTTAACATTATATTATAAGAAGTTTTAATATATATATATAAACATAACACCACATTATGGGGACTTGTAGATTGGAAATTGGTTTAGTATGACTTTTTTTTTTAGCTTTAATCCATTCAGGAGAGATTAAAAGTCTCAATTGCATGTACATGTTGTTATACTTGATTACTTGATGACTTGATGTAAGCCTAACACTAAAGTTTAGGTAACTTTTGGTAACACACTTGACAGTTGTTTAAATGTTGAAAGCGTCTACAACACTTTCGATACCAATCATCATTCACCAACATTTCAACGTTGAAAAATGTTAAATTATTATGTCTACTGGATCTTTATAAAAGAATGATTATCGACTCAAAAATTTACATATGATTGCACAATTGGAATTTTGATGTTGCCATTTCAACCAAAGGTTTTCCAGTTGTTAGTTTCAAGACAATATTATTTTCGCTTTTAGTTAACAAACAATCGATAAAATCAAAGCATTGCCGCATTCAGCACTTTCAGTGCTTTGATTCATAAAAGTATACACAAAATAATGCGACCGATTCTTAATGGGCGGGATTCAGACGAAACCAAAAACTAGTACTCGATTAAACTGTAGGATACACATTTTATTTTGTAGTTGCGAGTGATAACGAGTACATTTTTCTATCTCGAATTTTTGGCTATGTCGATCTCCTATTTTAGTCCCTGAGGTCGAATTAGACACATTTTCTTTGCTCCTTTAGGCCACACCAAATTAATAACTTGTTTAACTTTTTATCATTTCCCGCACCTATTTCTTCAGAAAAGCAAAAAAAAAAAAAAAATATTTGTTTAATAGAATGTAGCCTTTTCCCTTATAACTGCGTTTTTCGATCGTAACAATTATCAAAGCACCGGCTCGATCATGCAGCCGCTCTAATTAGAGTCAATGAACGATATAGACCCGGATACACGCGTCTAGATGATCGAGACTAAATTGGCAACATGAAAACATTTATTTCATTTCCTGATTCTTGAAAATAACGTCAACAAATGACAATTCTACCACCATTTAAAGTTTGATTAAATTTTGGACAAATGTGTTTGTTTTAATTTGGCTCCCGCTAAAAGTAAACGTATCCCGGAACAACGGGTTTTCGACCGCCTAAGGATTATTTACATTTTAATCATAAATAAGTGAGAATAAAAAAAAATTGTTTGTGTGTACCATTTAAAGCAATCATTCATCTTTCAAAAAAACAAAAAAATAAAATATGTTTCAATCGTCTGTTGTTTACATTTTGAATCCAAAATGGCGGCTGTCACATGTTGTATTTGACCTAGATACAACATGCTTTCGACCATGACCTTTAACTATACTTCGCAACAAAAGTTTGTGCACAAATTTTTTTATTTTAATTTGTATAACTTGTTTAAACTGTTAAATGTATTTTATTTAAAAAAAAAGTAATTAAATATTTACATATTTGCCATACAGTCACTTTTTAGTTACTTATCACCACAAGAGAGGCAAAGGAATGCATCATCCCTTCTAATGGCTTTCACATGGGTACAAAATGATAAATTCACCCATCATGAACCCTGTTATCACTGGTCCAACTCTGAATGAACCTCATATGACCTGCCTAGGCTGCAATATGTTTAATTTTATGGTAACTGAGCGCCCAAATGCAATTTAATATATAGTTACCTGTAGATGAATTTTATTAATTTTAGAATAAGCAACATACCATATTTTGATGCGCTTTTAATGTTGTGCACTATACTTATTTTTACCAGAAGTGACGCAAAATAGAAGTGTTTTACCGATTTTCAGGAGGTGGTCGAAAATAGGTTGTGGTCGAAAATAGGTTGTTTCGGGATATATATACTGGGCAAGAAGTGCTGAATTTTATCATGAATGACAGTGATTATCCAAAGTTTGAATTTGGTTCGGACATGTTTGACGGGAATTCGGATGACCGTTACAGGTATGACGTCACCATTGCGTCATATGTACTTCCGTTATGTGGAAAATGCTCAATAAAAAAATAATGTTTTTATGACTGATAGACATGTTTTCACATGCTCAACACACTGTAAATAAAAAATATCATTATTCCTGAAACTTTTATACCTTGAGTATCTATTATTGCTTGATTTATCATTTAGAATAGAGATTTAAGCATAAACTGCTGCCCTATAGTTGAAAGGTCATTTTGGAAGAACTGTCATGGCGGAATGTGCAATTTTTAGAGTTTGTTTTTCAAGTGGAGAGATTTTTCTTAGGAATAACTTGACCCCCCTTTTTATTGGCTTAAAAGGTAATTTAAAGCTTGTACTTTAAGAATATATATATTTATCATAGTCTGCATTCGCTCGAAATGCCTTTAAATATTGTCTAAAAATAATCATTTCACATTGAATTATAGAGGAAATGACAATGGTGGTGGGTAACCTAAAAGGGACCAAATTGCTTTTTTAAAAAGTGTCATTTTTGGCAAGAAATGTATTGCATTTCACTATTTCTGGCAAATTTTCACAATCAAATGCATTTGTCTTGTCCGGTTGATCAAAATATGCTATTTCCTGGTTTTCACAACTTTCGCCTTTTTTTTTTAAATTGAGTCGTCTGCAATCTTACGAGCACTGAAAATGTCCAAATTTGGTGAAAATTTGACTGCGAGAACTTGAAATGTGTGCAAAGTTGTGTAGAACTGCCCCATTTGATGCCTAGAATGCCGTTTGAGTCCAGGTTCAGTTGAAAAACCTCAAAGAATGGCATTTTGGGCCAAAACGCCTTAGAAAATACAGACGCAAAGGCACTTGGGTGACAGGCAGTGAAACTGGAAAACCTGACACAGACTATCAGATTGAGCTAGTTTTGGGTGTATTTATGTATGAAGGACTAATAGAAAGTGTTTTTCATAAAAAATGCAGGGACGGGTTTAGTTATAGGTATGACGTCACCATTGCGTCATATGTACTTCCGTTGTGTGGAAAATTCTCAATAAAAAAATAATGTTTTTATGACTGATAGACATGTTTTCACATGCTCAATACACTGTAAATCAAAAATATCATTATTCCTGAAACTTTTATACCTTAAGTATCTATTATTGCTTGATTTATCATTTAGAATAGAGATTTAAGGATAAACTGCTGCCCTATAGTTGAAAGGTCATTTTGGAAGAACTGTCATGGCGGAATGTGCAATTTTTAGAGTTTGTTTTTCAAGTGGAGAGATTTTTCTTAGGAATAACTTGACCCCCCTTTTTTATTGGCTTAAAAGGTAATTTAAAGCTTGTACTTTAAGAATATATATGTTTATCATGGTCTGCATTCGCTCGAAATGCCTTTAAATGTTGTCTAAAAATAATCATTTCACATTGAATTATAGAGGAAATGACAATGGTGGTGTGTAACCTACAGTGAAAAGACAGTTCCCAATCGGTCATGTATACCTACTAAACCCGTCCAGGTAAAAACTTCAGGTGTGTTTTTTAACTTCTTTGTTGTTTTGCTGTTAATATAGCAAATATGATGTATTTTTGTATTATTTGTTTCCTTCAAAAATAATTATACATTTAATGATTTATGCATGTTTGTTTTTATTTTGCTACAGATCAGAGTATAGTGTTTATTTAATTTATATGCAATGCATGTACAGTAATAGAAAAATAAAGTTTGGCCAAGAAGCAAGCACCACCTTTCTTGTGTCATCATCAAACTGTTTCAGTAATGCATACAACATTATTCTACAATGAACATTTATGTATAATATTAATATTGCTTATTAATATTTCAGATTCCTCCGATGCAGCGGATCATGAAATTCCTGTCCCCATGAGGCAACGAGGGCGTGCTTGTGGTGGAGGCCTTGGTCGCCGATGAGTCAATGTTCGTGGACAGATGACGCTAAAAATTAACCTGACTGACATTCATATGTGCTTCATGCAATCCCATGAGTTTTACCATTCACACAAAAACATCAAACAAGTCGGATTGTGTATATTTTGTAAATATTAGTCAAAAAGGATAAAAAATGGTGTCAGACTGTGTGATTGGAAAAAGGTATTAATCACACTTTGTGTTGCGAATAAATGTTTGTAGATTTTTTAGATGTTCATGTGTATATTTAAACTATATATGGAAATCATTCAAGTGTTAAATATTTATGCTGATTGGTTTTTGTCTATGAAAAAATATTGCATATTCTTGTATTTTCTTGAAATATTTTTTGCTATATATGAAAATTGACACAATCAGTAGTTGCAGTACAAAAGAAGAAAAAGTGTCTTTTGTATATATATTTATGTGTTCTATTTCTTGTCTCAATTTGAACAAGATATCTAAAAAAATTATGGAAAATCTGCAAGTTTAAAAAAGATAGGCGTTAAATTCTGAGAAAGCCTAAAATCAATCTGGCGCTGGCTGGAATTTTCTGTGACATATTTTCAACTGAAATGGTTTACAATACCGTGTAGGATTTTTGTAAATTCTCTTCCAGACCTTAGATGGCTACCAAGGCCAATCGTGTAGTCAAAGCAAGAGTGATATCTGTAGTTTATATTTGATTGCAAATGCCTATATTCATTTTGTGAGTTATTTTTCAAGTCACCTTGTCTAGTCATTTCCATGGCATGAGATATGACAATGTATTTTAATAGAGAATTCTTTTTAACCAAGTTTTCCTAAGGAAAAGTGGAAAACCTAGTTAATAGATTTGAATATGCCATTGGGCAGGCAGGTGGCTGTGACCATTAGCGCTTGTGTCCAGGCTTTAACTTAGCCATGCATAGGGTATTTTGGAAAAAAATAATCCAAAAAGGTTTAAAAAACTTGAAAACTGTGGTTTTGAGTTCTCTCATTTATGAAATATTTTAAAGAAATACATTTGCTTGATCTTAAATAGCAATTGTTTGATCTCAAAACTAATATTTGTATTCAATTATCTTTTAGTGTTATCATTCTTTCACTGGATGTTATCCTTGTACTGTTTACAATATCATTGTTAAGTTAATAAGTGAATAAAATGTGAGCAAAAGTGAGTTAAATGACTATATATATTTGTTCGCTCTTCGCTCGCTCCTCTTTTTTGCCAAATGCAAAACAAATATTTTTATTATTATTTCGCTCGTTCGCCCCATTATTTTTTTGGAAAAAAATCCGATGAACAAGTTATTTGGTGTGGCCTTAGTCGAACTGTATCATCGAGTTGTAGGTTCCAAAATATTCATGACCTTTTGCGGCATGTCGCTATATTACCGTGTATTTGAATTGGTTTTAGTGTAGAAGTTATCTATATGTTTATGATAAGATCATTTGAGAAGTTTATCACAAAAAGGCAGCTATACGAACATTGGCGATGCCGGGTAATTGATTGAAAAAAATAATAAAAATGTAAATGTAATGTGCTCCTTATCGTCCTGAATAAAATTGCATGGTAACACTACGGTGCATTGACAGCACAACGTTCAACAGTCGTATGCACCAAGTGAAGTATAGTAAATAAATATTTCAAATTCATTAAGTGGCAACCTTTTGTAAATACAATTCAATAACGAATTAACCTACAGAACAATAATTCTGATAGTTCTTGGCATGAATGTCCTGAGTTTGGCTTTGTAAATATTGACTTAAGTAAATAAGTTGTGCTAATTCTAAACGACCAGAATTTAATTTGTGTATGAAGATTAAAACCACACGTACTCATGTTGTAATCGTTTCCGATGACTTCTTTTCGTTTCATGCATACAAATCTCTAACAAGACGCCAATGCGGTAACGCTGCATTAATGACGGGTTCTTTTATTTGACAAAAAAAATGCAAACGTACGATTTGAGCTAATGACCTAGTTTTTTAACTAAGATATTTAATACTTATCAGAGATATCGATCATACAAATAACCCGATCAAATTATATTAAGATCAACAGAAAGTATTCCATTTGCGTGTGGAAAAATGAACATTTTATAAAAAAAAACCGTCAGCTTTTCCTAAAAGATAAGTCCCAGAGACCTAGTTTTTTACTCAAGATGATACACTAAAAAGCAAAGTATAAAGATACTGAAAATACAATCATTGCCTGCGGTACTGAATAGTCAATGGTGTGTCTGCCAGTGTGAAAGCATGTGTGGTGTATGTATGTGTGCGTGTGTATATGCGTGTGTATGTATGTCAGCTAACAAAGTGTCATAAAAATTGGAGAATTTGTTTTGAAATATCCTGCAGAAGTAATTGTACTTTTTTGCAATAAATCTATTATATTTAATGCAAGTACGATATCCTGCAGATTCTCTTTTGGAAGTTTCATAACAATTGGATAAGAAAAATAGTGAATGATGGGGGATTTTTCCCCTAAGGTTTGACCTCGTGACCTTGGACATGAGGTGACCCATATTCACAAATGTTTAAGACAACATGCAGACTGTACTATGACAAAGTTTCATAATGATTGGACAACAAAGAATTGATATTGGGAAAAATATTTCATAAGATTTTACCTAGTGATCTAGTTTTTGATCTGAGGTCTGAGGTGACTCATATTCACAAATATTCAAGAAACATTTAGACATGTATTCTGACAAAGTTTTATAACAATTGGATGAAAACTATTGACTATGACATGGAAAATATTTCCTAAGATTTGACCAAGTGACCTAGTTTTTGACTTGAGGTGACCCATACTCATAAATGTTCAAAACAACATGTAGACTTCATGACATGGAATAAACAACAACTTAAACGCAGAATTGTTAACGCAAGCCCGCCCAGTCGCCAATGTCCATCCGGCGTAATAATACATGTTCAGGTTAATGATTTTCTGACAGTAACTTTTTATGGTTTATAACTTTTTTGTGTGTATTTACTTCATAAATGCAGGTCTCAACTCACCCTTACCAAAACAAACACCGTTTATGCTGACGAGACTAGTTTATTTGTGGCAACAACAGATACAAGGGGGTGACAACAACAAAAATCCAAACACAAGAGTGTACTATAACTATTATTAACTTCTTTGTGTGTATATAAAACTATACCATCATTTTTACGTATTTTCATACATAACGTTATAACGTTATAACATGTACATAAGTATACATATATCACCCCCAAACTGAGCATGTCACAATCCTATCGAAAAACATATGTTTCTGAATCAGTAACGTATGTAAAAAGATAAGATCGAATATTATTCTCTGGGATACTGGCCGTCCAGGAAAAACCTCGCTTATCTTTTTTAAATGTGCGAGGAAACCTGTATTCGTAACAATGCTCGAAACACTTTTAGTGTTTCTCAGATTAACCCTCCAAATATGAGATAACGAATATATCTCAACATGCTCCATTATACAAATTCAAAAATATGATTTAATTGTACATACAATCTCATTGCGGTTATATTGTGAAATAATATAATTTTCACCAAATAACATGTTCATCACGAACATAAAATTTAAGTTTCATGTTGCCCGAACAGCAGTCTCGGTAGAAATGACCAAAGCCCACTTTACCCGCCTAACTACGTCATTTCCCGCGCTTTATAGCGCCACCTACAAAACTGACCAAACCAGTTTTTGACAGGCTATTTTGAGACAATTTTTCTCCGCTATACGGTGTAACGCTGAGAACTATATTTTCCCTTTCTATATTTAGTGGGTTTTTGAAAAGAGCTGTTTGTTTCTAAGACCAAGAACCTCCCAGCCAATTGGTATTGACCTACCAAGTTACAGAATTTCTTACCTGTGCTTTCGTAAGACGTGTCAACTCAATTTTGCTGTGCGAACATTTCGTCTCATTAAGAGAGATCGGTATGATCCCGGCCTCCCGAATCATAGAGATGGATAGGAGGCGTGCAGATTTCCCTAAACGGTGGAATAGTCTATTGCAGGGTAACCCGTTCATGGTTTCATACGACCAACTAGGTATCTGCAAAGAACAACCACATTATCAATTAGATATTATCATCTAAATGTGGACGTCGATGCATATCATATCTTCTTCTTCCGGGTTGTCTTATCAAAACAATGAATAGATTCAATAGCTTGTTAACAAGTCTTTTAGACTGATGCATTAGTCACGTGTAAGACAAGTTAACCTCATGGAAACGGAACAGCGCGGGCAAACTAACCTTAAATAACTGAACAAACGAGAACGCACAGACAAATGCCAGCCGAGAAACCCTTTATACGTATTCATCCTACCACTTTCTTGATGAGTCTGGTGGTGATATGTTCCGGCACGTGCACTTCGTCCTTCAGCATGTCCAGCACCTCCATCGCCTCCTCCATGTGCAGCCCGTCCACGTCCGCCAGCCGCAGGCCATACACCAGGTGGGGCGGCAACCGGATGTTCTGCAAACAGACAACGAGTAATTCTATCAGTTTGTGGCACATCTATCTTGAGTTTTAAATCAGGCCATTGCTCTGTGTCGTATCCAAATACACGCTGAAAACTATAAAATACATAAACTTTGCTTGAAATAAGATTTTTGTATGAATTATTTACGGCTTACATGAAGTAAACCGATAGATTTGTCAAAAGCCGTGTACTTTGCCTTAGATTTCAACTCTGAGAAATCAGTTGGTTAAGATTTTCAGGAAAACTTTAGGATATTAGAGAAAGTTCTTTATTACCGTGGATAGAGCTCTTAAATGCGGGGTTTTTGTTCTTTATTTCACAAAAATTCTCCAAATATTAAGAAAGTTATCTTTAAAAACCTTACCTGAATCGAGACTTGTTGACATTTGTTGCCGTGCACTTTACCAAATAAGTCACGTGGGTTCTCCACCGTGAAAAAGGTAATTAACATTCTTGGATATATACCACAGACTTTTGTAAAGATTGCAGTTTTTGTTAACGGTCTTTGTTTCGTGGTCAATGATGGGTTGCATATTGAAAAGGTATGAACATCGTTCATAGAAGATCTGCCAACTATTTATTCTTAGAATGCTATATGTTAGTAAAAACTAAGTCGAAGCATACATTTTGTTCTTTCAAGTTTTTCATACCTGTAAGCTGCTGTTCGCCATTCTAACATATTCCAGTAATTTCCTCGCCTGTAAATTAAGAAATCAGAACAGAAAAAACTCAAACGTTTCGGTGGTTAAAATGTCAATATATCGGTACTACTAACTGCGAATCAATCGAAACCATAAACTACACCTATATGATTTAGACTTCAACTAAAACCTATGACCGAAAACGGATTGCTGAACAATAAGTTTTCATACAATAGAATGGTTCCTATTACTGCTATATACTCGCACTATTTGCCTAGTAGTTTTTGTGTAGTTTGAAACAGTATGAAAGTTAAACAGCGTTCTAAGCCTTCTTACCTTTCCCGGACACCGGACAGGTTCCCCGTGCACCTGTACAATTGATGACAATACTTTTAGGGGGAATTTGTCCAAAAATTCCTCGCTAAATCCACATAACAGTTTCCTGACTGTTTTTGCGATTGAAGTTATATTTCCACCAAAAGAGACGTTCATGGAGTGGATATGGTCTACAAATCTGGGAAACTCTTCCAGGCGCTCGGCTGTCATATCAACCTTGATTGAAATAACGCTGTTATATTTTTATGGCAATGAAATACAAGTTACGAAGGCAATGTCTAATTTTCAAGGGGGTATTATATATGTGTGTGTGTGTGTGTGTGTGTGTGTGTGTGTGCGTGTGCGTGCGTGCGTGTGTGTGCGTGTGTGTGTGTGTGTGTTAATTTCTTGCCATTCTTTATAAGGCCGGTCACATATAGTATTTAAAATAAGGGCCCTTTCCAGCACATGTAACACTTGTATTAACCCCGCACCTCTGAGTCTGTGAAGGTTACATTCGAAGCCATATCCAGAGCGTCCATAATCACGTCCGTCGTCAACCCGTTCATGAAGGAGACGTCTGACTTGACCCACTTCAATATCCTGTAATGTAAGGCGTGTTGGTGTTATCGTTGTCATTTTGACTACAACCCTTTTAGGTCGTGAAATCGAGAGTTAAGATGTCATTGGAAAAAAACTGGGGGATAAGATGTAACCACTAAATGCTCCCGAGTATAAGTACATATGATGATTAATGTTATTTTGAGTTGTAAGCTTCTAATACGAGTTTTTAAAGTGCCTCACTCTGTTGTATAAGTTAACGCAAATTATTCCTGATAGTTTATGTCAAATTTATGAAACAGTTTTTTTTTTTTCTGAACGCACATAATATCGAATCTTTAAATAAAACTAAAACCAATATAAGTAGTGACATACAAGGCTAGTTGTTCCGGTCCTGGCATGTTTCTGAGGCTGTCGACCATATTTCTGACCAGGGCGATTTTAATCGGACCTCGCTCCATGTTCACCTTGTTCAGTTCCAATAGCACGTCCGTGTCCAGGAACTACACGAAAAACAGGTGGAGATCGTAATTCTAGTTTTACTTGTATAATTATAATGATATATAAGCAACAAAAGATGAGCCAATTAGTCTTCCAGCATTCAGAATGTTTTTGCTTGCACATAGCTTATTTATAAAATAAAATAAAATATTCAGCACAATACTAAATAAACCTTCAGTTTTACAATTAATCTTCTCTTCGAAGCAACAATTTCAGGATTCCATACATTCACCGTCATTTTTGAGTTCACCCTTTAATCTTACTTAACGCACTTACCCAAGGTGTGTGTATGAGTTTGAAGCTGCCTAGTTCCATGTGGCGGAGGAGTGGCACCATTTCCTTCAGGAACGGTAGGCTCCATGCGTTGGGAGTGGGGGACTGTGATGATATCCGCCTCATCAGGCTTCGCCATTGAGACTGTAGAGGGAAGTCCACGAGGGAAATGTTCGCCACACTGTCACGAGAGACAAATGACAGTTCCCATCTTTACAATAGTATCGTTACAATGTATTGAATAACTACACGCTCACTTGATTGACAGTTGCGGTTCCGTGGTTTAGTGGTAAAACATTTGGCTGTCAACCCATTGGTTGCAGGCTCGATCCGTCTCAAATACGAATCGTCGCGTGACACTGTCATGCATTAGTGCGTGTTGAACTGAACCAGGGCGACTCTAACCACAGTAACCGTTTGTCTGGACACTATATCCCCAAACTAATCAAGACTGATATACTCACTGGTGCCGACACCCATGGATATTCCGGTGGCGCCGCTAATTAAACGTATATACGCAATTTCATGGTATTTATGAGTAGTTGACCTTGCAAAAAAAAGTAAATATCCCTATACAGTACGCATGGGTTGGACTTAAAAATTGGCCTCAATAATTTGAACTACCCAATGGATGGATGGATTTACATTGGAAATGCTAAATTGACGTGTACGGTACCATTATACTAAACTACCAATAAAAAAAAATGTTACCTTCGATCCTTCGATGTTCTTATTTAAGATGGTTACATTGATTGGTTCATTAAGGAAACTTTATACATGTATGTTGGGATCTTTTTTGGGATTGAACACGAGAAATACAAAATTAACAAATCCCAATTAAATTATTGAGACACTAAACTGTTTTCGAAGAAATTCTGTTATTATTTGAAACTTTTTTATCTCAGAAATATCGTCAGAAAATTATTAAATACAAACTTTTTAATAACCGGATTTTTTTGTAAAGGCTATGCAGATACATGCAATACAAGGGTGTACATTTGCAACGTAAATGATCAGCGAAGTTGTATGTTTATGAAGTTAATGTTCATAAAACGATCACTGTTTGATTCATGAGAACACTGCATGCATGATAAATCTGATTTTTTTTTCTACATTTTACATATATGCAATATGCCAACCTCTTTTTTAGTTCCGTGACAGATATTTCCTCGATAACATCTGCGGGCAGGGCGGGGCCAAGCGTCTGTATGACTTTGTTAAGAAAGTCGCCTTGCCAGCTGATTGCTGGTTTGGAGGACTGCAGTTTTTCCATGAGCAAATATCCGGTGGACACGTCGACTGTTTCCAGCTGAAATCGAATTAAATTTATCCAACATTTTCATCATGTGACAGTTCGGGCGATGGAATCAAAAAAGGTGCTTAGACAAAAAAGAATAAAGATTCACTGTGTTCCTTCTAAGAATTCGCTTTCACACAGGCTCGAGTAATAGTAAATTGGTTACTGCATGGACAGACATAATTGTGTTTATACAAACTAGCCCAGCAGCGGGTTACATGATTTCTAGGAAAAGTCTATGAGATCACGTGGTGTAAATGACAAAGAATGTTTTGTATTACCAATGTAACAGAAATTGAATATCACTTTTTTTTTTAAAAAATACAACGAATATAGCTTAACGCATACAGGTATGCTTAATCTATTGTAGTAGTGCCTTGTAGACTTGCTCCAAATTACAAAATATTTGAATCGTCTTACATCTTCATGAATAATGTCGAACATGTTCTGACAGTCCACGCCGTGGTCTAGCGCTCTCTTGAGGTTGCGAGGGCATGATGTTACGCGGACCATGCGGCCACACAGCGCCCCCACGCGGTCACCGCTCCAGTTGCCTAAAGCCGACAGTGCATCGTCCTGGACGCAGGGAATCGGCACAGTAAGTGCATAGTGAAAGCAATGAAAAGATAACAGTTTGTGACAAAACTACTACAGTGTATGTGCATGTTCGAGTGCATTTTGGCGTTCTACAATAATGGAGCAAGCGCGATGAGACTGCATGATGCAGTGTGAACACTTTTTTGCTATCATTTGAAGCAGATTATTAATTTTAAATATTGCCACGAGACAAGGTTTCGATTTTGCGACAGACGACGGTCTTCAATAAGGAAGGTAATTGCGTAAGGGCAATAAAAAATAGTTCCATACGGGTACATTTTTATCTCTGCCCGTGGCCAAGATTATAAGTTTTCATGGCCGAGAGTGTAAGATTATAAGTATCTTCCATGGCCGAGAGTGTAAGATAGGTTCATTCCGACCCGAGCGTAGGATGTTTTGCGGAAACGAGGTTTACCGAGTTTCCGCAAAACACCCTGCGTGAGGGTCGGGATGAACCTATCTTACACGAGCGGCTATGGTAGATGCTTTTTCTCCCACCTCAGTTAAACAAAATTAAGTACAAATGTATTTTTTTGCTGGAACTCGTTTGTGCTTAGTGAAAATAATTGCGTATGGATATGTGATAGCACGTGGTTGTCATGGATATTGGATCTACTTATCTGAGGAGGGAGAAAAGAAGATCCAATAATTTAACCATGCTAGATATTCTTATCTTGCCCACGGGCGAAGATAAAATGCCCGTATGGAACTCCTTTTTAACGGTCACCACATTATAATAACCTCCCTTGTTGAAGACTGGACCGTCAGTAGCATCGTGGAAATCTTGTCTTCTGGTAATATTTAGAACGCTAATTAATTATTTCTCGCTTCAAATGTCACCATAAAACAGTTTTCACGCACCATTCAAGAAATAATGCTTCATTCTCCTTAGAACAATTTAAAAAGACCGATTTGACTATTAACATTAACTGGATCACTACGCGCGTATCCATGACAACCACGTGCTATCGCATATCCATACGCAATTATTTTCACTAAGCACAAACGAGTTCCAGCAAAAAATACATTTTTACTTAATTTTGTTTAACTGAGGTGGGAGAAAAAGCATCTACCATAGCCACATTTTGAAACTTCAGTAACGAATGAAAAGGACACGTTGAAACTTCAGTAACGCATGAAAATGACACTTTAAACTTTAGTAACGCATGAAAAAGACACTTTGAAACTTCAGTAACGAATGAAAAAGACACTTTGAAACTTCAGTAACGAATGAAAAAGACACTTTGAAACTTCAGTTACGAATGAAAAAGACACTTTGAAACTTCAGTAACGAATGAAAAAGACATTTTGAAACTTCAGTACCAAATGAAAAAGACACGCTGAAACTTCAGTATTGCATGAAATAGACACTTCAAACTTTAGTAACGCATGAAAAACACCTTACGCTCGGGTCGGAATAAACCTATCTTACACTCTCGGCCATGGAAGATACTTAATAATCTGAGGTGGGAGAAAAGAATTTCTTGCATGGTCAAATTCATCCCGACCCTCGCGCAGGGTGTTTTGCGAAAACTCGGTAAACCTCGTTTCCGCAAAACACCCTACGCTCGGGTCGGAATGAACCTATCTTACACTCTCGCCCATGGAAGATACTTATAATCTGAGGTGGGAGAAAAGAATTTCTTGCATGGTCAAATTTTTGGATCCTAACTTATATGAGGTGGGAGAAAAGAATTTCTAGCATGGTCGAATTTATGGATCTACTTATCTGAGGTGGGAGAAGTAGAAGTAGTAGTTGTTGTAGTAGTAGTAGTAGTAGTAGTAGTAGTAGTAGTAGTAGTAGTAGTAGTAGTAGTAGTAGTAGTAGTAGTAGTAGTATTGTGTCGAATTATACATTTGCATTTCGTTACCAATGCATAATCATCTATAAAAAGTACATCTAATTTAACACTGCGCGGTAATATATAACTATTTGTATCCTCACGTCTAGCGCAGCAATGATGTCTGCCGGAATTCCCCTTATATCTTCCACGGTGAGGCCGTCCACGGTCGCAAGTCTGTCGATCACCTGGCGGGGAAGGTGCGACATCCGGTCAAGCAGGCGCATCGCATCATTTTCGGAAAGACGCTCCAACGACAGCAGCTGCTTCCCTGAAAAAGAAATGCTCCAAATGGTCACTAACTGGCTGGCAAATACGTGGGTTACATAATGTGAGGAACTGTATAAATGACCATTATAATGATGCAGTAAACGACTTGATCTTAAAATGTTTTTAATGTTTGTGCACATCGTAACTTGTATTTTTGAAAAGGTTAAGAGCAGAATGCTTTAGCAAAATGTTCACCTTTGTAAAGCATCTCATCAATGCTTTGCAAAACTTCAGCTGCCTTTCCGGGAAGATTTCCACCTGATTTCTTAAACATTTTCTTCGCCGGAGTAAGGATGTTCTCATCCAACATATCAAACATGTCAAATATATCAGCGCGCTTTGATACGGTCCTACCATCGGTACTCTCTGGCTTGATAGAACGCAGGGTAGTTCTCACATATGATTCCGGGATAGTGCTGATGTTAACTACACCCCCTGGTGTTGCAGTGCTTGATGTCCACCCTCCAGAGTCACCATTGGTGGATTCTTCCATAAATTTGTCACGCATGTCACCAGAATGTTCATTTCCTGTTCCTTTCCTTTGGTAAGTGGAAGCTTCAGACAACGATGTGGTTATAACAATTGGCATTGTTGAACTGAAAGAAGTCGGGCGAAAACTCTTTCGCGGAGTTGAATTGATGGATGACACAAATGGTATCTCCGTGGGCCGCAACGACGGACTTGGTCTTGTAGCTGACACATTAATACCTGGTACTAGTCGTTTTGGGTATTTTGGACGTCTATTCGGTTGTGTAGGACGGGGTATGACCGGGGAAGAGTTGGTGTTCACATCAGTCCCCCCTAGTACCGTTATGTGTATTGTCGGTGTTGGTGTGGTGTCTCGGATAAACTGGATGGTGGCAAGCTGGCTATTTGATTCGCTAATACCTTCAACAACGGTAGTGCTGGCGCTAACAACTTCATCAGTGGCAGTACCGGTGTTTGGTGAACTGACACTGTCTTCGATCAAAGGGCCGGCGCTCGTTGAGCTGACACCTACTCCGACATCGGCAACATTGACGAAGTCATTTACTAAAAGATCGATTCCGGACTCGCTCTGGAGGCCACCCTCAGATAGACAAGGTCTTGAAAGCCAAAGGACAACCACCACTATGGAATAAAAAATATAATCATTACCAACTTTGAACTGATCTATTTTACATAGATTGTGAAACAATTTATAACAAATCAGTATATTCTCTGTGTGGGAATGGACACCGGATATAGCTCAAAAAGTGATAAGTAAACAGACAATTATGCAGTTGTTTTTCTTTACCAGAGGTAAGATCTTGCCGTGTTAACGCATATCTACCGTATCCACAAATGAAGCAAGTGTTTAAACTAATAGCTGAATGCCAAATTTGGCCTATGGTATACTTTAAAGTGCTTACGATTAAGCAGACCTCGAAAAATGTTTCTTCAAATCTGAGATGATCACCTCAAAACTTACAGAATTTAGACAAGTATTGTTATTTTTAGGAAATATCTCGAATAAATAAGAAATCTGAATCGAAGGAATATACAAGCATTAGCTCAACTATTTTTATTGTAAGAAATGGCAATGTAACTTTTAAACTGTTAAAGATATGCACTTAGAAATGTTCACAGTACTGTACTGGGGATAGCCGTATTATGTACCGGGGATAGTTTCAAAGTTGAAGAATGTGTCCTGGTGATAACATGTAAAATGGGACAATTGATAGTAACACTGTTTATATACAATATACATGTATGTCTATTACGAACTTTCAAATAATCTGCAAAAAGTGAAAGCACAACAAAATTATTGAGCAAACTTTAGTTAACAATGAGTTTGATCCATTCTCTCCTAGATTAACGTATATATGCAAGCTGCTTAAATATCAGAGTTGGTCAAAATACATACTTTCTCAGTGAAGTGAACGAGCATAGACCAGTTGTTCTAAGTAATAGCAACATCGACCCAAGCTTAGAAAAAAGCTTCACGAGTTCCAAATTTGATCACAATATCTCATTCCCTACTGATGACTTTCTGTTTGCAAAAACGTACCTACTTGATTCAAAAAGCAAAAATATATATGAATAGAAAACACCACATAAATTCTACGGCCAGATGTTTTGTACTCCTCAATAAATCAGATACCGGCTTATTTAAAAAAAATGGATATTAGCGACTCGAATGTTGATGCTTATGAAAAACACATTATGGTTAACTAATCTGTATGGACAGTTTTAAGTGCAAACAGATAGAAATCAAAAACATGTTTTTTTTGCTCTCATCCCTCGGTATGGTCAACATCGAACATTTTCCCTCCAGCTAGCGTATAGATAAATGGCCGTAATCATTATCACAGTCTCGTTGTTCTAAATACATCGTGACTATCCTCAGTCCACTTAATAGCTATCCCCTGTGCAGTAATTTATTTGCTTCATCTATCCCCAGTACACCGCCAGGGTATCAAAATGTATGAATATCTCCGTAACAACAATAGATATCGTATTGATATCTTACACATTACTAGATAATATAATTACAATGAAATCGCTCGATTCAGTTGTTATTCTTATTTTCAATTTGCTGATTTATGTGTGAAATCGTACCACATAAATGAACATATGTGAGCGATCATGCAACTTTCGGCGAGAATTGGGCTATTATACAAAAGAGGAGACATATTTCCATCATAGTCGTATATTGCACAGTATCAAGTTATTCAAAACTCTTCGATTTTGATAAATATATCACCATAAAATACAAAAAAATGATAGAAAACTTTCCATGTGTCAAAGTCAAACGCTTATCGATTTATCACCTTTTGAGCTATATCCGGTGTCCGTTCCCTCACAATGATATTATTAATCCATCTTGTTGCCACGATGTTACGCGTCACGTTGTGGGATAACCTGCGGGGTACCCTGAGGAAACAATTGTCTCGCTTGGTGACTACTAACCCAAACTCACAGTCGCTCAGGCCGTAAATCGAACCCGGGACGTCTAAGTGAAGGTTTCATACAAGAGAATAAGGAATGCATTTTTTCGGACCAATCTCTATGTTCTTGATTCGGCCGCGGAAATTTCCGAAAAATACGGAATATATTTAAAGCGATTCCGCAACAGTTCCTATTGCTTTCACGGGGAATGTGATGAAAGCAAAAACAACATGGCGGCCTTCAATATCGCATGTGCTCTTAAAATCTTAAATAAGATGACAGTTTCCCGGAATACTGCAAAGTGCAAATACATCATTGGCCTGTTTTCTCTTATTCGTGTTTATTCATAATTCACGATTCAGAGGTTATTACACATTTAATAAAATGCATTATAATTCGAAATTCAATGGAAACTTATTTCCGTACTGCAAAACCAATTATGGTCGACATATGTGATAGACCTGTTCTAGACAAGTTGAAGGGCATCAAAAGATTCCTGAAAATGGCTGCATATTGCCTCCATTTCACAAGTGTTGATATAGTCTAAGACAATTGATTTAATTAACTATATTGAACATCTGCCAAGTTGTCGTGCGAAATACTTGGCACACTAACCACGTTGTTCTAACCAGTTCAAATGTGATAACATGAACATTAATAATTCATATTTATCACCGTAGTAGCACTGTTAGTTAAATGACGACTTACGGGTATTGAGCATTTATCTATATATGTACGACTTAAATGTATGCCTTTAGAGTCATGACTCTTATACACGTGCAACCAATAAAAAGTTAAATATTTTCACATTTTGGTTCAAATTTTAGTGTCCGTAAATATTAAAACGCTCTTTCGAGTTCAAAGACTATTTGATTATGTTCCATTTAAAAATCATTTCAAAAACACCTAAAGAACATGATTATCATATTTCGCCAAAATGGAATTCTTATAATATATACAATGGTCATTTGTTCATTTTACAAAGAATATGCATTTGCAAAAAAGAATGCGTATTAATACGTTGCGAGCAAAAATGCAACACAAATATTAAAATATATCAAGATAAGCTTGTGCAATATTTAGTTTACACAATTGATATAATCTTTAAATGAATTTAAGGAGATACATACACGGTAGCAGAATAATCTGCATGATGCTGGTCCACACACTTAAATTTCCTATATAATCTTATCGATGGTACTGAATACCCATAATATACGTTCCATATAACCCAAGGTGTTGTCGTTACCATGGCAATAATGACGCCGTACAGTAATTGTAATGGTCTGTCACTTTTTTTTCTCTGATATCTTTATAAATCCTGTTCGTGAGTAATAGGACACCTTTTACTGTTTCCAATAGTATTTTCTTGTTATAAATAAATAATGAAAATTATTACTGGAAATCGCATAAAAATGGCGGATTCTCATTTTAAAGTAATGTGAGGAAAAGACCGGTATTTGTTATACATCATCTTAAATCAGTTTAGAAATAGGACAAAGTAAGATTGTAATTATTTGAGCATAATAAATCTTACTGCTCAACAGCTTGAAGACATGGACAATGCAATCAGTGAACACAACGAGATGAAATTAATGACATGTATATATTCAACGACACTCGAGATGCCTGCTGCCGTACCAATTAATGCGTAGGCGAAAACCCCCTCCTTCGGTCATACTTTCGTAAAATACTGTCGAAAATGGCGTGAAAAGTTCCATTAGCATTACTTAAGGTGAATATGTTGCAGTGGAGACTCAGACGGGTTAGGGGGCGCAGAGGCCCGTGCGATGCTATATGTATACATACAAATATTTTTCTAAAGTATGTCTACGTTCATAAGATGTAAAAAGGTATTTTTGGATGAAGGTATGAAACAATCGACTAATGTAATCGTGTCATTTGAAAACCTCAGTAAAATAAAAGTTTTGAGCGGGTTTGACAGCTGCCCCCCCCCCCCCATCCCCACCTAACATCAAGTCATTGATTCTGCCCCGCCTTTTGCTGCCATGACTTATGCAACGTGAAGGACGAAGAGGCATAGCAAATCCTGATCATTCTTCACTGTGCTTGTTTGCTTGTCTTTAAATACTTTAATCATAGTGCATTATTTAGACTTAATTATCAGAAATAATATACAATTGTGTAAAATACACATTCGAAATTAAAATAATCAGATGGATACAATATATTTTATTCATCCAAGTTGAAGAGCGAAAGGTAAAAAACCCAACCACTTTTATATTGATTAAATCTTGAATTTTATATATATATATAATTATAGCGTAGTACTGTAGCATAACGAGCTCTGAAAGATACTATTATATATTTCTGAATTTTATTCATATTCGTTTGAAAGGATACAGTCAAAAACAAAAATGAAATTTGTATTTTAAATTGTATATACTTGCTAAAAGTGAAAACAACAACAACAAAAAACAATTGATATCTTATATTAACCACAACCTGCGACTCATGCAGGCTTGCTCGCCCGGTATCATTGTGTACACACCGGTCTCAAAAAATCAGTAAGACCGGTGTGTACACAATGCGCCCGGTATTTGGAATGAACCCCGTTTTTCTTTTACCGTTTTGTCTAAAAGTGTAAGGCAAAATGGCGACCAAACGCCCATCAGAAATGTCAACAGAAACAAATGGCAACAAAAAGGGAAAAGAAGTCAGAGTATGGATGGACGGATGGTAAGACTTAAGAGTAAATCCTGATAAATCAATTACAAAATGTAACACATACTCAGGAATATGTGAGGTGACGGAGAATTTGCTGTTTTCAATTGATGGCACATGATCGTCTGTCTATGAAACTGAATAATCTTGGTATCTGTGGTACAGTACATAAATGGATAAAATCATTCTTACAACATCGTGTCCAAAGTGTTCGTATTGGATCATGCGTTTCATCTTGGTCAAACGTGGTCAGTGGGGTACCTCAGGGAAGCGTGCTGGGACCGGTGCTGTTCTTGTGCTTTATAAATGACTTGCCGCAAGTGGTGGAGGGTATAGTGAAGATTTTTGCAGACGACACTAAGATTTATTCGGCCATAAGCGATCCTCAACAATGTGAAAAGTTACAGCAGGATCTTGACAATTTATGTAACTGGAGCACTGAAAGTAAACTTAGCTTTAATGCAAGCAAATGCAAGGTCATGCACATTGGGTCTAATAATGATTGTGCTAGATACACTATGCAGGACATTGATGGAAACTACGTTAAAGTCGAGCCAGTTGCTTCAGAAAAGGACTTAGGTGTGATTTTTGATTCGAGGCTAACTTTTGAAGAACACATCACAGAAATTGCTTCCAAAGCACACAGAGTTACTGGAATGATATGGAGATCCTTCGAGTTCATGAACAAAGATATGTTTCTCAACCTTTATAAGTCAATTATTAGACCAATTGTAGAATATGGCTCTTGTGTATGGTCTCCATACCTAAAGAAGGACATAAAAAGACTAGAGGATGTTCAGAGACGCGCCACCAAATTAGTTAAAGATGTATCGGACTTGTCATATGAGCAAAGACTAAAAGCCTTAGGAATTCCAACTCTGGAATATAGACGAGATAGGGCGGATATGATCCAGATTTATAAGTCTGTGTATGGCCACGATGAGTTAAAATGGGATCATCTCTTCACTCTTTCGTCTGGAGACCTAAGAGGACATCATCTCAAATTTGTCAAGAAGAAAAGCAAACACAATTCAAGACTTTATTCATTCAGTCAGAGATCGATTATGTACTGGAATTCCCTTAGTGAAGAGACTGTTTCTGCCAAGTCCATAAACCAGTTTAAATCAATGCTTAATATTGAACATTGGAATAGAAAAAAGTTTTTATGTTAACATAACCGCACTCAGTTGAGAAACCACTAAAGAAGACATTTACCAGAGGGGCCACGATAGCGAAAGCTAAATTTACGGCCTGAAGATTACAGGTATTACAGGTATTACAGGTATTACAGGTATTGAGTCTTTGACAACCGAAACTGATCTTAAACAGTTTAATGCGTATCTTCACTCTTAGCCGCACTAGTGTGACACTGTGTTCAGAGAAGATTCCGCTCTTCCAACACAAGTCCAGAGTGCATGGTATTCCTTGTGTCACACAGAACTTGACCAGGTTGTTTTTTTTAGCTCTCACGGTTCTGCTAGCTACAATAATGAGCAATCAGGGATACTTTTTTTTATTATTTTGACATTTCTTATGTATCCCTGTAACGCTACAACTCTCTACCATTTAACAACGGGCGAAATGATATACTGTAATAATATGCATTGATGTTGAATAATAATGACAAAGTTGTTCAATTTTTATCCGACAGTGATCTGAACTGGATTTAATTTGTCATTAGAGTTGTTATTTTCACATTAATATATTATGGGTCACGAATACCGTTTTACATGTACACAACCAGTCAGATTTGTCCCAGATTTACCGATATCGGGATACTCGATAAACAATCGACACTTGTAAGTGTTTTATGATAACTTAACATGTTTTTTGGGCATACTGACATAACTAAATACGTGTTTAATAGTAGGCAATAATATTTTCGTAGAAATTTGAATTTATAACGGAGATAATTTAAAAATTGTGGCCGCAAGGATTCTCTGTGCAAGGACTGCTTGCTACTTTTTGCTGGGATGGTGGATGTCACGAGTCTGCCATATTAAAAAAATCGTCAAAAGACTCGTTGACAGCCATTTAGGTGGACTAACGGTTTTGCTAGTCCATATAAACAGCCACTTCAAAGTCTTTTGACGATTTTTTATTTGGCGACTCTACGCATCTATATCCCGCTTGCTGTTTACCTAGCCAAGAATGACAGATTCCAGCGCTAAGTATATTGAGCGGAAAGATAACGGGCACCTGCTAGATGGTTTCAAAATGGCGATGCTTTTTTGACAGAAGTCAATCTAAATTAAACTAATTATTTGTGTTTCATTAAAAACTTATTTCTAATAAGTAAAAGGTATTGGCTAAAATAATTAAAGTGTAACTTTAATGTTTTTATTTAACAGTGAAGTGTTTAGTATTGTGGACTAACAGTTGAAGAATATATTTTACATTGATATGGAATAAATGTAGTCGCTTTGTGGCGTTTAGGGAACAAAATGAATATCCAAATGTTAAAAAAAGTTCCCTATACGCACATTATTGTGGCTAGATTCCAACCACAGTGGCTTGATGACAAAGGCTCATTAAAGTCACAATAAATAATTTCAACTAGCCAAAATTATGTTTTATACATACTTGAACAATTGTATATCATCAATATAATACATTGCCATAAACATGAAATGAGATTTGACAAAATTTAAAAATACCCTATACTCTAATATGAAACTTTAATGAGCCTTTGTCATCAAGCCACTGTGGTTCCGACTATAGATCAAATCTGTTCTTAAGGCTGAATAAACAAAATATTTTCCCTATTGGAAAAAAAAATCCCAATCTGGACCACCTACGTCAATTCAGTAATAGTGACTAAAAATAAACGTTATCTAAACACTGCATTTGGGTATACTCGGATTTCTTTGTTGATTTCAACTGAATAACTGTAAACAAATGGTCCTGATTCACATACAAACAACCGGGCTAACCTTATGATATGTTGATTCTAACAGGAGGCACACCTTTACGAAAAAATGTTGCTCAATAGCAAGGTATAATTGTCGAAAATTTCAGCAAAAAAAGATGGTACGGAATCAAAAATGATTGATTCATCACTGTTTTCTGGGGCAAGAACTTTAAGAAGTCACTGTAAATTACAGACAGTTCAGTGCAGTTCAGAAAGAAGTTCATTTCCTCAAACAAAACTGTCATCTGTTATGTCTAATGACCATTTAATTAGGCTATTTTTTCCACAATGGACAGCAGGACCGATGGACAGAAAAAGCCCTATACACAATCAAAATATTGACTCTGTGTATAAATAACCATGCAGTGTTTGAAATGCATTCATAATACTGTATTTTTGGTGTGTAATTTATGTTTGATGAGCTTTGTTTAATGCATCATACAATCAGAATGTATGATTTGATCTGATGAATCTAAGTGAGATGCATGATTGAGTTCTTGCATTTGCTTATAAATACATAACTTATTATTGTAGGTTATCATTCTGTTCCAAAGAGTTACCATGTTTCAAAGTTTGCTTTAATACACATGACTTACCAAAAAAGTTGATTACAACAATCATATGCATAGGAATAATAGGACAAAAGAAATAAAGGAAATATATTCTTTGCAGTGGGACTTTCAAATACGTTTGACAATAATTGGCTGTGAATTTACCCCAGGCAAAAGACTTAATACATTCCCATTATGCAGATGTATGGAAGAGGGAAATCAAGCACGTCCCTAAACTTCGAACATATAGACTCTTCAAAACTTCATTTAAATTAGAGGATTACATAAGCCTTAACCTGAAAAAGAACGAAAGATCATTACTATGTCAGTTTACAACTGGAATTTTGCCATTGAGAGTGGAAACTGGATGTTTTATTTAGGAACCACTGGATCTTAAAATATGCAGATTATGCCAGCTTAATCATATTGAGGACGAGAAACACTTTCTTTTTGAATGCAATCACTACAGTGATCTGCATTTGTTACACCTGAACGAAATCATTTCACATCAATCGACCATGATATAGACAGTAAATTATCCATTCTAATGTCCTCATACCCTAGGAAACTGTCTAAATATATTGTAAATGCCTACCTAAAAAGACGAACTATTATGTAAGCTTAATGCGATATTTGATCACGTTCTACTGCTCTTGGAACTTACATTGTATCGATAATATTAATTTTGTTATGATACTAGTCATAGTTATATAAGTGTTCTTTTTACCTGTCAAATTAATCATCCTAACTACTATGTGTGTTATTTCTTTCACAGTTTAAATTTGCAATATATTTCACCCGAGCATCTTTTTGTTTGTTTTATCAGTGGCTACACGATGATGATATACATTTGGTCTTCACAAGGTGAAATATATTGCGATATTACCATGAAACATACTGTTTTTCTTTCTATTATAAGAAAATTTAAAAATAGATGTGAATTTACCAACATTTCTTAAATGCATCCAATTCCATGGAATAACTTATTATTTCCTTTATAAGCATTTTATGCCAAAATAATTGTTTGAGTGTGGAAATGATTTATACGTTGTCTATCATTTTTATTTCCCTTTCATTTCAGTTTTGATATTGTCCACTTTGGTCACGCTAATGCACTCAGGCAGGTAAGTGTTTATGAATAAATATTTTCATTCCTCTAGATAGTCTTTAATACTGAGACTCCTTATTTAAACACTGTGGATTAGGAGATTGATTTGTCTGATAAAGCAATTTTATTTGGTATGATACATAATGAAACATACATGTAATAGGATTTCCCTGTCTTATGAATCAATTGTGATAGATTTCCTTTAAACCTTTAAAGACGAATTTGCTTAATATTTAGTGATAAAGATTGTTATTAAAAGATTATAGACCACAAAAAACTGTTATTAAAAGATTATGTAGATTGTAGACCACAAAAAAACTTACAATTTTTTAGTGGTCTACATTTTATTTTGTGAACTATCCTCGTAATGATCAAGGCACTGTTTATATCTATTGCTTCACCAAATTAAAATCAATAACAGCTGATTACCGATACGAATGTATATGTAGAGGAAAACTTGTGAAATACTGCCTTTTCATTGTACAAAATATTATTTTGATCACAAAGTAAGAGTCCTGTTCATATGTTTTTTTCCATGCTGTTAAATTGCATTACAATGCATTCTATATATACTCTATTTTATTCTTATAGGGAAAACGTATGGGAGATAAGTTGTTCGTTGGAGTACATTCTGATGGTAAGATATTGAATTAAGAATTTTTTTAAAATAATGCTGTCTGTAATGATGGAGTCTTGTTTTTATTTAGTTTTAAGAGCCAGGGTAATAAGTAGCGGAATTTGTTACACACTACTGTAAAATTTTATGTTCAGCCTGTCAGAATATACCGGTACAAGAAAAATATCTGGTTCAAAATTAATACAATGTGAGTATTTGTGAAGAACACTGTGCAAATCATTGTACAGGCTGGTGCTGTTCCAGGATGAATTCTTCTGACTTCACAGCGTATTGGTTTCTTGCATCTGTAATTAACTTGTATATTTAACACTGGCCTGTGTGTGATTTCAGAGGAGATAACCATGCACAAGGGTCCACCAGTATTTAACCAGGAGGAGCGATACCGGATGGTGCGGGCCATCAAATGGGTGGACGAGGTACTTCGTTATGTTTCTGTTTGCCTTCTGCAATACACCTGCCAGTCTGATCATTTGCTATTTTGTGTGACAATTTTCTTTTAGTGGATAGACAAATTGGTCCATTGACTTGCATTTTAAGATTTATAAAAATAAAGCATGCAAACTTGATTGTTTTCAATCAGTGAAAAAAACAAACAAGCCATGTCTCAGTCATGTGTTATTAATGGTTTTCTACTGTATTAGTTTTTAGCTCGACTATTCGAAGAATAGGTGGGCTATACTACTCGCCCCAGCGTCGGTGTCGGCGTCGGCGTCCGGTTAAAGTTTTAGGGCAAGTTGGGATTTTCACTTATTAGTCCAATACCCTACATTCAATTGACTTTATACTTCACACAGTTGTTCAGGGCCATCACATGATGAGGTTAGATAACTCCATATTATTCTTTACACAGATTATGGCCCCTGATTGACTATGGAACTTAGGTTAAAGTTTAAGGGCAAGTTGGAATATTTATTAATAACTTCTATATCCTTTGTTCAATTAACTTAATACTTCACACAGTTGTTCAGGACCATCCCACAATGAGGTTACATAACTCCATATTATCCTAAATACAAGTTATGTCCCCTGATTGACTTAGGTTAAAGTTTTAGGGCAGGTTAAAGTTTTAGGGCAAGTTGGGATTTTCACTTAAAACTCCAATACCATTCATTCAATTGACTTAATACTTCACACAGATGTTCAGAGCCATCACATAATGAGGTTAGATAACTCCATATTATATTTTATACAAATTATGGCCCTGATTGACTATGGAACTTAGGTTAAAGTTTTAGGGCAGGTTGGGATATTGTTTAATAACTTCTATACCCTTCATTCAATTGACTTAATACTTCACACCATTGTTCACCAGGTTACGTAACTCCATATCCTTAATACAAGTTATGGCCCCTGATTGACTTAGGTTAAAGTTTTAGGCAAGTAAAAGTTGAGGGCAAGTTGGGATTTTAATAAAAAAAACTTCTATACCGTTCATTAAATGCACTTAATAAAATTCAAAATTATTTAAGACCATCTTACAACAAGAAACATAACTCCGTTTTAAGCCTAAATACAAGTTATGGCCCTTGATTTTTTTTATGCCCCCGAAGGTGGGCATATTAAAATCGCACCGTCCGTCCGTCCGTCCGGCTCTGTAACTTTCCCTTGTATGGGCAGATTTTAAAATAACTTGCCACATGTGTTCCACATACCAAGGCGACGTGTGGCGTGCAAGACTCGTGTCCCTACCTCAAAGGTCAAGGTCACACTTAGTGTTTATTCACAATGGAGTGCTGCATATAAGGACATAGAGTATAGGTTGTCGTGTCCGGGCTGTAACTTTGTCTTGTATGGACAGATTTTAAAATAACTTGCCACATGTGTTCCACATACCAAGACGACGTGTCGCCTGCAAGACCCGTGTCCCTACCTCAAAGGTCAAGGTCACACTTAGTGTTTATTCACAATGGAGTGCTGCATATAAGGACATAGAGTATAGGTTGTCGTGTCCGGGCTGTAACTTTGTCTTGTATGGACAGATTTTAAAATAACTTGCCACATGTGTTCCACATACCAAGACGACGTGTCGCGTGCAAGACCCGTGTCCCTACCTCAAAGGTCAAGGTCACACTTAGTGTTTATTCACAATGGAGTGCTGCATATAAGGACATAGAGTATAGGTTGTCGTGTCCGGGCTGTAACTTTCCCTTGTATGGACAGATTTTAAAATAACTTGCCACATGTGTTCCACATACCAAGATGACATGTTGCCTGCAAGACCCGTGTCCCTACCTCAAAGGTCAAGGTCACACTTAGTGTTTATTTACAATGAAGTGCTGCATATAAGGACATAGAGTATAGGTTGTCGTGTCCGGGCTGTAACTTTCCCTTGTATGGACAGATTTTAAAATAACTTGCCACATGTGTTCCACATACCAAGACGACGTGTCGCGTGCAAGACCCGTGTCCCTACCTTTAAGGTGAAAGATACACTAAGTGTTTATTCACAAGGGAATTCTGAATATAAGGACATAACAGTGTAGGTTGTCAAGTACGGGTGGTATTTTTTTATGTTCAGAGGCAATTTAAAATAACTTGCCTTATGTATTTGACACGTAAAGGCAAGATCAACTTTTCGTGTACTGACCTTGTTCGTAGGTCAATGTCACATTCGGGGGCATTCGTCACATACTGTGACAGCTCTTGTTTTTTTATGCCCCCCTTCGAAGAAGAGGGGTATATTGCTTTGCACAGGCATGTCGGTATGTCGGTCGGTCGGTCCGTCCGTCGGTAGACCAAAGCTTGTCCGAATGATAACTCAACAATCCCTGGACGTATGGTCATCAAACTTCACATGAAGGTTGGGCCTGACCAGTAGATGACCCCTATAGATTTTGGGGGTCATCGGGTCAAAGGTCAAGGACACAGTGACCTTTAATGGTAAAATAATTTTAAAGCTTGTCCGAGTGATAACTCAACAATGCCTGCACCCATGGCCCTCAAACTTGACATGGAGGTTGGGCCTGACCAGTAGTTGACCCCTATTGTTTTTGGGGGTCATCAGGCCAAAGGTCAAGGTCACAGTGACCTTGAATGGTAAAAAGTTGTCCGAGTGATAACGTGACAATGCCTGCACCCATGGCCCTCAAACTTGACTTGGAGGTTGGGCCTGACCAATAGCTGACCCCTATTGTTTTTTGGGCTCAATGGGTCAAAGGTCAAGGTCACAGTGACCTTTAATAGTAAAAGGTTGTTCATGTGATAAGTCAACAATGCCTGCACCCATGGCCCTCAAACTTGACTTGGAGGTTGGGCCTGACCAGTAGATGACCCCTATTGTTTTTGGGGGTGATTGGGCCAAAGGTCAAGGTCACAGTGACCTTGAATGGTAAAAGGTTGTCCGATTGATAACTCAACAATGCCTGCACCCATGGCCCTCAAACTTGACTTGGAGAATTGGCCTGACCAGGAGATGACCCCTATGGTTTTTGGGGGTCATCTGGCCAAAGGTCAAATACACAGTGACCTGGAATAGTAAAAGATTGTCCGAGTGATAACTCGACAATGCCTGCACCCATGGCCCTCAAACTTGATTTGGAGATTGAGCCTGGCCAGAAGATTGTCCCTATTAATTTTAGGGGTCATTGGGCCAAAGGTCAAGGTCACAGTGACCTTGAATGATAAAAGGTTGTCCAAGTGATAACTCAACAATGCCTGCACCCATGGCCCTCAAACTTGACATGGAGGTTGGGCCTGACCAGTAGATGGTCCCTATTGATTTTAGGGGTCAAAGGTCAAGGTCACAGTGACCTTGAAAGCAAACTTGACAATTCTTGGACCTATGGTCATCAAACTTGACATGAAGGTTTGGCCTGCCCAGTAGATGACCCCTATCGACTTTGGGGGTCATCAGGCCAAGGTCAATGTCACAGTAACCTTTAACACAAAAAAGTTAACAAATCTTCCCCCACTGATTTCTCAACAATGCCTGAACCTATGATCATTAAACTTGACATGGATGTTAAGCCTGACCAGTAGATCACCCTTATTGATTTTAGGATTCATAGAGCCAAAGGTCAAGGTCACAGTGATTTTGAATGGTAAAAGGTTGTCCGAGTGATAACTTAACAATGCCTGAACCCATGGCCTTCAAACTTGACTTGGAGTTGCATCTGACTTGTAGATGACCCCTTATGATTTAAGGGGTCATCAGGTCAAAGGTCAAGGTCACAGTGACCTTGAACGAAAAAAACTTGTCTTGTGATAACTTGACAATGCCTGCACCCATGGCCCTCAAACTTGACATTTAGGTTTCTGGTGACCAGCTGATGACTCTGGATTTTGAGTTCATAGAGTCTAAGGTCATGACGGTCATAACACACTTTATCCTCACACTTTAATGGTCATAATCTTAAAACAGCAACAAATCAGCTGTCATTTTGGTCCATGCATATTTCATTCAATTGTCCATATAATCCTGACAATATGGCGCTCAGGGGGGGGGGGGGGGGGGGGGGGCATAATGTTTGACAAATATCTCTTGTTTAAATTTCCTTTGAAAGGCATATTTGTATATATTCTTAACCACATTTTCATAATGGGAAATCAAGTTATTTGAATGACTTGCGTCATTGTTTGGGCGGGCTGGTAGGAGGGCAGCATCAAAGTCACCTTATAAATCAAATAATTTAAGTTAGGTTTGACATAAAGAGACCAAACTTGGTATTATTATATCGTTATTGTATTCTAAGTCAAAGCGGCGTAGTCGAGCGCGCTGTCTTATGACGGCTCTTGTTAACCAGGTTTTCACAAAGTGAAACCTGGTAATAAGAATTACATACATTGTTGTTCAGCTGGCGCGGGCATGTGGTAATGCGGGCACCATCACACTCACCTATGACACTGGTTAATACCTTGTTTAAATAAAAAGCTGAATGTAAAAAAGTTTAATAGGCTAAGTATATTAATTAAAATCACTTAGCAACATTGAACAATGGCAATGCTTATTTTCACATTTAAAAAGTGATGTTTTTAAGCTGTTTTGAAGGTATATCCCTATCAAATGTTTTGAAGGTGATGAAGAAGACATTGTAATCATATATATTTATGTAAATATGTAGGCAACCAGTATGATATTTGTTAGTACTTCCATTGAAAATTCTCTTCTGTATGAAAATCACTCTATCCTCCTCTCAGGCGATGGTTAGTTATTTAAGGAATGAATTCTGGGATTTATGTCATTTTCAGAGTATACATGCAGTTGGGCTGGTTAAATTGTGTGGACTTGCTTACTTTAACCAGCCCAACACTGTCCATATCCCCGATAATGATATACATCACGCAATTCATTACTTATTTATGCCAATAGCTCATCATTTCTTCCAAGAATTGTTAACAAAACTTCATTTCATTTCAGAAAACTAGCACTTATTCTTTCTCAATTTTCTCATACTGTAAATAGAATGACCCAACCGTAACCATAGACAGTTTATTACATAATGTCACAATAAAAAATAATAATCACTTCAAATCACTTTTAAACATAAAATTAAAAACAACAACATATAAACATATCATTAATGAACCCTTTTTTACATGTTGATTTAAGTTTTTTGTAGCCTGCTGGCACAATACAAACAATAACAAGATAAACACTTTTCAATTTACATTAATATTAATATGCAATGATATATTAATATGCAATGATTCGCGATCCAAACATTTCTAAAGATGTTGTGTTCATAAGAAAATATTTGCAATTTCCGAAAGGCATTTCCATTATGTTGAAGTGTAAATATCAGCATATGAATGTTAACGTCATTATTCCAGTTCATGTAGTCGGTCTTCTGTTTCAGGTGATAGAGAGTGCCCCATATGTGACCACACTGGACACAATGGATGAATACAACATTGACTTCTGTGTTCATGGTGGTAAGTGAGGCTTGAGCTTGAAAATTCTATCAAGTGTTTGCGCTCTTTCTCTTTTGATGGATTTTGGTATATCAAGATAAGGCAAGTGCTTTTCATATCAACTTTATCACACAATACAAGAATGAACGCTAATAAAGGGCTCTGCTCAGGGTAAAAAATGTCATTCTGATGTTTCTATGATTGTACCTTTTTCGTTATTCATTTTAACATGGCACTGTTTACATAGCTATGATGCAATATTGTCACCTGTATTTCACAGTCATCATATATATATAAGACTTAACAGTGTTATCTTGGGTCTAAGTATAACTGTCCTAGCATCTTTCAAAACCTCATGATTTGTTCTTGTATATTTCAGATGACATTACAACCACAGCAGATGGACAAGACACATATCAAATGGTGAAGGATGCTGGCAGATACAAGTAGGCTGCAATTTGTTAACTTTGCTCTTTAATTCATATACATGTACACCACTATTATGTGAAATAAGAAAAATGACATTAAATCTAGAATGGCAATGTTGACTTTCTTGAAACTTGGAGCATTAAACTCTGATAGTGGTCTCAAATACATTATGCACACTTTCACACAACAACTTAGTCATTATGCACTTGCATGCTTTGTGCTTGCTTCAACAACAAAGTCATTATGGACTTGCACCTTGCAAAGTTACTTTATGTTTTCAGGTATAAAATCTAATGTATCTGCTTATATTTTAATGCTATTTAATACCTTTCCTCTTTCACTTTTTAAACTTTGTGCAATAAGAAAGATTACTGATAAACTTTTTTACAATACACTTTTTGATTTTGATTTTATATTGAGATTGTATTCAAAGTTCTGTACAAGGCAACAGTGACATTCTATATTTAAAATTGTGTTCTTATATCACGTGCTAAACAATTCTATTCCTTTTTTTTCAAAAATTAAAAAATGGCTTAAATGAACACAAATAGGGCAGGCATAACTTTTTGTTTGGACTTTTCATTCAAAATTGAATTGAATAACTTTTGAAAACTTATGCATACAAATTACGTTGAATGTCATATGATGATGTTTAACCCATCAAATCCATGAGTTATGTTGTTTGTTGTTGTGTTGTAGGGAATGCCGCAGAACCCAGGGAGTTTCCACCTCAGACATTGTAGGCAGGTAGGTGTCCTTGGTTGTTGGTAAGCCTTGTATAGACTTTCATCAAATCTCTTTAGGATTTCCAACTTACTAAATTGACCGATTTCGTGATTGTTTTTTCTCTTGTTTATGGCATAATTCTCCAGATCCTATTTTTTTCCCCCTTGATGGTGACTCTATTTTATTCAGTAAAGTATGAGGGTATGTCAGAAAGTTCTGTTATATGTGATTTTTAACCAGGTTTTCAACGAAAACCGGGTTATTAGAATGAGGTTGTCGTTGGGAGGGCGGATAGGCTGGCGGGCGGGCGGGCGGCCGGGCGTCAAACATTGGTTTCTGTTTAGTTAGCATTGATAGATATTGATGGAACTTGGTGTGTAGGTAGCTTATGGGAAGAGCTAGCTTGGGATTGCTTTTGAGGGGGGTGGGGCTAAGGTCAAGGTCACTGTTACTAAAAATAGAAAAAAGGTTTCTGACCAATAACTTTAGTTAGCATTGACAGATATTGATGAAACTTGGTGTGTAGGTAGCTTATGTGAAGAGCTAGCTTGGGATTGCTTTTGAGGGGGGTGGGGCTAAGGTCAAGGTCGCCTGTTACTAAAATAGAAAATGGTTTCTGCCCAATAACTTTAGTTAGGATTGATAGATATTGACGAATCTTGGTGTGTAGGTAGCTTATGTGAAGAGCTAGCTTGGGATTGCTATTGAGGGGGGAGGGGCTAAGGCCAAGGTCACTGTTACTTAAAATAGAAAAATGGTTTCTGCCCAATAACTTTAGTTAGCTGTGACCGATATTGATGAAACTTGGTGTGTAAGTTGCTTATGTGAAGAGCTAGCTTGGGATTGCTTTTGAGTGGGGTGGGGCTAAGGTCAAGGTCACTGTTACTAAAAATAGAAAAAAGGTTTCTGGCCAATAACTTTAGTTAGCATTGACAGATATTGATGAAACTTGGTGTGTAGGTAGCTTATGTTAAGAGCTAGCTTGGGATTGCTTTTGAGGGGGGTGGGGCTAAGGTCAAGGTCGCCTGTTACTAAAAATAGAAAATGGTTTCTGCCCAATAACTTTAGTTAGGATTGATAGATATTGACGAATCTTGGTGTGTAGGTAGCTTTTGTGAAGAGCTAGCTTGGGATTGCTATTGAGGGGGGAGGTGCTAAGGTCAAGGTCACTGTTACTTAAAATTGAAAAATGGTTTCTGCCCAATAACTTTAGTTAGCTGTGACCGATATTGATGAAACTTGATGTGTAAGTTGCTTATGTGAAGAGCTAGCTTGGGATTGCTTTTGAGTGGGGAGGGGCTAAGGTCAAGGTCACTATTACTTAAAATAGAAAAATGGTTTCTGCCCAATAACTTTAGTTAGCATTGACAGGTATTGATGAAACTTGGTGTGTAGGTAGCTTATGTACAGAGCTAGCTAGGGATTGCTTTTGAGGGGGGTGGAGCTACAGTCAAGGTCGCCTGTTACTAAAAATAGAGAAATGGTTTCTGCCCAATAACATAAGTTAGCATTGATAGATATTGATGAAACTTAGTGTGTATGTAGCTTATGTGAAGAGCTAGCTTGGAATTGCTTTTGAGTGGGGAGGGGCTAAGGTCAAGGTCACTATTACTAAAAATTGAAAAATGGTTTCCGCCCAATAACTTAAGTTAGGATTGACAGATATTGATGAAACTTGGTGTGTAGGTAGCATGTGAAGAGCTAGCTTTGGATTGCTTTTTGAGTGGGGAGGGGCTACGGTCAATGTCACTGTTACTTGAAATAGAAAAATGTTTTTTGCCAAATAACTTTTGATAGATATTGATTAAACTTGGTGTGTGGGTAGCTTTTGTAAAGAGCTAGCTTGGGATTGCTTTTGAGGGGGTGGGGCTATGGTCAAGGTCACTGTTACTAAAAATTTAAAAATGGTGTCCGCCCAATAACTTTAGTTAGCATTGATAGATATTGATAAAACTTGGTGTGTAGGTAGCTTATGTACAGAGCTAGCTTGGGATTGCTTTTGAGGGGGGTGGAGCTAAGGTCAAGGTCACTGTTACTAAAAATAGAAAAATGGTTTCTGCCCATTAACTTTAGTTAGGATTGATAGATATTGACGAAATTTTGTGTGTAGGTACTAGTAGCTTATGTGAAGAGCAAGCTTGGAATTTCTTTTGAGGGGGGTGGGGTCAAGGTCACTGTTGCAAAAAATAGAAAAATGGTTTCGGCCCAATAACTTTAGTTAGCATTGATAGATATTGATGAAACTTAGAGTGAAGGTAGCTTATGTGAAGAGCTAGCTTGGGAGGTGGGGTCAAGGTGACTGTTCCTAAAAATAGAAAAATGTTTTTCTGCCCAACAACTTAGTTAGAATTGATGGATAGTGATGAATCTTAGTGCGAATATAGCTTATATGAAGCTGCAGATTGAACGTTGCTCATACAACAAATTAATTGGCTATAATTTCTGATTGCCCATAACAAAAACCTGGTTTCGTCGCATTGCGGCGCTTCTAGTTCATTCTTAAATTCATCATTTAATTAAAAATTATATTCTAACATATTGGTCAAGCCTATATACCTCATAGAACTTGTTGAAGCAATGAAAAGTTATTCAGTTCTGAAGTAAAACATCGCATATACACTTGCCAAAATTTGGACTGTGCAATGAAGTTATTAATCAGTCATTAATTTCAAAATTAAATTGCATTGTTGATTCAATAAAAATGAGAATATGAATGTAGCTTCATTCATGATGTTAATTACCAATTGAGGAAAGATGAAGATATACAAAGCTGGTCTATCAAGTCTTTTAAGGTCAGGCAACTTTTATTTTAAAGCAAATTACTGCCTTAAAAGAAATGGTGGAATATATTTGATAAATGGTTGAAATAATTCTTATAGAGTTTGTTAACTATTCTAAGAAGATTTCCCAGCCCACACTGTGATACACTTAAGAGGTTGGTGTTATTTCTTAACACCAAACTTGCAATTGTGCTTGAACGTCATTCCTCTATTCTGTATTTAGTTCCTTTTACCTTTTCCTACTTTATAAACTCCAAAAGGTGTTTTTTGAGCTGAGATATGATACTAGACAAGTCCTTGGAAGCAAAATGTATCATTGCCTACACATATACCATGGGCAGACCACTCTGATGCTCTTTGAAACTGACTGGTAGATAATAAAAAAGCTTTGAACTACCAGGGGTGTATATTGTGGTGTTACTACAAGGCAACTTTGTACATCTTTAGTTGTTTGTATGATATTTACCATATAACAGAGCTTTCTGAAGTATCCTTGTACAGTAATATGTTATTTTAAAACAACAGTCCATACACATGTGAGTATGAACCATAAACCATGTTCACAGTCATCCCTAATTGTTCTGTACTAAGTAAACGTTTGATAACCTAACAAACATTATTTTAAGTGCAGGTGATGGCCATTTTGAAAAACATCACTGGACTTATTTTCTCTGAAATAATACTCACATTATATTTTATACAAATATCTTTGCAAAAGTTTGATGCTCACCTCAGAAAAAGCCTGATTTGCTTGATTCCAGAATAAATAGAAGGGGTTGAGGTTATTTTCCTTCTTCTACTTATTCAGTAGGCTACATATTAATTTGACCTTCCTTTTCAGGATGTTGCTGGTCACTAAATGTCATCACCATAAAGGGGACAACTCCAGCCTGGACAAACACCAGACTGGCGAAATTAGCTCTGTAAGTATAGACTAATCATAGCCTTGTCTTATGCTTATAGTGGAACTAAATCATTCTAAATCATAGAGAAGATTTAACTGAAACAAATCTGAGATTTTAATTCTTCCTCTCCCATTACAATATAAGAGCATGGGGTTGTATAACCAAACTGACAATCTTTTGATCATGTTTAAAGATAAATGATTAAGAAACAACAATAAAACAGATTGAAATCACTTTAAACTCAACTATTCGAACAATATGGAGGCTTTACCACTTGCCCCAGCATCAGCATTGGCGTCCAGTTTAAAGTTTGGTCCCTGATTGTCTTAGGTTAAAGTTTAATGGCACATTGTGTTTGGTTTAAGTTTTATGGTTGGGATTTTTTTCACTATTCCCTTCATTCAATTGACTTAATACTTCACACTGTTGTTGACGGCCATCGCACAATTGGGTTACATAACTCCATATGATCCTTAGTACAAATTATGGCCCCTGAATGACTAATATGTTTGGTTGAAGATTTTTGGCAATTTTTGGTTTTGACTCAGATCTTAAATACAGTTCATTTAACAGCCTAGATTCTTTACACAGTACCCATCACACAATCAGGATACACAACTCCATATTGACCCTTAATACAAATTATGGCCGTTAATTGACTTTTTTTACGTCTTTTTAATTGATTTTGATGGACACTTTTTTATATATTACACAGGTTTTCACAAAGTGAAACCTTGTTATTAGAATAATTTACATTGTTGTTCAGGCAGGCTGGCAAGAGGGCTGCGTAAAACTCACCTCTATTTTTAAATAACTTTATTTTTGACTAAACTTGGTATATAGGAAGAGTTTACGGAGACCTTCCGTGGGATTGCATTTTGGGCCCTAGGATTAAGGCCTAATTCACTGTTACTAAAAATTGAATAACTTTTGAAACTGGATCTCACAACGAAGGCTGAAGTTCTTCTGTCAATCATGGAAACCAGGTTTTGTTGCATTACCGTTACTTTTTAGCTCGACTATTCGAAGAATAGGTGGGCTATACTACTCGCCCCGGCGTCGGCGTCCGGTTAAAGTTTTAGGGCAAGTTGGGATTTTCACTTATAAGTCCAATACCCTTCATTCAATTGACTTAATACTTCACACAGTCGTTCAGGGCCATCACATGATGAGGTTAGATAACTCCATATTATTCTTTACACAGAGTATGGCCCATGATTGACTATGGAACTTAGGTTAAAGTTTTAGGGTTGGGATATTTATTAATAACTTCTATACCCTTTGTTCAATTGACTTAATACTTCACACAGTTGTTCAGGACCATCAAACAATGAGGTTACATAACCCCATATTATCCTTAATACAAGTTATGGCCCCTGATTGACTTAGGTTAAAGTTTTAGGGCAGGTTAAGTTTTAGGGCAAGTTGGGATTTTCACTTAAACTCCAATACCATTCATTCAATTGACTTAATACTTCACACAGTTGTTCAGAGCCATCACATAATGAGGTTAGATAACTCCATATTATCTTTTATACAAATTATGGCCCCTGATTGACTATGGAACTTAGGTTAAAGTTTTAGGACAGGTTGGGATATTTATTAATTACTTCTATACCCTTCATTCAATTGACTTTATGCTTCACACAATTGTTCAGGACCGTTACCCAATGAGGTTACATAACTCCATATCCTTAATACAAGTTATGGCCCCTGATTGACTTAGGTTAAAGTTTTAGGGCAAGTTAAAGTTGAGGGCAAGTTGGGATTTTAATAAAAAAAACTTCTATACCCTTCATTCAATGCACTTAATAAAATTCAAAATTATTTATGACCATCTAACAACAAGAAACATAACTCCATTTTAACCCTAAATACAAATTGTGGCCCTTGAATTTTTTTATATTTTTTTTTTTTTTATTTCTTTTGAAAGGCATATTTGTATATTCTTAACCACATTTTCATAATGGGAAATCAAGTTATTTAAATGACTTGCGTCATTGTGCGGGCGGGCTGGTGGTAGGGCAGCATCAAAGTCACCTTATGTATCGAATAATTTTAGTTAGGTTTGACATAACAGGGTTCGAATTTAACTATGAGGAGCACTCGCAAAATTTTGCGAGTGCATTTTGAGGCAACTCGCAAAATGAAAAATCAACTTGCAATTTTATTATTTGCTTTATTCCCTTATAATATTGTCTAATTAAAGTAGAAATTAACACCCAAGACCTATTATGAATATTAAAAAGAATCAATCTTGAGTAATTTAATACCCACTCGACAAGCACGCTACATATTTCATTAAGTCTATATGTATTAAAAACAATAAAATAATAAATCTAAAATAAAAAAAGCAACAGTAAATGTAGCGTGGATACTTTGGACCATGAAATATATCGATCAACGAGGTCTATTCATTTTGACAGTTGGGCGGAAATATATTCAAAGGATGATGGGGTTTACATATAGTGCGCGAAAGCGCTTAATTTAGCCAATGATTGAGCTAGGTGATTACGTCAATCGTATTAACTTTGTATTATGCACGCCTTGGAGCTTCCCGGAAAGATTCGAGATAAAACTCGGCCTTTTCCGTATTTGTTATATTTTTGAAAACCTACTCGAGCGTGACTCCGTACTGTCTTCCTTATACTGGTAGTGTAAACATGCCAATTATCGGGTACAGGCTGTTTACACTCGACTACGTAGCAGAATTAAGTTCATGTTTATTATACTTTCCTTTTAACATTTTGTGGTCTAGAAAAAGCCACTCGCAGAATTTTGCGAGCTTGAATAAAAGTCACTCGCAATTTCCAAATGTCGCTCGCATTTTGCGAGTATGCGAGTCTAAATTCGAACCCTGCATAAAGAGACCAAACTTGGTAATATTACATCATTATTGTATTCACTTCTAAGTCAAAGCAGCGTAGTCGAGCCGATGGCTCTTGTTATAAGTGCTTTTGACAGGCACATGTTACATCATTATGGTATTCATTTCAAATACAAAGTGGCATATAGTCAAAGGGTACTGATTTACTACAGCTCTTATTTACATTAACAACTGGTATATTTGTCTTCGGAAATCTTTATTAAAATCAGTATTTAAGGGGATGTCAGTTTTCAGCTGGTAAGGGAGGGATGTCCTTTCCCAAATTTTTTGTTCAAATGTGTGTTTGTACTGCCATCTTCAATAGTATCAGATGTATTTCAGACTGCAGCAGGGTTCAATGTAAGTGTGAGTCCTATAGACAGAGGCTAAACAGATATCTTTCTACCTGATTTTGCTTCTAGACCCATACCATCTTGATTTTAATAATCTCATCATACACAAATCACAGCCAAATCCTAACAAAATCCCTACGAAAATCAACTAGAATTTTTATTTGCATCGCCTAGTATTTCGTTTTGATTTAAACAATTATGAATCCTGTATCTTTAGCCACTTGCAGTTTCCTTTATCACCAGGGTCCACACTGTCAGCACGCAGGGTTAATATTCTATATGGAGTGGCAACTTTTCCTCTCTTAACCTCTTCAAAAAGCTTTATGAACATTCTTGTTGTGTACTTCAAAGGTTCATCTAGAAATGAAAGACAAATCATTGTATGGAAGTGAGGCTTAAAAATTCATTGACTGCATTCCTATACACACAATATATATTTGAAATAGGCCAACATGACCTTTGTTCATATTCATAGAATAAAATGGCTTATATAATTATACAAATAGCGAACATGCAAAATATAAACAAGTATTTTTGTATTTAATTATCACCAACTGTATCTATAGCGATTGATTAATAAATGAGTTAAAATCTAAACAAGCGTATTAGTATTAAAAACTGTATCTTTAGGTTTTGATAAACATATTATAAATGACACATGAGTTATGAACTATATCCATGCACTAAATAACTTTCGTTAAATATTTTGATCATTTTTCATTATAATAACTATTAAATATTGTACACTTCCTGCAAAATGACTTAAATAAAGCATAATTTAGTAATCATGATATTTGATAAATTGTGCCTTAACATAATACAGTAACAAAAATACATAAGAATTCTGTATACCGGTAAAATATTATCTTTCTGTAAACATGTACAAATGTAGAATATTAGTTAATTGTGATTTTTAGTGCTTAAATTATCACCTTGTAACAAGCGCATTACTATATTTACACAATAATACAATTAAAATGTTGAATCTTAAACCCACTTGCACCTTTTCTGTTTGTCAGGGCTCAGACTCGTTCAGCCCTTGGACAGGCGTGTCCCAGTTCCTGCCCACCACCCAGAAGATCATCCAATTCTCCGAGGGTCGGGAACCCAACCCGGGCGATACCATTGTCTACTGTGCTGGTGCTTTTGATCTCTTCCGTATCCTTTCAAAGAATGTCACATAAAGACCCAAACCCTGTTGTATTTGTTATTTAAATGTGAAACTTTTCTGAAATTTTTAAAAACATATCTAGGCATGAACATAGTTTTATAAATATAATAAAAAATGTGTAAAATTAAAATACAATTTAATAAATTGGCTAGATTGAAATGGAAGTTTACAGCATTTGAATGAGTATTGTTTTAAAACTGCTGTGGGTTGTTGGTAGTTATTTCAAAACAAATTTATCTTTTTTTGTTGGCTTTTTGGCTATAAACAAATGACCTTTGCCAAAGGTGGTTATGCTTGTTTAACAACACTTAACTTGGTGTTCTGTTTTCAATTGGAAAATACTTCAGTTTTAGTTTTGCATGGAAGACCCTATCATGCATCTATCTTAGTAACCAGTTACCACTCATGAAGTTTGTTTAAAATCACTTTTGAAGTTTTTAAATGAATAAGAGGATAGAATGAATAATATTCAAGTCCTTGACTTTGTTTCTCAGATGTTGGCCATTTGGATTTCCTGGAGCAAGCTGCAAAGCTTGGGAATTTCCTCATTGTAGGATTACACACAGACCAGGTAAACATACAATATATTTATGTATATTACTTGACATAAATGTGTCCCTTCTTTGTATATAGAAAGTTGATCGGTCATATCATTTTATTTTAATAAAAAAACATTTTTTCTGAAGTCAGCAGTCCGTAAAAAGAGTGTACTGTGCTCGATATGCAATATGCTAAAAAAGAAAAGAAACTGTTAATGAGTGTTAATATAAAATGACACCAATGACTCAGTAGGCAAATTTTTTTTTAATTAAAGAAATAACGATTGCACATCTGAAAATAGCGTCATTGGGTTGCGCAGTCTCGCTCTACCTCACCTGTTTTGAAATACAATAACATTAATCGAAATCAGCATAATGAAATTTTGCACAATATTCTGTTTTCTATGATTTGTATGAATTTAATAATTATTACCTCTGTTAAATGTTGTATGTACATTGTCTTCATATTTGAATGGCGATCATATAATTATGTATAAGCAATCATTCTTGCATTAAAGAGGTCATTTTCATACACATGTACTTTGATAATCCAGTAATACAGATTAATTTGTGATGCAAAGTATAATGGAAATGATTGTACAACAATTTCTTTAAAAAATGGATGAAATAATTCTCATATTTTATAATGTATAGTGACTAGTGTATAATAATAGAATCCATGTTCAGCATGGTAAAGGCCTAGCTCTGTCTGTGTAGCATTTCAAATATGTATCTACACATTTATGAGAACATTTTTCCTATCAAAATATTAACTTCATGAGGACATAGAAAAAGTAGTTGCAAGTATAAGTTGTGGATGGGTTAAGTTATTGTTCAATACTGCTAATATTATGAAGTTCAGAAAGCATGACTGTTGAATTTGAAATCGTCTTTTAAGTGTTAATGTTTTTATTGTTTTTGCTATTTGTTCACATTCAGAAAAAAAAATGCACTGCTTGCACATATAGTTTGATCATGATTCATCTGGTTCCCTGCCTTGAATGTTGGAGCATTGAACAATTATATATACTGGTATATAGAGACTCAGTCCAGGTCGAATATTAAAAATTTATATGACCTAATTTGCCTTATTAAGCAGTCATGGACAATGTGTATACATGTATTTTTCCTTACATTGCATCTTTGTCAAAGATTGTTTGTCAGAAGTATTGAAGACGAAGTGAAATAACGTACAGAATGTAATTGTTTTATTAATTCTCTTTACAACTAGTTACTGACAGACTATAATTAAGTTACATTTGTAATCATAACATAATGTGCTGAATAGAAGAGTTTTATTTAGAACATGTTTTATGGAAATACATGACTGATTATGCGGAACATGTTTGTATTGGTCATGGATACTCAAGCTTGCAAATGGAAAAGTTTATTTGTCCCTTTCGAATTATTAGAAAGAGAAATCAGTGTTGCCCAGTAAAACCTTTTGGAAAGTGATGAGAATCTTCTGTGTGCTTCTTTCAGGTGGTTAATCGTTACAAGGGTGCCAACTTCCCGATCATGAATCTACATGAAAGGACCCTCAGCATTCTCGCCTGCAAGGTTGGTTTATACGCATCATACTAATATAGATGGTGCAATGTGGAAAAAATGTGTTGAGCTTGAGATTGTGAAATGTTTCAAGTATTTTTGGAAGACTGGGGCCTGTCCTGTTGTGAGTTATCATATATGACTTAATTGAAGGCATTAATGCCCAAATCAGCTGGTTCTGAGACAAAATTAAAAAAGAAAAGTCAAAACTTGCAATCTGTTAGAGTGCAGCAGTGAAATTGGATCCTTTTCCCTTCTGTACTCATTTGGTAAAAAATGTTCATGTCAAAAGGAGGAGCAAAATACACATTTGGGTGTAAACATTTGATTGTACCATTTCAGTATGTGGATGAGGTTGTTATAGGAGCCCCGTACACAGTCACCAAAGATCTGATGGAGCACTTCAAGGTGGATGTGGTTGTACATGGGAAAACCCCCATCATGGACGATGTTGAAGGAAATGATCCCTATGAGGTAGGTACAGCTCAAACTACCATTCATACAAGTGTTTCATTTATGCTTTATGGTGAAATATCATATTTTCAGGTGAAAATAACCATTATAGTATTTTTGCTGCTCTTAAATATCTTGGTTTGGTTGTTGCTATATAAAAAGTAGCATAGCGTTAATAACGCCAGAATAATCTCCATGATGACATAACAAAATTGTGCTTCTCACGCGATATTCCTATTGCATTGACATTTTTCTGAAATTTAGAAATAATTTCAATTTAAAACATTTCCGAAAAACCATATAATCCAGCACTGCTAGGAGTTGCCAGTAGAAGGAATATGATTAAATGAACAATACTCTATATAATTATTTAATGCCTGCTGTTGTTTTCAGTGTCCCCGATCTCTTGGCAAGTTTCAACAAATTGAGAGTGACAATGATATGACTACACAAGTGATTATTGATCGAATTATTGAAAACAGGTATATCATGTTTTTGAGTAATAATGTCATGTGTTAAAGCTATTGCACTATAAGACAAGGACATGTCCCCTACAAACATGTAATCATTATAATTGTGGTAAAGATTGTTGCTCCTGAGTAGTTTTGCTCTTCTATTTACTGCTTAATACTCAAAAAAAATTTGCAAAAAGTTTCTTCGTTCATGCTTTTATACAACTATGTAATGAATTATGAATTATGAAAGTTTTAACTAGTAATTTCATGGATTTTGACTGTTTGTATAGATTGATTACATTTTTAAAACAACAACAAATGATAATGAAGTCCTTTATTCCATGTTTAATAGCTTAATTGATTTGTTGCATGTGTTCAAAGCAATGTTATTGTCTGTTTCATAAAGTCATAGGAGATTTCTGAATCACAGCTCAACAGGAATTGGTGAATTATATCGCCAAATCAGCTAACCCCCAAACTATATAGAGCTCTTATTCATCATATTGTAAAAAAATACTTCTCTAGCAATCAGTCTCAAACAATCTTGAGCCACAGGTGAGTCTGTGTCCATTTTCATAGATTGTTTTTGTCCATTTCAGATTGCTGTATGAGAAAAGAAACAAGGAGAAAGCACAGAAAGAAAACAAGATCTATGAAAGTTTACAAAAACAGAACCAGGAAGCCTAGCAATATATGTTTTATGAAAGATCCATTTGTTTTTCGGTTGTTAAATGCTCAAGCATTGCAGAGAAAGATGATATTTACACAAACTTTAAACAGATTTTATCCTATCTGGACAATTAAAATCTTAAGTGTGGTTAATGGTGAATTACTAGACAATTTTGGAGAGTAGATTTATTGTGTAACTGTGGGACATGATGGGTTTTTAACTTAGATGTTTTAACATTGGGTAACATTGGGTTATTTATTAGCAAGGCGAAATCCCATACCTAGGGTTTTCACTTGAAATATTTTAAAGTTTAACTCATACCTGTAATCTAGGGGATGTAGCATATTTGCTTTGTTTTATTTGATACTTTTATTCTGCTGATTGAAATCCTGAAAGTCTAAATTTTCATGTTTTACATCTATTTATAGGTCATGGCTATGCAGTCAATCAGCATCAAGATCCTCTGTTTTGTTAACTTTTCTATGTGACAAGGTGTATTCATTTATTAGGAGTGACATGATACTTTATATCATACAAGACTTTGCCAGCGTGAAATAACATCATTATACATGTTTGATATATCTCTTGTGTAATCATGTTTCATGTTATGTTATAACTTGTAATTTAATCTTATTCCCAGTATCACTATCGCTTTGTTTGATTTGTGATACATGAACCATTACTTGCAATTACTGGTCCAGTTGTGAAATGGTCTATGCTGCATGCTATGAAACCACACATTTTTGTGTCCTCATATATGATAGATGATCTGTGGCATGATCTGCATCATATGTTCTTATTCTGTTAATAACTGTGTTATTGATAAGTATAGTTTTGTACTACTGCTATTTTTAATGATCCATATTGTAAATCTGGGACGACCATGTTTTCCTCCCAGTATAAAGCACGAGTTTCCATGTACACTTGTCAATGTTTACTTTAGTCTCAGCATTTCCTTCAAGTTGGGCCATACCAAATTAATTCTATTTTTAGCATTGGTTTCTGATCACAACACCTACCTAACCATGGCAGCAACTTAAATCATGTCCTCTTAAAACAATGAACTTGATAGAAAGGTTCATCAACGAAAGTCATAAAGAAAGCTTCATATACATTTGCAGGTCTGTACATCTAGAAAATTCAAATGAAATATTTCTACACTTAAATAACTTGTTGTTTTATTATGAAGCTTTAGAAAATAATATTTGCATAATATAGACTTTTGTAAACAACAACAAAAAAAACCCCTAGGAGCCAGATGAAGCTAAACATCAAATAAATTTGGTCTGGACATATGGTATTACAATTTGCACTCAACCCTGGGTTATAGCACAAAAGCACTGAACGTGCGAATGGCTCAATGCAGAAGGCAAATAAATTGTAATGTGTTGTACCTTGTTGACTTTTTAAGTTAGCTTTTTTAGGCAAAACCATGTTGTTGGAATGGAAATTTTCTAGCTGTGTAAGAGTTCTAGACTACGTGTCATTTTTAAACCATTGCACTATTATATGTATATACAATTTTTAAATTTTACTTTTAAAGTCTGTGATTTTTTAATGTGTTACATGCTGTTGCTATGCATGTGTGAATATGTGTGAATGAGACAAGTTTGGGATGCTATTAAAAGAGTTAGAGGTCTAATTCAAAGTCATTATGATGATTATTAATAATTCAGCCAAGTACATCTCTTTCTTGGTTCAGTGATCATATACATCAAAGAACTAGCGCTCATACAATAGCTAGTAATAATAATTACACATTCAAAAGACAATCACTACACATACAATACACGCTAACTATTATTACTCATGAAAAAAGACAAATTATTACACATACAATAGATAATTATGCACATACAATTAAAGTTATTACACTTACAATAGACAAATTTTACTCATACAACAGACATTGATTAAACTTTGAAAAATAATATACAATTGGTACACATTCAATTAACATAACAATTTTTACACATGTGTTAGAATATTAGAAGCAAAAGTATCCTTATGTTCTATTGTATGTAATATTTGTTACAGTGAACTTGCTCTTTTTATAACCATAGGTCATTGTGTATGTTGACCCAAGATTAACTTCAATGGACATGAACAAATCTTTATTCTTCTGATTTCTCTGGTTTTTACTTGTGTTGTTTAACCTAATTATTTATCATTTTCAATAAAAATAGTCCAAGCCTTGCTTGCTTTTTATGTCAGATCCATATACTTTGACTCTATAATGGAAATGAACATACAAAAAATTATACAACATTAAAAACTCGGTGACAAAAATGGTACACGTTCTTTATCTCCAATAGTTTTCTTTGAGAGACTTATTTCTATAAGATGCCATCCATTATAAGAAGACATTTTCTAATCATGCTCTATAAATGTTCTGCCCATTTTTATGAATTTGTTTATTTTCTATGGATGAAATCGAGACATTTCAAATTAAATATAGACGAGCAGAAAAGGCTCGCTAAAAATAAAAAAGTAAAAGTTTTGTTTTAAAATGATATGGGCTCAAAATTGGAATATGGCCATACGCTTCTTAAATATAAGTTAAAAAATAAATTGGAAGTACAGTAAAACTGCGATCGCTCGAGGATGCCGGGGACCGAGCCAAAACCTCAAGGGAACTGATGTTTCAAACGACCCGAATTTCAATTTACCAGTCTGTTATGAAATATCTTTCAGTGTATTTTAGTTTGAAGTCGTCAAACCGACTGTTTACTGAGACACCAATTATGTGTTGTATTGTGGAACTCGCTCATTTGTTCAAAGGCTGTCGTATGCTAAATGTAAAATGTAAAAGAAATATCATATAATGAACAAGAAATGCCACAATGCGACGAAACCAGGTTTTTAATGATTGATAGAAGAACTTCAGCCTGTGTCTGTTTTTCTATTTTTAGTAACAGTGACCTTGACCCTAGGGACCCCAAATGCAATACATTGAAAGGTATCCATAAACTCTTCCCTTATACCAAGTTGTGTCAGGATATGTCAACCATAACTTATGTCATTCAGTTTCAACCATTTTTCTATTTTTAGTAACAGTGACCTTGACCTTGAATCTAGGGACCCCAACGCAATCCCATGAAAGGTATCCATAAACTCTTCCTTTAAACCTGGATTGGTCAAGATATGTAGACCCTGATTAAAATTATTCAGTTTGAACCATTTTTCTATTTTTAGTAACAGCGACCTTGACCCTAGGGACCCCAAGTGCAATCCCATGAAAGGTATCCATAAACTCTTCCTATAGATCAAGTTTGGTCAAGATATGTCAACCCTAACTAAAGTTATTCAGTTTCAACTGTTTTTTTTATTTTTAGTAACAGTGACCTTGACCTTGACCCAAGGGACCCCAAACGCAATCCCATGAAAGGTATCTATAAATTCTTCCTATACACCAAGTTTAGTCAAGATATGTCATCCCTAACTAAAGTTATTCAGTTTAAACTGTTTTTCTATTTTTAGTAACAGTGACCTTAACCTTGAACCTAGGGACCCCAATCGCAATCCAATGAAAGGTACCCATAAACTCTTCCTATTGACCAAGTTTGGTCAAGATATGTCAACCCTAACTAAAGTTATAAAGTTTCAACTGTTTTTCTATTTTTAGTTACAGTGACCTTGACCTTGACCCTAGGGACCCCAAACGCAATCCCATGAAAGGTCTCCATAAACTCTTCCTATTGACCAAGTTTAGTCAAGATATGTCATCCCTAACTAAAGTTATTCAGTTTCAACCGTTTTCCTATTTTTAGTAACAGTGACCTTGACCCTAGGGACCCCAAACGCAATCCCATGAAAGGTCTTCATAAACTCTTCCTATATACCAAGTTTAGTCGAGATATGTCATCCCTAACTAAAGTTATTCAGTTTCAACCGTTTTTCTATTTTTAGATACAGTGACCTTTACCTTGACCCTAGGGACCCCAAACGCAATCCCATGAAAGATACCCATAAACTCTTACTATAGACCAAGTTTGGTCAAGATATGTCAACCCTTACTTAAGTTATTCAGTTTCAACCGTTTTTCTATTTTTAGTAACCTTGACCTTGACCCTAGGGACCCCAAACAAAGAAAGGTCTCCATAAAATCTGACTATTGACCAAGTTTAGTCAAGATGTGTCATCCCTAACTAAATTTATTCAGTTTCAACTGTTTTTCGATTTTAAGTAACAGTGACCTTGACCTTGACCCTATGGACCCCAAACGAAATCCCATGAAAGGTCTCCATAAACTCTTACTATAGACCAAGTTTGGTCAAGATATGTCAACCCTTACTCAAGTTATTTAGTTTCATAGGTGAGTTCGATGAAGCCCACCCGCCCGAACTATTAACTTTGTGAAAACCTGGTTAATAAATAGAAATGTTTATTTTATCAAAATTGCCATATTGCAAAGCAAAGTGAAAAAAAGGAATTCTTTTCAGTTATTCCGATATTGGATTGATATTGTAGTGTTTAGTCATATTTTTATAACTCATTTACATTTCTCACAATTAACTTCTCATAATTATCTTCTCAAATGCCCTTATCAACCACTGTCATGCGTAAACAGTGATAAATGGATTTTCACACCTTATCAAATTGCCTTGCAACTGTCATTGCAATTTTTACAACTTGCGAAAATTTTAACCCCTAGCAATTGTTTGTTTATTTTGGAACACGCGTTCGGGAAAAAGTGTGAAATTATGATCTCGAGGGAGCCATAAGGTTTTGTGCAAGATTTATGTACTTGGGACCGACTATATTGCTCGATTTCTTGAAATATTTAGGTTTTCGATGCAGCGTAGGTATATTTTATATGAAAATAGAAAGAAAAAAAACAAGCTCCGACCTCGAGGGACAGCCGGTTCTTGAACGACGGCTTGTTCGAACGACCGCAGTTTTACTGTAGCCAAATATTTTGACTTCATAAACTGACATCTACTAACAGATATGTAACCTACATCATGAATGGCTGATAAACTTTCATTACAAAATCTAGAACTAGAATGTAACTGTACCAAAAGTGATTGAAAGTAATTCCTGAAAAAGGATGGTAAAAAGGAAAGTTCAATTGAATTTTGTAACAGTTAAGACAGAAGCACTGATTTCTTCCACATCATTCCTTTGAGTTGTAAGCTCACCTGAGCACAAAAAGCTCAGCATGAGTTCTTGTAATAGGGAGATTGTTCATTGGCCCAGAAACCATTGGTCTGATTTTCAAACATTTTCACAGAAATGTTCCTTAGGTGGTTTTTTATCAACTTCTTTTTATATTTTTTTTTTGTACTAAAAGGACTGGTGAGCTATTGTATTAAATAGGGGACAGTCAGTCATAGTCAATCTGTCTTGTTCTCATTTTTTTCCTTTTATACAACTTCTCCTAGATCACTAGGAAAATTGCAACCAAATTTCTCATTAATGTCCTTGTATGGTACCAAGACATCCAGATTCCATAAAATATTATGGTTCCATGTTGAACTCTGGTTGTCATGGCAACCAACCGAAAGGAAAAATGTTTGTTGCAACCAATAATTTCCTTTGCAACCAATTAATGCCTAATCAACCACCTACTTTTTAAGCAACAAATGATATCTTTAGCAACTACTTTCTTCCTAAGCAATTACATACATCAATATCAAACAATGACTTCCTTGGCAACCATTGACTTCCATGGGAACAATCGGCTTTCATTGCCACCACTTCCGTTGTCCCTGGGAAAATCCAATTGACAATATTTTGTCTTCCCAAGAAATAGTATTACTATAGAGTTCCCTTTACAAGAGCCAACATCCTTATCAACCGTCAAATAAATGAGGAACCACTCGTGACAACCTAGGCAAGCAGGAACAATCTAATAACCATTGACTTCTTGGTCAATTTAATCAGGTTAGCAGTATAGGGCCATTTTGGCCCTCTTGTCTTAGTTAACAGTATCTTTTGCTACAATGATGTTCATGCATTGCTTTACTTGACAGCAGTCTTCAATTTGATCATCGCCTCATTGGAACTAACACAGTTGACACTCGAATATCATGTATTTGAAATAATAATACAGTTCAACGGTTCCTATTATTTTTCTAGTTTGTTGTTATACTGTAGATTTAAATGTTGATTTTATTTAAAGACAAATACCACCAAGAAAATCATTTGACATGTATATCATGCAACAAGAGTATTATTTTAACAAAAGAAAAACACTTTTAATATCTTTAATCTACTTTTAAGCATTGATTTATTACATATACTTAATTCATTCGCTGAAAATGCAGGTTGCATTCTAAAGCTAAAATGAATGCACAATATACAGTATCAGTTGTATTTTGCTGAAAAATCCATTTTGTTTAACACGCTTCCTTCGTTATTTTCAAATGCTTGGTTATGCATTATTTTACGAATTAAATTATGCTGCTTTGATGGTAAATATTTAAAGATGATCTCTTACTCCTAAGATTAACCACAATTAATAATATTGTTTTAATATTCCATAAACGGTGAATAAATATCATAAACAATGGTTCTTATGAAGGATAACGAAATGGGCATAAAACACCGTATTTCTTCCTTATGAGACTATAGTAGACCACAGTAAATCTTTTAGCATTCACCAATCATTTAATATTTTTAGGCTTTCTGCTGTTAAATACACGGTTAATATCGAGTTGTCGGTGATTAATATTTCCATAAATGCTTTATTTAGTAAGTAGTTAAGGGTTTATCAGTCAAAATTGATGTTTGTTATACATGTGTTTGTATTTATTTTGATTAAGAGTCACTTTAAACAAGATTTGTCAAAGCAGGGCAAGACTTGGCTACCTTGTTCATTGCATTTACAGACATAGTATGTAGCTGTGATCATATATCTCTGGTAGAAAGCACAAACCAATTTTCACTCTCCTGTTTCCACCATAGTAGGTCTATGGTTGAACATTTGAGCCTTGCCATTAACTAGGACAAAATATCATGATCTGTTTTCCTATGTAGAAGCAATACTGCCTAATGGCAAGGATTGAAGGAGGGAAGTTTTAAAGATAAGCAAATACCACAGTCCACTATACAATTGTTTTGAAACAAAAACAGATGTTTTCCCCCATTCTTGTCTCATTCAGTTCCACGTCATTTGATAATGTGAGATTGATTGGGTGTTGTGTTAATAAGATGAACATTTGATCCAAGTTTCGTGAAAATCTTTCAACAGGCTAAGCAGGCATGGAGCTGACTTGAAATCTATGGTTTGATTCTTTGACCATCAGCACGCCTTAAGTGTGGGTTCTGCATGTCGTGTAAACGAAGCTGACATTAAGGTCTTAAGATGATATGAAGTAGACATGAAATCTATGACTCAACTCTTCAACCTTAACTTTGAGTCCTTAAAATGTGGGTTCTGCACGATGTCTCGATAAGGTGAACATTTGACAAGTTTCATAAAAATGCTTCGAGGTTTTGGAGATAGAGCAGACACAAATTTAACAAGCACACGGACATATGCACGAAAACAACGTCTCCCCCTGCACATCATGGTGAAGATATAATAACCCACACTTGTGTCAGGTATCTGTCCACTAATACTTCTATATACTAATTACGACTCATTAGTTATATTTTGACAAGTTCAGTCATGGAACTTTATGACATACCCACATAATTTCTTTTATAACTTGGTATGACAGGTTATGGAATTAAAAATTGGCACCCCTTTATATCATGTGGGAAAGGGGCAAATACATAATCGTATACAATCTAGTGTAAAAATATTGAACTTTTTCATTGTACTTCCAACTTCGTCCATGGAACTTTGGATGTCACTGTATTTGTATTTTGGAACAAAAAAACAGAGCTTCAACTCAATTGTTTTATTTTATAATTTAAAGAAAGAAAAGTAACAATACATTTTAAACATCTAAACTTTCTCCGAAACCCAAATAGCTCCCTTGCATCCAACTTTGATCACCTCTGTCAGAGCTTTGTAGAATGGAGCCTGAAAAATTGAGTCAAGCATTTGAAATAAAAATCTGTGTTCTTTACGGTCTTAAGTTTAAAAGCAAAGGATTTGTATTAATAAAATGAACACAAATTATGAGCAATATTTTCTGATCATTAGCCATGCCAGTTGTGGTAGTGTGTAAATGTGTCGACTTTGACATACTTTTCAAAGATATATGTTTTGGTACAGAAGCATAAAAGCATAAATGTAAAAAATATTAACACAATGTAAAATTCATACAGACAACAAGCGCTTGATTTTAATAAGACTTTTATTTCTTTTACAGCTCCTTCAAAAACGGTTGTTTGTATTGCTTGAAGTGTACCCACCTTTTCAGCATCGTGTTCAAGCCCCGTATCATGGTGGTGCAGCTCATCATCTCGAAACTCCTTCAGGGTCTGAAGACAAAGAAACATATTCATTACAAGAACTTCATAACTGCCATGTCTTATAAAGAATAGTTTCAAACATTTCTTATATAACAGATGCCGAGCAATGCTTCTAAAACTATTAAGACCAAACAGTTTCACCCACCTCCAGAAGTTGTTTGTGCTTCTCAGGGTCATCCTCCATCAATTCTCTGATTTGGCTGAAGAAACATGGTGTGTTCTTAATTAGATGAAATATGATTGACGGACCAAATTTTATAATGAAATAATTAATATTCCATACTAACTAATCAACAAAGTTTAGGTATAAACAGCAGTAATATTAAAAAAAAATTCGCTGATCGGTGTGGTACCAAATGACAAGTTAAGTTTATGCCTTGAATTTAACAATCTGATTAATGCTTGCAAATGTTTACTTTGCATTCATCTTCTTATTAAGTTATCACTGTCATCATGCACTAGATATGGCAAGGGAGACAAAGAAAACATGTAATTGAACAAATTATACTAGATAATATGTAAACCTACTCATTATAATGTTGACCAATGACAGACTCCACCGCTACAGTGCAGGCCATGGCCCCCTCCTTCCCAAGCAGGGCACTTACTGCTCCTGAGAATGAGTCGGGGGTAAAATGGAAGGTTCTCAACCAAATTGCAAGAATGACTCAACAAATAATAATACAAAATACTACTGTAGCCTTGTACAATACTCAGAAGGTAAAATTATTTCATGGACAGGAATTAAGAATAATTTATTAAAGGAAAAACTTCCAATTCAAAGTTCATGTCGTTGAATATTATAAGCCAGTGCATATTTACCAAGGGCGAATCCAGCGATGTCCCAGAGAGGCATCAGGACAGTTGGGCGGGCGCGGTGGGACTTCATTAGGCGCTCAAACTCAGCAAGGTGCTTCTCCTCCTCCTCCTGCATCTCCTGGTAGTGGATAAAAACATTAATTATTTTGACTTTCAGATACTGTTAAACTTCATGTTAGGTGTTTTTGAACACAGTTTAGGAACACCTTAAAGGCACACAATCATATATTAAGAAATGAAGTATATGATTGTTTAAGCCTTTAAGGTATTCCTAAACTGAGTTGTGCACTGAAATATGCAAGAGGGACAATAAGACAAATATTTTCTGTAAAATACTTTTAGAATACAATACAAACATCCTCTTCACTCTCGGGTCAAATCATAAATTCATTTGAAATAATTGTTTTAGTAATTTCATTCAAAAGAGCATTTCATTACATTAAAATCTTGCCAATATATTATATTGAATTCATTCAACTCATTTTAAGCACAATAAATATTAGTATCAAACTAACATTCAAATATACAACAAACATATACTGGTATATGGTTCACTAACCAACTTTTTCATTCTTATCAGACATTTTGAAATTTAAGGAACGAATATCTTACGATTATTCCTAACATTAACCATTTATATTTTATATATTTACACCTCAACTTCCATTCCTTAAATGAACTGCCTTTCGGCAATCGATGAACGCAACATCTTCGGATATGTTCGGATCGCAATTCATCGCATAACAATAGACATGAAAAGTATTGATCTTGTTATTGTTTGTATTGTGTCAGTAGGTCCCGTAAAATATAAATCAACATTTAAGAAAGTGTTAAATGATTATATTTTAAATGTATTGTTGCCAAAAGTGTTTAAATTTTACGTTTAAAAGAGATTTCAAGTGGTTGATCTTTTCCCGCGTTATTGTGACGTCATTTGAAAAAATGTTTCCGGTTACAGTCAGGTCGTTCTATTTACAGAAGTATTGTTTTAACAATTCCTGAATGAAATAAGGACCTTTTGGTGTAAATATATGTGATGAATTGCGGGGTTGATGTCATTATGGGGGTATGAACGCAATTGGGCTGGTCAAAGTAAGCGTGGAGTCCGAAGGACTTTGACCAGCCCAATTGCGTTCATACCCCCATAATGACATCAACCCCGCAATTCATTCCTTAAATGTACAAGAAACAAAATCTATTGATAGAGAATTTGACATAGGGTCAGCTTAGGAACATTTCTTTGGAATTATTTTGAAATCAGACCAATAGTTTCTGAAGAGAATATTTGCAAATTTAGATTTATCACGATCGAACCTCTGATGAATGAGAATGTTTTTGAGAAGAAGATACAAAGAGTTTTTCCTTTCAGTTTCCAAAATGCAACAAGAGTTCTGCATATAACAACTTTTATTGAAGGAATCTGGAAGAGGACCACCCAAGAAACATTCCTGTGATTTTGGCTGAAATTGTCATTATGATAGTGATTTAGGAGAAGTTGTTTGAAGGAAAATATTGACAACAGGCTATGGATGGACAACGGCAGACAATAGCTAATGCTAAGGACTTGACTATGTGCTCAAGTGAGCTAAAAACTTTAAACACGATTAAATATACCTGTACCTGTATCATTGAGAAGGTAACCACAATTGAATATACCTGTTAAGTATGATCAGCTTAGTAGCTAACCAAGATAACAAATGTACCTGGTTGATTGGCCCATTAACCATGATTGAATGTACCTGTATGATTGGCCCGGTAGGAGTATCTCGGAGTACAGCAAGCTGACCCTGGTAGATTCTCTTAGCACCAAACTCTCCTGCATGATCAATACGGATGATCTTGTCTAGTAGAGCTTTAGTTCTCTCTTCTCTCTGTCTCTGGCTGTACAGACGAACAAGCATTCTTGATGCCCGACATCTTGTGTATGTTCGCGTCAGAATTGGCAAAGACATTGTCCTTCACTTGGAGATCTGCAAATAAAAGCTACACAGTCAAAGGTCAATAAATGTTTAAAATCAGTCTAAAAAACTTTATGTCACCTCAACGCTCCAGCAGGTTAGTAAAATTCCACAAAACTTTTATCTAGGGATACCTCTCACTTTTTGGCAAGAAATTAAAAAACTAAAATTATGTTAAATAGACTTATGATGGAATAGATATTGCATCAACATAATGGAATACTTTTTCATAACAAAAGATGTTTTGTAGCCACCCCGACCATTTTAAATCCTGCCAACCCCATTTATTTTTTTGTAGGCTGTCAAGCTTTTCAGTATATTATATTCAATAAAAAGTGTTCAGATTTGTGACGTCAACCAATATTACTGGTTGACGTCACAAATCCGAACACTTTTTGAGGTTTTTCACAATTATCTTGGAGAGTTTTGTTGTAGTAAGTTAAAATTGCGTATGAAACATCTTTGGTTAATGTGACAACATCTGTCAAAGTACAGATTCACGATCTCTGCAATTTTATGTCGAAAATCGTTCATTTTATAGACAGTAAATCACCCTTAAATTTATGCTATTGAGGGCACAAATACCGAACACTTGAAAAGCGAAAATACATGGTCATTCAATTATAATCATTAAGTATGGTATATTAAATAATCACTTAGCTGCAAAGTTATTTATTGTTTCCAATGTTTTTCAAAACATGAAATTCAAATGTAAAGCGTGATTTCTGTTTATAAATATCTTGAATGTAGGTCAACATAACTGCAAAACCTAAAGATGCGCGTGCGCCTTCTGACGTCATTCCCCCGTGTGCTACATTTTGATCCTTAAGCGTATAAACATTGGCCCGATTGTTCAGAACTTTGTTTAAGTTAACAACGGGATTAACGACATTGTTGTTAACTTTTAAAGGTAAAATATTTGCTGATGTTCTCGTATATTTAAATAAAACAAGTACAGCTGAAACATTTGTCTTAACTCTTCTTAGGAATACTGCAAATCATAAGTGTATCTGTGAAACTTATTAAGCAATATTGATTTTAAAGTTAACAACGATGATGTTAATAACGTTGTTAACTTTAACCATGTTCTGAACAATCGGGCCATTGAATGGCATTTTTTTAGGAAAATACTCAACAAAACAAGATGAAACTTCGCAAGTGTGACGAAGGCAAGCCTTTGTATTGATCTAGATCATCGAATAATCGATCATGGTAACCAAACGCGTGTTTTAGCTGGTGTTCAGGATTTGTGCCCTGTTCGGAAATGTACCATCAACCAGTAGAATCTTCTTCGTTTAACTTCTGCAGACAGTTTTCTTTGTTAACAATTTTTCCACTCATTTGCTGTATGTCATTAAGTTATTGATTAAAATATTTGGGTAATTTCACAAAAATGAAGTATCTTTTTTAAGAAGATTATCTCTTAGATTTAGTCTGATTTTTAAGATTTGGAAAAAAAACACCTCTGTAAAGGTTGAAAATAAAGAAAACTTTCACCCATTTAGTTGTTTGGGACTCACATTTCGCACTGAAGAATACCACTGAGTGGGTTCATTATTGACTTGATAACTGTTTGTTTTACCAAAGACAACAAGTGTTGTTTATCATTGTAAAGGTAATAAATAAAGCTTATCAAAATGCACAGTATGTTAAGATTACTTTAAGACAACAAGGATCAATTTTGCTTCTGGATTTTAGGCATGTTCGTAGTGTAGCTACAATAATGAGTGATCAGGCCACACCAAATTAATGTTTAGTTCCTCGGATTTTTGCCAAAAAAAATTGGAGCGAGCGAGCGAAGAAAAAATAAAAATAAAATTTTGTCAGTTTTCATAAAAACTGAAGCGAGCGAAGAGCGAAAAATATATTTTTCCTTTTATTCAATATAAATAAGAATGATTGTTCAAAATAATTGCCCTTAAAGCCATTTTAATGCCATCTTGAACTGAACCTCTAATGGACATTGGGAAAATGTTGGAAAACATACTATTTATTCATCCGTGTTTAGTACAAACATTATATGGATAAATCTAATTTCTTATATAATTAAAACGTACTTTAATATGACGATCATTCATAATAATAAATAACCCTGCTTTTAGTAAAGTTTGAAACAACTTATATAAATCTACCTGAATCAGTTTAACATAATATGCAACTGTATTTAGACATAACTTAGGATTGATTTTGGATTTGTAAAAAATGATCACTTACACACTGGCATCATCAAACATCAGACTCCATATAACATAGACTAAATTTTGTTTTTATTATCACAGGAAATGCAATGACATGTGCTTATTAAAACAAAAAGAACAAGGGTATTTTTCAGAGTACTTATTTTGGTTATTTAGATGTTTTTATGCACCAGCCAATTGTATATGCCCCCCCCCCCCCCCCTCCTAAGTCCAGAATAGCGGGGACTTTGACTTCCGGTCTCTCAAAACCCGGGTAAAATACCCAACCTGCAGGGACACACACTGCTGGTAAAATCCCTGCCAAATGGCCCCGCAACCCCGAATACCTATATGAGGCCCATTCCCGACTATTTTCAATATGCCTCTGCTGTCCCTGGTATACCCCTGGAACAAGGGCGAGGGGTGGGCGGGGCAGTGGTTACAATTGACAAGTGCATTACAATCCCGGATTATGTTGCAAATAAAAACAAAATATAAGGTGATAAATTTAGGCTTACTTATGTTGAGGTATATCCAGACCAGTGTTTATATCGCTATTTGTGAAAAGATATTTGTTCAAAACTGTTGCTTTGTCAGAATTTGATCAAAAATGAGCTTGATACATCAATTTGGACCAAACAATGACTCATGTTCCAGTTAAGTTGACCTGTGACATCTTCAGCATCGTCGTAACAAGGTATGATGTTGGTCCCTTGTATTATGACTTGAATAAAATGGTACTAAGTTGATTTTTCATTCAAAACGAGTCACTAATTACGCAATATAATCGCTACCAGTCTCAGATACATATGCTTTATTGCATAATGATTGCTTTAAATAATGATCCTTTAGTGCATGAGACGATCAACAATGACTTCAAGCATGCTCAAAACATATTTATTGTCAAAAATAAGATTTAATTTCCAAACTTCGAGCCACATTGTTTATACCGGAAGCGGCCATTTTGATTGAATTTATTGAACCCATGCTAAACCGATCGATATACAGTATAAAAACACTACGCATCGGTAACTTCCCTTTACAAAAACACGAAAACTCTGCTTGGCAATCAAAATGGAGGTGCGCGCGCACAAAAAAAATAAAAATATTTTTTTTACATTTTCAAAAAAATAGGAGCGGTAAATCCGCGGAACGAAATATCAATTTGGTGTGGCCTCAGGGATACTTTTTTCTATTATTTTGACATTTTTATGTATTCCTGTAACGCTACCATTTAACACCGGGCAAAAGAGTAATATTGTGCATCAATGTTGAAAATAATAATAACAAAATTGTTCAATATATACAGTGATCTAAACTGGATTGAATTTGTCATTACTGTAGAGTTGTTATTTTCACATAAATATATTCTTGGTCACGAATACCCTTTTATACATGTACACAACCTGTCAGATTTGTCCCAGATTTACAGTTATCGGGAAACTTCATAAACAATCGACACATGTAAGTGGTTTATAATATCTGAACATGTTTTTGGCATAATAACATAAATATACTCAATGTATCATCTATCGGTGTATACCGTCTATCGATGTAATCCGAATCATGCAGAATAACGATCACGTGAACGGGTACCTGCACTTTGGATTATTTATATTCATTCGAGAGAACTGTCAGCTACAAACATTTGAAGACCATGTCGTTTCTACGCGTAAGAATTCCCCAGAAATTAAAACATTTACGTAATTACATTTTTTTTCTTTATTCTAATTCAACTTTCTAAATGTAAGCCATTGCTATTGCTAGAATCTCGCAAAACCCAGATCGGATTTCCCCGATTTCATCTATTTATATAGCTGATGACGTCACTGACAGGTGCTTCTTAACAATGTGCATATTCGCGATCACATTACCTCCATGTTTGGTATTGTTATCTACTGAAAATGTCATATACACCGATTGATTGTACATACGTCACAAAACAAAATGGCCGACATCTATGTCAACAAATAGGTCAGGTGTCGGACATATACTATAGAAATACTTTTTATGGCCACATAATTTGAAAGATAATTAAATCCTCAACATATATATATGTATTAAAATTATACATGTATATGAACTTCGATTTAACAGTAAGCAACGGAAGTCTTAGTACACCGATAGATGATACACACAGGCTATATGTGTTTAATAGTAGGCATTAACATTTTTCCAAGGTATTTGAATTTATAACAGAGATAATTTAAAAATTGTGGCGGCAAAGATTCTCTATGCAAGGACCTTCTGCTGGGATGGTGGATGTCACGTGTCTGCCATAGTAAAAAAAATAGTCAAAAGGTTCGATGACGGCCATTTAGGTGGACTACGTAGTGAAGGTCCTTTCTTAAAGTTTAAGGGTTGTATAAGTGACCGAGTTTCAGTTTAAGTTCATTGCTATTGTCAGTTATTGATCATATGATGATTTTGATTTTTATATAACATTTCAGACAGCACAATGAGTTAAATTCCTGTGAAAACAAACCACCACTGATTTTGGCTTTGGGACGTTTTGACTTTTTCGTCTATCAGCAGGTGCCAGATGCTCAAAATCAGTGGGTTTATATTAACGGTAGTCTCGCAAAGCATTTTAAGCATATTATTTGACTGACGTACCTTTTTTATTTGCTTATTAATAAGAATAATGTTTTTGTGAACAAAATTCTTATGGTATTATACAACAGGGCGCTGACATCTTTGAAAGCTCAGCAGCAAATTTATCGTTTCATTACTGTAATTCTGTAATTAAGACAAGTTCGGCTTCCGGTCACGTAGCCCCCATTCTTGTACCGATAATGCGTATAACCTGGGAGTTAGATGATGGTACTTATTTGAGGTATACTATTGCTCTCAATATTGTTATAAAAAAATACCCTTATTTCAATATTTGTAGTGCATTGATTGGAAATGCCTACGTCGGCGACAATCGATAGTGAAATTTGAACAATCGATTATAGAAACAAGGGACGTAACCGTTACCGACTAACTTTCAGTTTCTGGCTACTGTAATGCTAGTTTATGTTGAAATGTTAAGGTGTTACTAAGTTAAGTTATCTGGTCATATTTTATCAAGTCAGTAAGTCACTACAGTACCTAATTACAAGTTTTCTTTGTACATTATTTCCTAATTATGTTTAGATAAAACACTAATTGTCAAAAATAATAATTAATAATTATTCTGGAGCAATAGTATACCACATAGATAACAAATTAATGGTTGAAATGTAAAGGCATTTTTAAAAAACGCAACACGTTTAAAACAAATGGTACCCACTTTTAGAAACGATTTAATATATATACTTACGTTGTTTATATTACTCAAATCTTCTTTAATCAACTCTAAATAACATTAACAAATTAAAGAAAATTATTCATTCACACGTCTTTGAATGTCTTTTTCACACCCACAACACTAACAGTTTGCCTTGCAAAAAAAAGAACGCATGGTTCAAAGACAAATTTTCTTTGAAGTCTTTAATGATCAATTAATAATTAACAGTTATAACAAATAAACTTTCTTAGATTTTCTAACATTTTATGTTAAAAATCAGGGTTAATAGTTATTTAGATTTTAATTATATTTTTATATCAGTCATATCAATGTTTTTCATGCATATCTGTCTATTTGTAAATTTAAAGATTTTATTTACAACTTATTTACAGATCTCATTGACATTTATAAGACGACCTACAATGTTTTTCTTTATACCCAAGATAAAAAATAAAATAAAATTAAGGGGCCGAAATGTCTCTGTTGAAAATCACTAAGGGGCCGAAACGTCTCGAGTCATTTTAATTAAGGGGACGAAATGGCAGGGCCGAAACGTCTTAGGGGCCGATTTGGTAGTAGGCCGATTTGGTAAGGGGCCGATTTGTCTTGCTCCCTATTGATATAACTGTATATCGAAATGAAAATAATACAATAATAATTCGGAACTCATCGGCCATTTTTTATCGAAAACATTTTCTTTAACGATTTTTCGATAAAAATGGCGTAGGAGATCCGAATGTACAATATTTTAACATTTGGAACAGCGGCAGTACAGCAAAGAGTTAACCGGAGCCCGGGTTTTAGCACTATCAAATGTCATAAATTAGAACTGTAAAAAAACTTTCGCGTTTGTTGAAAAAATTAAAATCTTAATTGCTAGCATCTCGGCGTTTATTTAAAAAAATATCGTACTGTCAGTACTGTTTATATTTTTTTTCGATTATTATCAGTATAGATCTTATCCAATCATAACTGCTTAAAGAATTCACTTCTTAGATTTTTTTCCAGCTGACAGGAACTGGATGATTGACAGTTGGTGGGAAAACAGTATTTGTAAACAATCGTCATGTGACAGAATAACAACAAAATAGACGAGGTATCATTGCCTTATTTCATTTCTCCGTCATTTTTCAATTAAATTTTAATTCTTTTAAAATTGCATAATTGGATGAATCATGTATCACCTTAAATCGGTCAATTTTTTGTGCTATTATTCATTGCTCTCTAATATAGCCTATTAGGCGCTACCACAGGGGTTTCTGTCGATTTTCAACACTTTACATAAAATCTATTGTCAATTGAATATAGGGTAAAAATAGAGAGAAACCCATGTGGGCGCTGCCAGTGTCAGACACAGTGGTTTGATTTTATTTGATTTTTGTATTATTAATATTGATTATTTAGTTCTTTTTTAATGAAATAAAATTGATCAACAATCATTGTTTGGATGACTTCACTAGTTGATGGACTGATTGCATGTTTACCAGACAAATCGGCCCCATACCGAATCGGCCCCTAGTTAAAACAGTTGCCTTTTCGGCCCCTTACGAAATCTGCCCCATCCGGTAGACGTTTCGGCCCCTGATTACCTAGACGTTTTGGCCCTTATTTTTATTATTTTTTTTTTATTTCTAAATATAAGAAAAAAACATAAAATTTCAATCATTCACATAAAGCTATATATATATGCATAAAAAGGTATTGATAAAAAAAGAGGAAAATATCTTTATACATGAACACATACATACATCTGAACATAGACATTTATTCATGAGATTTTTTTTATAAAAGTAAATCAAGTTAAAAAAATAAATCTTTAAACTTTAAAAAATCTTTAAATAATATACATAAGCATGTTGCTAATATTTACAAGATGTATAATGATATGTGTTTAATATCAAGACCACTGTCTAAAACTGTATGAAGCACCTCGCCCGCCGTAGATGGCTCCAACATTTCTCAAAATCTCCTTAGTTAACTCATTCCTTGCTCTGAAGTAATCTTCTCTGGAGATGCCTTTTAAGATGGATAATAATTAATGAAAAAATTAAATCTGTTGGTTATAAGATGTTATTTCTTTTCGAGACTTATTGCGAATTGTCATATTCCATACAGGTGTCTCTTTATTTGTCTACACTCAGGTCACCATAAAAATGACAAAAAGTACACAGCAACTAAACACCATTATTATGTATGCATTATTATATTTAAAATTAAAAGGGTACCTACTTCTTTTAACTAAACTAGGTTTGTTTTTTTAATTCTAGGCACAGTGTCAAACTTTAATATGTATTAAATGCACTACAAATATTGAAATAAGGGTATTTTTTTATAACAATATTGAGAGTAGTGTTTGAAAATCGGACTCCATTTGCTATCGATAATCGAAATCAAATCGGACCAAGCATTTTGATTTACTACCGGACAATAATTGAAAATTCATAATATCAGTAAGCAATACATTCTTTATACATATTATCATCATGATCATTTAAATGGTTAAACCTGGAATCAGTAAGTGTGATTTGCAACAGTAAGTAAATTTCCATAACCTTTTCTGTCTTTAATAACTTAACGAAAAAACAACACAACACAACACATGCAGAATAATTGCACATTAATTGCAAAATGATGCACACCGCATCAAGTAAGTTATCTTAGCATGTTATCCATGTAAAAACATATTAAATATTTGTGAACCAGCTTAACATTCAATAAACTGTTAGATTGAACATTTCATTAGAAAATCTTTTTCATAAAACTTTCACAAAAAAGTAAATAAGTTAATAACAAACGATACCAAAAAAGGTTTAAAAAAAAAGAATGCATCGACCCGGGATCAACGGTATTTGCAGGTAAGACCGGACCCACTACACCGTAGAAACAGGTTATTGAAGAAGGTTTTATGAAATCTATAAACAAATAAAATCAATTTGTAATTTTGGGAGAGTTTATAAGTTTTTAAGCAAAAGTGTTTACATTCACCGCATTTGTGTAAGAGAGTGACCACCCATGTTAAAATGACTTCAACGAGAATTTACCGGAAACAAATATTGACATTAACTTGACTTTTACCTCAACAAAAAATACATAGTTGCCGGCAGTAACATTAGCAACATCGATTTTGGACAACAACTATCGATTGCCGCTGACAAAGCATTGTCAGCGACCATTAATCGATTGTACTCGATTATCGTTTCATCACTAATTGAGAGCAATAGTATACCTCAAATAAGTACATAATAAATTGATGGTTGAAACGTAAAGGCATATCGAAAATTGTAATGTAAAGGCATATGGAAAATCTTCTTTAATCAACTGTAAAGAACATTAACAAATTAAAGACAATTATTCATTCACACGCCTTTGAATGTCTTTTTCACACCCACAACACCAACAGTTTGCCTGACAAAGAATGCATTGTTCAAATTTTCCTTGAAGTCTTTATTGATCAATTAAAATTTCACAGTCACAAAATACATTCTTACATATTTTAACATTTTATAATAAAAATAAGGGTTTAAAGCTGCACTCTCACAGATGAATCATTTTTACAACTTTTTTATTTTTTGTCTTGGAAAGAGCAAATTTTTGCGTAAATATCTGCAAACCAATGATATAAGATTGCTGACAAAAGATCAGATCGCAGATTTTCATATTTCCGTTCAAAAATTAATGTTTTATGGCTTAAACTGTTACTAACGGTTTAAGAAAGATGCATAAAACATCAATTTTTGAACTTTTATATAAAAATCTGCCATCTAAATTTTTGTCAGCAGTCTAATATAACTGGTTTCCATGGACTTTTGCAAAAATTGGCTCGGTCCAAGACAAAAAAAAAAAAGTTGTCAAATGTTCAATTTGTGAGTGCAGCTTTAAGTTAAGACTTTAATGATTTTTTTTTATCAATGTATTTCATGAATATTTGTCTATTTGTGCATTTATAGATCTTATTTACAACTTCTTTTGAAATAAAATTTGTCAAATGAGATTTTTTTCTTAATATTCAAAATAAAAATTAAAATAAAATTAATGGGGGCCGAAACATCTCGAGTCAATTTAATTAAGGGGACGAAATGACAGGGCTGAAACATCTTAGGGGCCGATTTGGTAGTAGGCCGATTTGTTAAGGGGCCAATTTTTCTAGCTCCCGATTGCATGAGAAGAGCACTGAATAAATAAAAAAATAATTAAAGATACCAACAAGTGATTTATACTATGGTATATGTGAGTGTCCAAAACTTCAGCATCATTTTAACACTGTTCATAATACTATATTAATTAATATGATGACTCTCTAGTAGTGCATATACTTTTTAAGCTTCTGGGGTATTGCTGGGCTATAATTGCTGGGCTATAAAATCTGCAACCTCCTCTAAAACTGTTCGAAGGGCTTTGTTTTGAAGTTTTTCTAATTTTCAGAGTTTTTCTCACTGGGGTACTTCAAAAATGCCAAATGATAGGACAATAGTTGAAGTTTGATCTGATAAAAGATTTAAAAATAAAAAGTCTGTTCTTTTTCATAGAGAAATTTTGCCACAATTTTGTATAGTGTTAGTAACACTTTTCAACAAAAGGCTGAAAGGTTAAGTTATCCTTATACTTGTGTATGAGTCCTTGTGGGTGTGTGGTTTTGCTTTTCTTGTCACTTCTCTTATTGTTCCTTAACTGTACCAGTGTGGGATTGCTCTCCACAAAATTCAGAATATTTTTTAATACTTTTAAAGTTTAAATATTTTTTTCTGCACAATTTTGGTATCAAAAAATAGTAAAATAGTAATAATATAAGTGTTTTCAGATGCATTTCTGGGGGAAAGAAATTTGGTGCAGAAACATATGAGCAAGTCCCTTTAAGGGCATAAGTAATTTACCTGAAACCCTTTAAATCTCATACATCTCTGTGCTATATTTGAAGCAAAGGCAGGATTTAAAAAAAAACAGTGGACCCCATTGGTAATAAGTAAACTATACAGTGCACTTTCAGGGTTTGTGGAGTTCCTAAATCATGTTACCTAAATAATGTATATACAAACATGTTATTTACTTTGAATTATAATGGATATGTTTTTGCATTTTGTTGTCTTATAATATTAATAATTTAATCCATTATGGATTTGACATGTAGAGTTCCAAGGCATGATGGAAAAAGTATAAATTTCAGATTTCTTTTAGAGGTTCTTTAAAGAATGGAAAACCTTTTTGCCTTTCAGGTATCAGCCCTTGTGGTTGTAGAAAGAAGATGATTTATCAAAGGCCTTAAGCATCATCAGTATCAAACCCAACTAACATCCAATATGGGGGCAGAGGAAAGCAAGCCAGGTTCCCCATGTTTCGGATTGATGGGTCCATCATCGGTGGTGAGCAACATGAACAGACAGGCTCAGATGGCGCGGGCCTGGTCGCTGCTTCACCAATGCTCCCTGGAACAGTGGAAACTTGGACATGGAGGTATATACAATTTTTTGTGGATATTAAGTAAATTCTTGTTCAACATCATACTACGGTTGTAAATTTGTAATAAAATGTTGCACTTTCATTCTTTCATATATATATATATATATATATAATATATATATATATATATATATATATATATATGCATAAGTAAACGTATATGTACTTGACCTCAAAACTGTGATTGCATACAGATGTTGAAGCAAACTTTTCAATTAACATATTGACAAACTTTTGGAGGTTAATATAGGTTTTAAAGCACCTTTGTTTTCTTGTTAGAGGCTGCAGGGTTTGGTTTGACCGTGATGTGCTGCAACAACGTCGTGTTCAAGGACTGTAGTCCTGCATTTTGCACAAGCCAGCAAAACATCATCAACATCCCAAAATCACACCGCATATTTCGCTTCAGACGTAGGCATAAGTTTACTAAGATGGCAGAACATTTTGAGTACAAGGTTGTTCCAGCACAGATGTCTTGCATTCAAAACTTTCAAGTCAAAAGTGTGCTTTGTGTTCAGCAAAATACTGTTGTACTCCATCTTATTCGCAATATGACCACCCAGTTTGGGATTGTGGATTTGTCATCTGACAAATTTCTTGGAGTGTTTGGTGTGCAAAATGTGGGTTTCATTAATGAAGATCTAAGGGGAAAGATTAGCCCAGACTGCTCTGTCTGCCTTATTAAACTGCCTAGTCTACAAACAGGTGTTGTGAATGGGTATGAGTTTCAGCTGTATGATCTCAAAACCAAGAATCTGCTTGGGGAATACTCGCTGCCATATCTAGACACAGCGTTCGCCTTTGATCCCAGATTTAATTGGACACACTTTGCAGCGACAAGCTTCCAAGTCGGAAGTGATAACAGCCTGAGTATTGTTCGAGTCAAAAGCTGGGAAGTTCTAGTCACAAATCCAAGGCTGGATGATCAAAGACCTAGTCAAAACAATGAACTAAAGGACATCTTTTATTCAAGAGAGGGCCATCTGATATTTGCAGTAACCATCACGGAGGGCTGTCATTGCAGGGAGCGGAAATCAAGGAGGACCAATCCATGCGACATCAGTATATTTGTGTTCAATGCTGATACAGCTGACACAATCCACTGTATCCGCTATCATCGCTTTACCTGTGGGCTTCACCTCTGCCCCGTCAACTACATGCCCCTGTTCTCACACTGCGGGAGTCGCATGGCCATCATCCTCAATGATATGGAGGACACCCTGGACCATGTACAGATCTACAAACTGCCGAGTTCTATGAGTCTGCAGTATCGCTGCAGGGTGCGCATTTTGCAGCAGTATGGACCTGACAGACTGAGACAGCTGCCACTTCCAAAACGCCTTGTGCAATTCTTGAAATTCTTTCCAGAATATGAATGAAGATTGCAATAACACAAATGCTAAAGTAAAAACAGTTTGTTGAAATGTAGAAAACATTGCACAATTATGTTCTCTTTTAATATCAATAATTTAAATTTTGACTCCAGAAAAGCTGGTTTCAAATAATGTTGCAGTAATTTTGGTTTTCTAACTGATGGTTAAGTTCATAAAACTGAATTTGTTAAATTGAAGCTTATTCAAAGCTAGTAAACATAAGATAGTTGTTTTTTCTGGACTATGTTTGTGTTTTCTGCTTATTCATCAGTCATTTACTGTACAGTAATAGTATAAATTGTTTACTTGTAAATGTACTCAAAGCTTAAACTGCATATACAGATTAGAGTGATAGTTACACTATATGTAATTCAAGAGAAACATTTCAAAGAAAAGTTTCAAATTTATACCTTCTAACATTCTAGTTTAAATGAATAAAGTTTACATATGTTTGCATTTATTGATCAAGTATTAACATTATTGAGGCTTCATAAAGAAGTGGAAGCCTTGCTAGAAATCTTATTGCTGGAATAACTTCTTTTGATCTATAAGTGCTTATTCATTTTGAAAAAATCTGATATTTTGTCTCAAAGTTTTCACACTGCTACAAGCGTGCAAGCCATCATCTTTGTGCTTTAAATAAAATGTATTTCAATGCTTCTGCATTTTTTGCTTGCATATGTTGATTGATAGTTTTCTGAATGTTTATGTTGTGAAAATCATAATGCACTAGTTGACATGCTTCACTTGGAATATTACTCATTTTGTATCTCATCAAGTCCAGTTTATGCCAGACAGAAGTTAAGCTCAAGTTTAGCAATGCAGCTGGTGTCTTTGGGATTTTGTATTGAAATATTCAGGTTAGATATTCACCGTGGATTTGTTTCATGTAATTCTTGCTTGGCAAGTTTTCATAAGTGGTACATAAATTGAAATGATAATATTGGCCCAATCATGTTATAAAATGCCTTCAACTCTCATGAAACAGTTACATCCTGATAGATTTTAATCATGATTTATGTGCACAATGTGAACTCAAAAGGTTAATCCTAGAAATAATGGCAAGTCCATGTATCAAATTTAATTTTCTTCCGTAAATTGTGAGAATACTAGAATTTGTATATGTGAATGTAAGTCTATAGTTCATGATAACAGTACAATGTTTAATGATATTTACATTTGAACCATTGTGGTGAAGTTGTTGATGTACATAAACTCTTCTGTTTTAGTGCTCTCTCCTGTCAGATTGTAATTTCAATTTTCAGTAACAGAAGTTATACATTACTGATTATATATGGAGAAACAGAGTGATGAAAATGCCATTTTATCATACTTGTGTATGAATGATATATATATAAAAATGAATGGATAAATGTTTTTTAGGTTCTTCTTTTAACTACATTATTTCTTAGATTAATTGATCTCTTAGACTCTTCTACTTTCTGGATTGTTTTACCAGTTATTGTAAATGTTTATTTTTGCAATATTTACTTGTTATGTTCTTGTTAGTTTTACCTTTAATTTGTTACAGATTTTACACGAACATTCGAGAAACGTATCTAGTCATACTTGATTCACAATGCTCTTCTAAGCATTTATCATTGAACCATATCCATAAGGCTGTACTGTTAACTATTAAGTGTGAACTTGTGAAGGCAAGCTTGATTGATGGTGAAACTGACATTGTGTTTATTTTAAGACATGAAGTATTTACAACATGCAGCATATAGATAATGTTTGCTAAATGCAGCAAGTAGATTATTTATGCACACTGTGCTTGGCTTCCAACATGTGAATGTGTTGATTACATATGTTTAATATGGCATGTTAGTTATATGATTGTATGATTTTGATCATTTTTAATTTTACTTTTCTTTATCAAAGTAAATGCAAGATACTGAGTTTATTCTAAGCAGGAGTAAATAAGACGTTTATTTTGTGACTTCACTGTCTTTAAGAAATTATCATACCATGTTATTGACAATCTCTAATGTTGTGTACATGTATAGAATTTGAATGTCAGAATAGCTTCATTTCATAATTAGTTTTGAATGTATGTTGAATAATCTAAAACTAATTTTAACACATCTAGAGTTTTATAGCAAATTTACACTGATGTGATTGTGCTTTTTTTTAATCTTTACTCCTATATCTAAGGCATGTTAGGTAGGGGTTGCCAATTCGAGGAACTCTCTCATGTTTTGTCAAATAATTTTCCTGGTGATGTATCAGAAAAAAACCGATTCAAGTATAAAAAACAACCTGGTTTAAGTGGGGAGTGAAACTAAACCAGTACAGTCAAGAAAAAGGTAGAAAAAAACAATAGCTTAACCACTAGACCACAATGACTTATACTAAGCTTTAAGGAAATTTAAACCTTTATTGAAAATATTGCTAGCATCATGTGATAATGTCAATCAACCAACAATTGTGGACTTTAAGGCAATATTTGAGCATATATCAACTTCTGTTCAAGCGTTCCATCCGTCAGTATCTTAGTTTTAACACTCCTTATGATTTGCCACTCTTTATTTTGTATTTTACAAACAATGAATGAGTCTCTTTAAATGAGGTGAATTTCCCTTTTTCTTCGAACAAGGGTATGAAAGTAGTGAAGAAGTATGTTAGACTGGTGATTTGTTGCTTTCCATACAGTTATATCTACCTAAAATCATTAAGGTTTTGTACTATCTACTAATGGTGCTATTATACAAGAAAGTTTTGTGGCTGTGTTAATAAAATTGTTTCTTTAAGGTTAGTTAGTTGTTAAATTGTTTTACAATACTTTTGAATAATCCACAGTTCCAAAATGGTTATATATTATTAAATGTTTATTAGAGTCAGTGTTACAGTGACTTTGAATACATGTAATATTGGGACATTTCATGTATCAGACATAGTGATCTTTCTATAGTAGCATTTGCTGTGATGTGTTTAAATTTTTTCACTTTTAAAGAATGCTTGTTGCAGATTTGCTTAGCGTTCACTGTGTTAGTGCTATATACATAATACACACATACCCACTATACTAGAATTGACCCCTCCCATACATTGTTGAATGATAGACTTACTAAGCTTGATAATGTTGTTTGGTACAGCTTTAGTGCCGTATTCATATTTAAATATTGCTAGATTGATCATTTTTATAGCTGGGAATATATATATATATATATATATATATATATATATATATATATATATATATATATATATATATATGTATATGTATATGTATCACCCATATTCAATATACATGTGCATTTTTTCTGTTTGTCGGTCATTATAGTATAGCCTCATTATGTTCAAGATATTAATAAAACACCAAATGGTATTGCTTTTATTATTTTATTCACTCAAGCCCATCAAGTTTTCTTAAACAATATTTTTTTCCAATTAAAATCTGATTTTGTCTCAATAGTTTAGAGGTGAATGGTTCCTGAAACAGCAGTCTTAAACACCATTATTTTAGCCCAACACGAAGCTTTAATCTATTGTCAGAAGCTGCTGGAAAGCCTGCTAGATGTGTTTTTTTTCCACAATCTTATTGACACTGATTTATGTTCCGTTAAAACACATGCATGTTCCTCATAGCATTATATACATTGTCATAGGACGACGACATGACAGGTATGGACTTGAAACTAGAAATGAATACGATTATTGTACTGATGATTATACAAATACTACGAGGATTGAAATTATTATGCTATGCTGAGAGATAATAAATGAGTTTTACGTAATTTACTTATTTTGATAAAGATACTAATTTAACAATGCTTCGGTGTCGTAAATATGAGTCTGAAACAAACTTACACGTATTAAGTTGAACTGTATATTTCGTGTATTGCATGCGATCAATGAAATTTATCATACTAGACCTAACTCAGTATTTACTATTTGAATGTTACGGTCAGTGTACAGACATTGACTAACATAACCGAATACTAATTAATATAGCATCAACGTCATTGGGTATGTGGCCCTTTTGTCCACGTAGGATCTTATTTTATCATAAATCACAACATATGGAACCAGCGACCATCTGTCTCAAAGGCACTCTCGGGGCATGTGTCATGTTGTGTCATACATTTTGGTGCATTTGCATTTATATGAAAAATAGTCCAACTTCTTATACTCTTCCCGCAAGTATAAGGCTGTTGCTCATTAAACACTCAACACATTCGAAACAGTTTAAACAATTAAAGATATAACTGATATATTTTATTGGGAATGCATCGACGAATCTACCGCTGTAAACACTGAAACTCTCGAAAACCTCCCCAAAAAACAAACAAAATTTATATTCTAGTGAAATCATCGTCGGTATAATCATTTTAAGCAATATCAAGTCATATTTGTGTTGGTATCAGTGAGCATTGAGAAATCTCCATTAAAAAGGTTGACTTAAATTATCATTCTATACAAATTAAGTATGCAAAAAGTTATTCAATATGTGATCCAATGTATGTATGTAATACTATACATTGGCCGTTTTATATCAACAAGATCTTCTTTTCAAAAGCGTTAATGTACAAATAATAAGTTTCGCTTTGTAAAATGGCATTTTCCTCAGATCAGAAAGAAGAAAAAACTCTATTTTTGCTGTGGCAATTGAATTGTCAGTGTTTGCCATAGAAGACATTTGTCTTAATGGGTGAACAGGGAGTGGTTTATTGTCGACATTTCCATCCTGATGGAGAGCCCAGACATGGAAGCAGACAATTACGACCAGATCCACCACGACAATTCTGGCAGCAAGCACACGAGATCGCAAGCATTATGACGAGCTTGTTGAATGATTAACATTTATCCGTTCTTCCTAGAACCCAGGAATAATTTCGGTTGATGACAGGCGCAGTTCATGCTATAATTATGATTACAGACGTTTTGACGAGAGAAACTCCAGAAATGAGGCGTCCAACTTTCGCTTACAGTATCGAAGAAATTAAGACAGTTTATTTTGTGCAACCATTTAAGCACAAAATGCCACATTTTCTCAAATGAACAGACGCAAAGATGTAAATACTAGATTTCTCATAAAAAAATATGAATTCAATCCATAGTTACAAACATTCCACACTCCACTGATCATATATATACTCATGAAAGTTTCATACTTTTATATTTGTCACACATTGTCCTTTAGACTACGTAATTTGTCATTAACTTCAGTGTCTATACTACCTTTTATTTTGTGTTTGAAATAAGAAACAATCCGTGTTTCCGAGCGGACGGACGGGCGGGCGATCTGCTGTGTGTGCCGAACTTCCTGTCGACTGGGGGAGCTATTGGAGATGCTTCAGTTATGTCTCACTTACATATTCATATGTGTAAGGAAGAAAAACAATTCTATGCATAGACTGCATCGAGATAAGCTGCAGTTCCCATACATATAAGCTGCAAACTTGGATGAATGACAAAGGGATACAAAGTGAACCGTTTCTTAGAATCATATGATTGTCCGACATAAAAATATCATTTCAATACTAGTCTAGCAGAAATGACAATATGTATATCGTCAACAAATACAATGTATTCAATCTGGAATATTGTCCGCTCGGACGCACATTTTATTTAAAGAATGACAGCAATAGTCCCGGTTTGACTAAGACATTACATTGACAGTAGACGCAGCCCAGTCAACTCCCAGTCAGACTGAGTAAAAACACAACTGCGCGTGTGATTTGAGTTATGCATTTTACGGGTAAGATGCCCTTTGACCAGGTAGCTGGGAAGTATTTCTGGAAATTTAGGAATTTCTCCATGACAATATAGATTAACGGTAGTGTGTGTGTGTGTGGGGGGGGGGGGGGGGGGGGTTAAAAAAGGAAAAAAAATCTTTGATATGGTGCACAACATGTTTACATTATTCAAAGGAAGGGAATTTCAGGCATCGTAGTAGAACCAAAGGGCGTAAAATTGGCAACAGCTCGAACGATATTGTATTAGTATGGCCACAGTGAATAACAACACGTGTGCTTTGACGCGTTGGAACATGTTCGTGTTAGAGAGGGAATACTGCCTGAATGAACGCACCCCTTCCTGAATATATGTTTCCTCCCTTAGGCCGCGAATTATCAAAGAAAAACATAATTTATCTTTCTTAAAGATTGTATATTTGACAACAGCATAGGCATCCGGCTTGGCGTTGGTTTTAAACATAGGGATTTAGCAAAGTACGTAATAATACGTTCACGAGATTTCAGAGTATATATAGATAGCACGTTTGAGTGCCCAATCCATGGCTACAAAATCAGCTCATATATGTTTGATGAGCGGGTTAAGACGGCGATCGACGTCCACAACCGCTGTAGGAAATATACCTATAATATATTTTATTTATTTAAGGAAACACAATAAGCTATGAAGCATACACAAGCACTCACACGCACACGCACACAAGTACGCACATTAGAACGCATATATACGCACACTAGCACGCACAGAAGTACGCACAAACGCACGCACGCACGCACACACGCACACACACACACACACACATACACACACGCACACACGCAAGCACACATACAGGCACGCATACAAGCATGAATACAAGCACGAATACAAGCACGCGCACTCAAGCACACAAACACTCTTACAAGTTCGTACACGCAAGCACACGCAAGCACACACATACACACACAAGCACGCACACGCCCATCAAGTACACAGGAAAATCGCATACAAGTTTGCACACAAACACATACACACACACAAGCACGCAACCGCATACAAGTTAACACACAAGCACGCACACCCAAGCCCGCACACAAGCACGTACACACAAACACACACAAACACACTCACGTTATCACGCACACACGCACGCACACGCAAACAAGCACACATACACAAGCATACACGCACACACAAACATGCATACAAGGACACACATACAAGTATACACGCAAGCAAGTACACGTTTACACACACACGGACACGCAAAGGTATTCAAGTACACATATAAGCATGCATGCATACGCAAGCACACACAAACACACAAACACACTCACAAGCACACATACACACACATGCATACAAGCACGCACACAGGTATAAACACAAGCAAGCACACGTTAACACACACACCCCCACACACATGCACGCAATCGTATACAAGTACACATACAAGCACGCATACGCAAGCACACACGCACACACAAACATGTATGTAATCACGCACGCAAGTACACATACAAGCACGCATACGCAAGCACACACGCACACACAAACATGCAAGCAAGCACGCACACAAGAACACACACAAGCACGCATACGCAAGCACACACGCACACACAAACATGCAAGCAAGTACGCACACAATTACACACACACACAAACACGCATACGCAAGCACACACGCACACACAAACATGCAAGCAAGCACGCACATAAGTACACACACACAAGCACGCATACACAAGCACATACGCACACACAAACATGCAAGCAAGCACGCACACAAGTACACACACAAGCACGCAAAGGCAAGCGCACACGCACACACAAACATGCAAGCAAGCAAGCACAGAAGTACACACACAAGCACGCATACGCAAGCACACACTCACACACAAATATGCAAGCAAGCACGCATACAAGTACACACACAAGCACGCATACGCAAGCAAGCACGCACACAGGTACACATATAAGCACGCATACGCAAGCACACACGTACACACAAACATTGAAGCAAGCACGCACACAAGTACACACACACACACACACACACAAGTAAGCACACGCAAAAACGCACAGCTTGCCAGCAAGTGCGTATTCGCACGCAATACGGCAAACACACACAGGTTATATGCATTTTAATCCTTCACAAACATTCTTAAATTAGTTAGAATATCATATTATTATACAACATACGATGTGTTAGTCTCTTGATTTTCAGTCGCATAAAACCTTACAGTACACAACATTTTGGAACTTAACTTTACGAGGATATTAGTTTTTATATAAAACGATTGAAATACCACTGTTTGTCAATGCCATAGATGATGTTTTAACAAATACTGTTTCAAAGCAAAAACATGTCTTATGTGAAGTGTTGAACAGTTCTGCATGTACTTTGTATTTTCGTTTTGATGTCACCTCGAGTTGAAGGTTGTAGAGAGTATTTTTACACACGGGGGTAGGAGTGAACAGTAACGAAATAATGGTGGCGATTGGTTATTAAAGCTGCACTCTCACAGATTGAACGTTTTGACTTTTTTTATTTTTTGTCGAGGAACGAGCCAATTTTTGCGAAAATCCATGGAAACCAGTTATATAAGACTACTGACAAAATATTATATCACATATTTTTATATTTAAGTTAAAAAATTGATGTTTTATGCATTTTTCTTAAACCGTTAGTAACGGTTTAAGCCATGAAACATTAATTTTTGAGCGGAAATATGAACATCTGCGATCTTATCTTTTGTGAGGAATCTTTAATTATTGGTTTGCAGATATTTACGCAAATATTTGCTCTTTCCAAGACAAAAAATAAAAAAAAAAGTTGTAAAAATGGTATATCTGTGAGAGTGCAGCTTGAAATGCTTCATATAAATGATAACGCCAGCTTGATACCGGTTTTCAAATGTTCTCAGATTATTAAAAAGATCCGTAAACGGGGTTTCATTCCGTTTCGGTAGCAATATTTTGACAGTTCTCTTGATTTTTTTTAAACACTGTATAAATTTAAGCTAGGTTTAGTACCTAAACTCTACTGTTTTTTTTTTCATTTACTGTCTTTTCAAGAGACTACGTTTTTTTTGCATACTTGAATTATTTGTGAATTCGGATGTAAATTTGTTTGATTCGACGCCCCCCTCCCGGTTAATCATTAGAGTTTTGTATTTCAATATAGGAGAAAAAGGTGAAACAATACACGCAAAATGAACAAAAGGTTAACTTTCATGTATGTTTTTGTCCAATCTTTAATATTATAGTAAAATGTTGTCTTTGAGAGCTAATCATGTTTTACTTATTTGCATTGAAACTCAAAAATTGCTAAACAATGAGGAGTTGGTGCCCAGATGATCTTATCAACCACGTCTTGTGCCCTAGCTTAATTATTGGTTCCGTTTAAAGCTGAAAAGGACGAAACAATGTCTTCGATATCTTCTATTTGAAAAATATATCACGAAGAAACCCATTACTTATTGGTTAGGTTGTTTGGAATAGCGAAAAGCGTATTCCTATTATGGTAAAATGACCTTTGCGTTTGAATGCAAACTAAACAAAAATGATGAAACTATTTCTTCGAAGCATTAAACATGCAGCTAATTGAGACCCTGTCATGCATGAATGGTAATACGAACGGAGAACACATTGCAAAAAAATTGTACTTAAGCTGAACTAATTAAAAAAGATAATAATGTAAATTAGGGCAAATTAGGACAACATGCCCATTTTATGTACGTATTTAGCATTTAATATGCATTTGCATGTGTTTGTATTCCTTGTTTTCTTCTGGTTTTCTGAATACTGTCACGCAAATTCAAAGAGCTTCAATTTCGTTCCGAGAAATTTTGACATGCACATCCAAACATGCACACAAAAGGACTTGCCATGAACATAAGACTTTACATATACATTAATATCATATACATGTATGCTAGTCAATCCTTTAAAACGGAAGAAGCTGCTGTTGTTCAATTGACAGTTTTTTGTTTTCACTTGCGATATTAAACTTATTTTGTATAATGCTCAGCCCTTAGGGAAAGTACCTGAGGTCGATATTTGTTTCATACGTATTTTATTTCTGCAGTTCTAAAGACAAGATAGCGAACTATGAACTATGCATGGTTTATTTTTGTGTTTTTACTTCATTGACCTCTTTGGCTTTTCAAGACAATTCTGTTCAAGTTACAGCCAGTAAATCACGTCAGGTGCGCTTACATAGCAGGATGTACAGCGCGCATGATCATCGAGGACGAACTTATGAATTCTCGTGTCACGTGTACGCCTTGAGGCTCGAGGACTTGTCTGTTCGAGAAAGGCGTTACTGACTGATACTCGACACCATACCTGGTAGCCTTCAAGTGGCAATACGAGCTTTTTAAAACAAAAACTGCAAATTTAAATGTACATACGCATCATATGGTGTACAGAAAGCGGCTGAAACAAAATCCCATACACCACCACTATTTTAGCTTTCCCCAACTAATTGCCGCAACGTATCATTAGCTCCGTTATATATAAGCTCAATTCATAGAAACTTTATCATAAATTCATTTGCGTTAAAAAATAGTCAAACTGACGTTGCGGACTGTACTAGTATGTTTATTTATGTAATTGAACTTCATTTGGCGTTTAGCGCTTCAAGTTTGTTTTCCCCTCACTATTCATGATAAACATAAGTTGATCTTAGGGTCATAAATCATTGACCCCATTCATTCTATTGGTCAGTCATTAATAACAAGTAATCCGATTAGTTACATCGTTTTTAGATCCAAATAAGGCCAATATTGAATACCAGCCCAGACAGCGCTTGCGAGACTTACACAAAACTAGCGCGCAGGTGACTTTCATAATCGTCGAAAACACTTTCGTTGCTGATACAATGCAACAATGTCGTCACCGATGCGCATATGGAAAGGGAAAACATATCATCATCGTTGTTTTTGGTGAAGTAAAAATAACACATTATAATTGTGTATATCGATACTATTATCCTTGCAAGATAGGTTGTGTATTTAACGCGTTTGTGATAAAAAAAATATGTAAAAAATTGACAATTACTCATTTCCGTTTCGACCTTAAATTACTTACAGACGTACAGTTCACGTAAAGCATGATATACTACTTATACACATTTGTTTTATTTCTATGAACTCGCAAGAAACTAAATCCTTCAATATTGGTTATTGTAATTCACATACAGTAACTACGCATACGTATAACCATGTATGCATACCGATATAAATGATATTTTACGACACATATAATTTTGAAGCGTTCTGAATCATATAATTCCAGTTTTGTAGCAAGATGACTTTACATAAGATTTGGCCGAGTGATTCCTACCTTTCGAAATCTATTTGTTAAATAACCGTGGAAATACGTCTGTAAACAGACAAGAAGCTACCTAGCGACCCTGATTCTGAATCAGTCAGCACTAGTGCCAAATTTGGAGGGAATATTTGATAACAGCAATTAGCACCAGTTTTCCGCGTTATATTCAACAAAACTTACAAATTACAACAACCTAAGGAGCGTTATAGAACTTCACAAGTTTTCGTTGATGCTATATGATACTTGGTCAGAATGTCTGTATGCATACTATCTTATACGAGTTGGAATATGGGGCATTTTTTTTATCAAACACTACGCCACTTAGTAAAATCTAAGGACAAGATTTTGCCTTAAACGTTCTTATTCCTTTCCTTCCTTTCTACGTTTTCTCCAATCTTCTCAAGATTTGTAGTATTTGTCAATATAATATTTACGAGTATTGTGAATAGCGGTCTTATTCTGTCACAAGATAAACTTTTATGACAGAATTTGCTTTTACGTGTCTTCTTCTCTTTATTTATTTTATATTTGTCATCCAATCTTTCATTGAACCGTGTCAGTTTATATGTCTGCATGATACTGCCGATTATTGCGAATATGGGTCTTTTCGGGTCATATACTAGGTCACTAGGTCAAATTGTAGGACAACATTTTGCCTGAAAGTCTCTTAATATTTTCATAAATTCTACAGTTTTTATCCATTTTTTGGTAAATAAAACTTTGTCAGAATACTTAACTTCATAGTATTTAAAAAAACGTTCTGATAATGGGTCATATTGGGTCACAAACTAGGTCATTTATATTCATTCATCATACAAAATATCCTTCTTGAACATGAAAACTCCGGTGTAAGAAAATATTTCGACCTCCCAACGACCCCGGTCATTATCATGTAGAATTATGTTTTCTATTTCATTATATTCCATGCTAAACATAAATAATTTATTATTTACTTAAGGATAATAAAAGAAAATGAACACATGTGTAGGTGTGCTACAGACGGGATACTTTAATCAAAGATACACTCACATACAAAGCAAATGGTTCCAAAAAAAACAACAAAAAAAACCAACAAACTTCCAGTAAATTATTACTACTGGCTTCATAGTTCTTATACATATTTCATAATGAAAAACACGCTGCTAAAAGCAGTCGTAAAGTGTCCGGAACCACTGCTGCACCCACTCTCAGACTCAACAATACTCGCATTGCCATGGTAACAGAAAAATACCAATCTGAAAATATAAATATATTTTAAACAATGTTCAAAATAATGTATGTATTCATAACTATGTACACATCGTTGACAAAATAAGAATTTGATGCATTTTAATAAACATTTCACCTAATTTAAAAGTCTTTTTGAAATTTAATAAATGAAAATATCACACATGTTTTAAAATAAATTATTCATAGTTTGCACCTTCGTCGTATGATAATGCGCATTTGTAACATTTAAAAAAACATACAGCCTTTATCATCATCATCAGCAAACACTGACAGTAACAAACGTTCATTAGGCAAGGCTTCTTTTATTCATTTTGGCCAGATGTGTATATCTCTGACTGACTTATGACTCTTGACATGGTACAAGAAACCATAGTTCAGCTTGTCCATACAATATTAATGTTTTGTAGAATTGATTAACATTTCTAACTAGATGTCATTCAGAATTTCTGACATAACATGACTAAATTAAGCAAGCAAGTATAGCAGTCCCACATGAGCCCCTGGTTAACATTTGTTTATTATGTACATACTTATATCAATTTTTTATGATCTCTGACTGATACTCAAATGATCTCAAGTAGCACTAGTCACCAGTTGCTATTTTTTCAACAACAACATAACGTTTTTTAACATGATAAGACGGAAATGGACGTCAGTTGAATATAATTAAGTGTCAGTTTATCACAATAACATGTCACTTAGACAAAATAAAATGTCAGATGGATGGATGGATGGATAGATAGATAGATTTATTCGTGCATATATATATATATATGTCATAGTAAGGCCTAGAAAAAAAGTGTTTGGTTAGGGTAACATCCTTTTCAAAAAAAGGTAGGGTAGGTAGGCTTTTAGTTGTTTGTTTTTTTATTAGGTTTATATAATAATGTCATTTTTTATCCTAGCGGAATGGTGTTAAAGTTATCTTCTGTACAAGCATTTAAGGTTTTAAACTACATATTAAAAAAGAATTAAAAAAAAATTTTTTTTTTTTTTTTTTTAGTTTTTCATTTTTTATTCAAACAGACTATAAAAACGGTAGGGTCGGCGCCTATTCCGTAGGTAGGGTCGGGTAACCCGAACTAAATGTATTCTTTCATTAGGCCTAACAAACCAAATATCTCATAAAGTTATATCACATACTGATTAACAAAGTATAAGGGATGATATCTATACTAAATCACAACATCATTAGAATGCTTTGGATACATACGTGCGTTAATAAAGATTAAATTCAATGTGACAAATATATGACACAGGATAAGCAATTAACGTTAATCAACTTATTTCCAATGGGGTCCTTATGACACATGTAATTATTTGCCCAGATCTCAGTTTTAAGCTGAATAACTTAGGTTTTCTTATACAAAAAATATCATACATGTACTCTGACTAGTTAAAGAATTATTAAATGTTTGAGATCGAAATTCTTTTAGAGTTATAATGCAACCGACTGTAAAAACCATATGACACTTTAGCATTATATGACAAAAATCTTAGAACTGATATGCAAGCTTAAATGAATAACAATTAATAAAATAGGACATCTTCCAATTCTGCACACTTCATTCCAACAATGAGATGCGATTACACTTCTTTTTTAAAAAGTATTCTTATTTTTCAATTCTTTTAACTTTATTGGAAGACTGTTCCAGTCCTGGATTGCTTGATAAAAGAAGGTATTTAATATAAAACTGTCAGCCTGCGGCACTTTAAAATTTCCAGCACGATGTCTACTGTTGTAAGAATGTGTGGATGAGACTAAAGTAAAATTTGCATGTAAGTATGATGGGCATTTGCTATTAAGATCTTATGTACATGTTTAAGTCTTAGTTGCTTTATCATATTTTCTATATTAAGCCATCCAAGATCACTGAAAGCCGAGGCTTTTAGAAAAGTTCTACTATCATAGCCATAAATAAATCTGACAACTTTGTTCCGAGTGACCTGTAATCTATTCTTGAATTGTTTAGATATACCACTGTACCAAGATGTCGATGCATAGTCAAAATGTCGTTGTATTAAGAACATAAACACATGTCATTTAGACAAAATAACCTGTCGCTCTGACATAATAACATGTCAGTTAGACATAATAACATGTCGGTCAGACATAAAAACATGTCAGTTAGGCGTAAAAACACATCTGTTAGAAATTATAACATTTAGACGTAATAACCTGTCGGTCTGTATGATAACATGTCAGTTAGACGTAATAACATGCCACTAAAACATAATACATGTCAGTTAGATAAAATAACATGTCAGTAAGACATGATAACCTGTCGATCTACCATAATAGCATGCCAGTTAGTCATAATCGCATGTCCGTTAGACATTATAACATATGTAAGTTAGGCATACAACATGTTGGTTTCTAGACATCATCTAGACATACTAACATTATGTCAGTTAGACATCATAACATATCAGTTATACATGTTCACATGAACCTTTGTATCTTTTTCATCTATTGTATAGTACCTGAGTGGATTATCGACATACTATTGACCAAGTTTCCTTTCTGCACCACGTACCAACAATCGTTTTGTGCCGAATCGTCACACACGAGTGTTTGAGTAAAGACATGTTTCGATCCTCGAGCAGTGCTGTCATCAAACAGTTACTTTCTATTAGTATAATAGAACCGTCGAATTATATAGGCTTTTCAATCTCGTGATATGTAACGGCCGTCCAAAATGAAAAATGGTATGTGTAAGGCAATGTGGAAAAATAATACTGCCACATCATGCGAAGCGAAATTTCTTTGATCTATAGAAATTTATCACTCTTTTTCAAATCAATTTCCATGCATTTGCCTATGCCCATTTGTCCTTGCATTCACCGACATTTAACGCTGCATTTGTCAAGGAATGTTATTTAAGTTTTTACAAATAAACATGCAGGGAACTCTATACTTGGAAAAGTAATATTCTGCAATTATGAGCATTATGTTGTTGTGTCTTGGTTTTCACACGCAATAATCCGCAGAATTATTTTTAAGATGTTTTTCAAACGCGAACAGATCGACGGTAGTTTTAACGACCATATATCGTGACTGAAGTAATTCACACTTGTTGTTTTGTTTTTAATTGGCGATGTAATGCGCTTCATTGTCCATATATACAAACTGTATTTTTTGTTACCGGAGATTTTCATGCTGGATACAGCTGTGTGAAGTTAGCTAAACATACGACATTGGACATTGGACATTCAAAATCGAATGTTGTGCTGGCACGACATTGGACATTGGACATTCAAAAGTGAAAGTCGTGCTAGCACGACATTGGACATTCAAAATCGAATGTTGTGCTGGCACGACATTGGACATTGGACATTCAAAAACGATTGTCGTGCCGGCACGACATTGGACATTGGACATTCATAACCGAATGTTGTGCTGGCACGACATTGGACATTGGACATTCAAAAGTGAAAGTCGTGCTAGCACGACATTGGACATTGGACATTCAAAATCGAATGTTGTGCTGGCACGACATTGGACATTGGACATTCAAAAACGATTGTCGTGCCGGCACGACATTGGACATTGGACATTCATAACCGAATGTTGTGCTGGCACGACATTGGACATTGGACATTCAAAAGTGAAAGTCGTGCTAGCACGACATTGGACATTGGACATTCAAAATCGAATGTTGTGCTGGCACGACATTGGACATTGGACCTTCAAAATCGAATGTCGTGCTAGCACGACATTGGACATTGGACATTCAAAATCGAATGTTGTGCTGGCACGACATTGGACATTGGACATTCAAAATCGAATGTTGTGCTGGCACGACATTGGACATTGGACATTCAAAAGTGAAAGTCGTGCTAGCACGACATTGGACATTGGACATTCAAAATCGAATGTTGTGCTGGCACGACATTGGACATTGGACTTTCAAAATCGAAAGTTGTGCTGGCACGACATTGGACATTGGACATTCAAAAGTGAAAGTCGTGCTAGCACGACATTGGACATTGGACATTCAAAATCGAATGTTGTGCTGGCACGACATTGGACATTGGACATTCAAAAGTGAAAGTCGTGCTAGCACGACATTGGACATTGGACATTCAAAATCGAATGTTGTGCTGGCACGACATTGGACATTGGACATTCAAAAGTGAAAGTCGTGCTAGCACGACATTGGACATTGGACATTCAAAATCGAATGTTGTGCTGGCACGACATTGGACATTGGACATTCAAAATCGAATGATGTGCCAGCACGACATTGGACATTGGACTTTCAAAAGCGAAAGTCGTGCTAGCACGACATTGGACATTGAACATTCAAAATCGAATGTTGTGCTGGCACGACATTGGACATTGGACATTCAAAAGTGAAAGTCGTGCTAGCACGACATTGGACATTGGACATTCAAAATCGAATGTTGTGCTGGCACGACATTGGACATTGGACATTCAAAATCGAATGTTGTGCCAGCACGACATTGGACATTGGACATTCAAAAGTGAAAGTCGTGCTGGCACGACATTGGACATTGGACATTCAAAAGTGAAAGTCGTGCTAGCACGACATTGGACATTGGACATTCAAAATCGAATGTTGTGCCAGCACGACATTGGACATTGGACATTCAAAAGTGAAAGTCGTGCTAGCACGACATTGGACATTGGACATTCAAAATCGAATGTTGTGCTGGCACGACATTGGACATTCAAAATCGAATGTTGTGCCAGCACGACATTGGACATTGGACATTCAAAAGTGAAAGTCGTGCTAGCAGTTAGCACATTTAAATCAATGTATGACATGTTTTATGAATGAATGTTTTTTTTACCGACTTTAAATTAATTTTGATTGCATGCATTATTCGGATTTTTTGTTTGTTTGAGATATTGTCTTGAAATTATTTGAAAAGGGTCAGAGATCACAAAGCAATGAACCATTATAAAATTTATTAACACCAAGAGAGCATTGTCATGACGATTCCATCGCAATATTTGAAACTTAAGCATGATTCAGATATATATGATGTCACATATGCAGAGAAAGATTCAAATGAATATACTTATGAATGGTCGTGGATTATATGTAGACAAACAGTGATAAAGCTTTCAAAATGGCATATTTTTAATAAGCTTAATTGTTTACACACCACTGCTACACATCTAGTACCATTTATAAAGGAAGTGAAGATAATTATATCCACAGTATATAATGACATATGGAAAATATAGACATGCATTGATGATTCCTACAAGTATAAATGTAATCGTCCGTACATCTTTTTTATCTGGTTTTACGTAAACACAAAAAAATATTGTCAATGAGTCGATAAAGTAACCTATTCCTGCCTGTCGACTTGTTTTTTTATCGACTCAGTTAGTCGAACATGCTACGTCGTCTTCATTTGGTAAAGTTTATATGAAATAATTGTGTTCGATAAACCTTTTTGATAAGTCGACAAAATTACACAAAGCGTTTTATAATCAATCGCATCGACATTAAAGAATTCAAAATGACGTCTTCATCACATACGACATAAGTTCTTATAGGTTTTACAGAATATACAATTTAAACATGTAAAATGTGACACCAGCGACATTGGAAATGGCATCTTGGGCAGAACTGACAATGGTTGAAAGGGTTGAAAGGAAACAAAGCGCAAATAATTATATAAACCCAACAAATGTGCACTTCAGTATGTGTTTATCTACAGAGCTTTAGAATAATTATATTACATTAATGAATGTGTCTGCATTTACATGGAAATATGTATGTATATCAATCGAAAGGATTGTTTTAATACAACTCTCAATAACAATGTTGCGGACTTTCAAATACAAGTTTCTTTGTTAAATATGTGTTAGGTACCTCTAATGTATAATATTGTCGGACATGGATGTGACTTAAGGCAACATACACACACAGCTAAACTTGTCAATGCATAAACCATTGGCGATAATGCTACATTTTGATGCATGGGGATCCCATATAATTTTGGTATTATTTTAAAGGGTACTCCTGACAGATAATTAATGAGTAAAAATGACCTTTGTCCAACAATCATTATTTGTATACTGGTTGTCGTTTCATTATATTTTTTCTCTTAATATTTACCACTTCCATTGGATGCCTAAATAATATTTGGTCACTATGAATAGACAGATATACGTTATTATAAACCATATTTAAAAAAATAAAAGCCAAGTTGAATGTCGTTATTTAACACAATAATTTGAATGGACAAATTCGAATTGCAGCCTTATCACCAGTCCAAGATTTCGGATATATATATATTTCTGCCACCTCAGAAAAGTAGATTCAAAGATTTGTCCATGCGTGAAATCTTATCTTCCCAACGGGCAAAGATAAACAAGTACCCGTATGGAACTCTTTTTTATTGCCTTCACTTTGCTGCATCCAGAACTATTTAAAGAACGATTTGACTATTAACATAATCTGAATCACTGCGCGAATATCTATGACAACCAGGAACTTTTGAATGTCCAATGTCCAATGTCGTGCTAGCACGACTTTCACTTTTGAATGTCCAATGTCCAATGTCGTGCCAGCACTACATTCGATTTTGAATGTCCAATGTCCAATGTCGTGCCAGCACAACATTCGATTTTGAATGTCCAATGTCCAATGTCGTGCTAGCACGACATTCGATTTTGAATGTCCAATGTCCAATGTCGTGCCAGCACAACATTCGATTTTGAATGTCCAATGTCCAATGTCGTGCCAGCACAACATTCGATTTTGAATGTCCAATGTCCAATGTCGTGCTAGCACGACATTCGATTTTGAATGTCCAATGTCGTGCCAGCACAACATTCGATTTTGAATGTCCAATGTCGTGCTAGCACGACTTTCACTTTTGAATGTCCAATGTCCAATGTCGTGCCAGCACAACATTCGGTTATGAATGTCCAATGTCCAATGTCGTGCCGGCACGACAATCGTTTTTGAATGTCCAATGTCCAATGTCGTGCTGGCACAACATTCGATTTTGAATGTCCAATGTCCAATGTCGTGCTAGCACGACTTTCACTTTTGAATGTCCAATGTCGTGCCAGCACAACATTCGATTTTGAATGTCCAATGTCCAATGTCGTGCTAGCACGACTTTCACTTTTGAATGTCCAATGTCCAATGTCGTGCCAGCACAACATTCGATTTTGAATGTCCAATGTCCAATGTCGTGCTAGCACGACTTTCACTTTTGAATGTCCAATGTCCAATGTCGTGCTGGCACGACATTCAATTTTGAATGTCCAATGTCCAATGTCGTGCCAGCACAACATTCGATTTTGAATGTCCAATGTCCAATGTCGTATGTTTAGCTAACTTCACACAGCTGCTGGATACGGTTGCATTGCGAACACATCAACTACTGGTAAGAAAGCAAGACGTGACCGAGCATGTTTATGTATTGAGTATTAAATGATATGATATAACAATGTATGCACCAAATGTATGAAACGGTACAGACGTTGATTTCTTAGCTGGCAGCCAAAAACACGGCCTTTTGCAATTAATGTTTTATCTATGTACAGAAAAGAGAAAAATGATTTTTAGCATAAAAAAGTATTGTTTACTTCTGATGAAAGCATGTATCTTTTTTCCGAATCGGATATCGATCAACACAGTCTATGTTATTTACTGTACAAGGCAAGCAATTCTGGGATTGATACATTAGCAATCCTGAGTGCCATCTCTGACGTACTGTGCCTATACATGGAAAATCTTATTTATTTGTAGACAAATTAAAACAGTGCTCTTTGCTATCATATCTGAATATTTTTTGTAGTCCTATAGCTAGAAATGATGTTCGTTCTATAATTATTTCGTTCATTTCATTAACAAAATCAAACTGATCATTTGTTTCAAACGCTTATCGATTCTGACACTGATAATAACCTCGCGCTGCCAGTTCTAATTTATCACATATGCAACTAAATCAATGGATGTTTCTGAGATGTTAATGAACTATATCCAAAGAAAGTGATGATTTTTCTTGATTCGACCCTGCGCTGATGTTTAAAAGTAATATATGAAGTTGTGTTAATACATTTATTTATCCGAATCATTTTTTAATCGTTGATTTAAAGCCACAAAATAAAAATATGCTACTATCGACCCACATCATTTATAAATACCGAACATTCTTTAGTTGTGTAAAAGGGCAAAATGTTTATTAAAAAACCAAATATGTAAAATAATAGCAAATCACCTCGCTTTTGAACTAGATCTTAAAACATGAAGTAGAATACGGAAAAAATCGTACATCAATATTAACCAGTTGTAATCCTTTGCTCTCTCGCATGAGTAAGTTGTACAGGCGGCAGTTAAAATTTCAAGACCACAAATGATTGGAACATGATCGTTTATAATCGTACAAACATACATTTCAACCCAAAAATACACGAAACAAATATTTCCCGATATAAACAGTTATACCATAATATTAATGGTTGACAAAAAGGCTTTTACTAAAACACCATCGTCCTGATTCATTTCCTTGTCATTTCAGCCTTTCAGAAGTAATACTACAATCTCATTGTGTTTTTTTGGTGTGGAATTTTTAGAGAAATTTAGGTTTTTGTGCTTAATGATCATCGTCCAATCATTTTTGGTCGGATTATTTTCCTTTTATATATATATTTGGTAGTTGGATTGGGGGTCGGGCTTAGCAATTTAGCAACAGGGTGTATCCCTGCCAACCTAACTGTAGCCAGTGGTACGTTATCACTCCAGACTTATCTCACTACGTGATTTCAAGATACATTGTGTCCAAGTTTGCTGCTTCTTTGAGCGCTGTATTCTTGGTTACACAATACGTCAATTGCCGTCAAGTTATCGAGGTTATTTTATTCAACGATGCTTTCATCAGGCTCAATGGATTAACTCACGCCTGCGCATACAACCCGTTTCTTACCTAATTTCTTGCTTTCTGTTTTCAAAACAGGAACGCACACTCAATCTTCTCCAAAAATGCTCTCATACAAAAAAGAAAGGAAAACTTTTCATGAAAATCCGATAATAATCATGATAGGAATTGATATTTACATGTAGCATATAAAAAAAGAGAGCGCCATGTCACAAAAACACGTTAAAGATTAAAAAAAGATGTATCCCCCCACCGCCCGAATGACAACCAATTGATTATTACCCAGTAAATAACCGCGGTACAATTTTTGGGCATATAAGGAAAATATTGCATGGACGTAAGGTTGATATATTGGTGCGTTTTAGCCATTTTTGAGTTCTCCCTTCGCCCTATAACGGCTACATTGTGACTAAAAGGTGCACAGTTTAGGTTTATGCCAAAAATATAAGGTTTTTTTTATCTAAATGCATTATTATGTTTAATTCATTTGGCTGTATCCATTATTTACGCGAAAAGCTACAGAAACAAGCTCAGTAGCAAAAAGTTCAAACATAAACCCGGTTTAATGGCACTAGGTAAACTTTTCGAAGCAGTTAAAAGATAAAATGAAAAAGAACATATGTTTTAGATGGCTTTTATCATAACATAGCACTTTTTTAATGTGTACCATTTTCTTTTCAAAACACTTTCCGTTATAATAGGACTCTAGGAGTCCAGTGATTTTAAGTGTTTACGGTTGTACCCTTAGACAATCTTTAGAGTCAGGATGGTTTCTCCAGTTTTCTGGCAAGCGAGCTGAACCAATTTATTTATCAATGCATGGCATAGGAAAAATGTTTTCAACACTTTTGATAGCAAATACCAACGAATTAAAATATGCCCATGCCTTAGGTATATCAAACTGGGGAGGATGTTTGAAAATGACTTATACCGCAATGAAAATAATGAATTAGTTCATAAGTCACGGTCATGGTGATCTTAAACACGAAAAGCTTGTTTGATTGATAACTACAGTTTGTTGATGACACTGTTTATTATGAGGTCAGCATGCCAAAGGTCAAGGTAACAGTGACCTTAAACCCCAAAATATTGGCCGATCAATATTAAATGAACGCTTAGTCCTACGGTTCTCAAACTTGATTGGGAGGTTGGACATGACCTTTTGATCCCTGGTATAGACCCATATTGATGTTCTAACAGATCAACGATCAGGGTCACTACATTGATCACAGGTTTTAATATCTTTCAAAAAATGGTATTTAAAAAAGAACGCAATTGCCTATATAGATAACTTAAATGTTTTGCTTAAAGGTTGCACGAATTTGATCATTGTCGTATAGGATAAACATAATGCTTTCCACTTCAACGGACCTTAAAACAGCTATCTGTATAATTTGCATTTCCCATATTTAACTTTATATTATCAAATGGACTAATGAATCGCAGTCAGGATAATGCAAATGTTGTTTTTTTCTCGAAACTGTAACTCATCAGATCAAATATTTTAAATAGCAAAGCAACATATTGAAATGGTCAAGAATTTTACGTTTTAAGATCAAACATCGAATGGATGTTGGTCATAACCTTGACTTATGTCCTACATACATTTAATCTGAATGACTTTTTGGCTGTCATTGGGTGTGGAGGGCACACATGTTCTACATACAACTTGTTTTAAACAACAAAACAATATGTACATACATGTATATCCATATGTAGATTTTAGGGAACATATGAATAGTTTAAATTTCGTTACTTTAAAACTTTATGGTTATAATAGGACATGATATAATCATCTGGAAATACTTGTAAATTCATAAAGGTATAACGTGTCCAAAAGAGTACACCGTACGTTCAAACGCTTGGTACATGCAGGCATATGTGTAAAAGAGCTACTTAATTGTTTTTGTTTAATCGGAGGATATTTTCCACAAACAGTGAGTGTGTAATTCATGTTGTCCTTTTTATGAGGACTTTTATTTATTTGAGAACATACCATCTATAGGCAAAAAAAAAACCATATCATAGTATTTTCTTTGATGACTTTGCATATACCTTAAATATTGAAAGACATTTAATTTTCGATATACTCAAAAATAGTTTTTATGCATCGAAATGAAAGATATAACGCATGATTTCATTCAGAAACAATTTACTTCATAAAATTAAGATTAAGTTCTTCTCTAACTACGGTTAAAGTTAATTTTAGTGTTAACAATCTAGCGACCCCTAACATAATGGTAAATGTAATGGTTCTTGATATTGCTTTTAATAATACGCCCGAGATCATTGCATCAAAACCAGAATTCTGCACATTGATACTTATTAAACACAATAACTAAATCTCTGCATCAAAAGGGGAAATATATATATATCGGTGGTCACAGGGCTAATAAATTATTTAAAGACGTCATTTCTATGTAACAGCCTTGCTTGAAAATTCAATTTTCGTTGTTAGAACTAAAAGCCAATTTACAAATAATTTGTTTTATGAAAGTAGTGAACACAACTAACATTCAACGCATGTCTAACTTCTTAAATAGTACTCCTTACAAAGAAATGCATACAAAACAAAACAAATCACGGCGCGCACAGCGCTGCATTGTTCTTCAAATTTCCGTCAAGTTAAAATTTTGACCATCGTTAAAATACAAGGAAATCTATAAAATTTTACATGCGTGGAAGAAGAAAATAGCAAGGTCTTTTTTATGCTTAGACATATTTCCATATATTTTCTGTTAAAAAAGTTATTTAAAAATTTGCAAATATCCTTTTCTTATATCCTACAGGTAAAGTATTTTTTTTAACAATTATGGGATTCAATATCTTTATAATTTAAAAAAGCAAATTAACGAACATTTTGAAATGTTATTTAACAACATAAACATCAAGATTGAGACAGCAACGGATTCAATTAGTACTTGCCCCTTTGAAATATTGCAAGATTGATCACGTTCCTCCTTTCATAATTCTTCTAAAGTAGTATTAAATCAAGAAGTCATTCTCATTAAAAGATAATGGTGACAGAACGGTCATAGCATTTGGCATTTTAAAATATTTTCATTTTTCAACATTTAATCACCGTTTTTCTTTTATCATTTATTATTGCAAGTTGCTTTTAATAAAAAAGGCTTTCTCATTAAAAGAAAATCGTAACAAAATAATGTTGATCCACGAGGATACAACAAAGCAAATAAACATTGGTTTCTTACAGTTTTTGTTTGGTAAGTCTGCTTTAATAGAAACAGTAAATAGACAATTGCCAACATCATAAGTGTTTTGTTTCTTCAAAGAATCTTGACAACAATAGTAATAATAATAATAATAATAATAATAATAATAATAATAATAATAATAATAATAATAATATGAGTATTTTCTTATATGTTAACTGAAATATTTCATGGATGTGCTTTTATTCTACCCACTGTACACTTTGTACAAGTTAATGTTGCGCAAGAAGGTAACAAGGAAATGACAATATCACACGGAATTAAAACAACAACTGTTTTCAGAGATTTGGTCGAGTGATAAGTCTGAATACGAATATATATTTCCAATGCCTAATGCTTCCTCGCAGAGCCAACAGGAGAGGCAAGCGTCCCAAGAATACGTCCGTACCGTCCGTATCGAAGACGGCCTACTAGATAATTCAGGGTCGTCATTATATATCACAAAACTGAGAACATTATGGTTGTTATATGGTTTCTGTTTTTGATTCCATACTGTATATGTCCTATTAACATGTCGGATATTTCGATTGTTCTCTTGCTCTTTGTGTCCAGACAGGTTGACCTCCACAATGATTGCTTCAACGCAGAACGTGTGGGTATATATTACAACAACACGGAGTTTGTTCAATAGTATCAGAACAAGCCTTACTGAATGTATATTGACGACCCATCAATATACTTAAGAAGTAAAAACAACATTTTGAAATGTTCATAGAGTCATCTTGCTGGTTAATATATTATTATTTTTCAATATTGTTAACAATGTATTCTCTCTTGTTATACTTCATTAACTGCCGTTAACGACTGCCGTTTAGATAGCACCGTCAAAGGAAGAACGTCGAGAGTATTCGCACGGTTGTGGCTATTGTCGCCAACCATGTTATTTGTTACCTGCCGATCTTACGAAAAATCATGTTGCAATGTGTCTAACTCATTGAGTTACAGATTGAACCGACTTGCTGGTTGATGGGCGAGAAATTCTCGCTGCCCTTAACATCGTTCTGGATGCCCTTCTGTATGTCATTCGTCTGCCAGTTGTTCAGAGCAGTTTGTGAAAAACGCAGAAAAGATACATCTATATGGTAAAACGATCTACCGAGAACCCAATCACGGCAGAATTACTATCAGAACAGCTGGTTGCCAAAGCTATAACGCCTGAAGAAAACCAGTTTAGAACAAAACATTTGTTAAGTTTATTGGTCTATGTTTGAGTAAAGGGAATGGCTGTTTCAAACGGCGGCACCAGCATACCTATATTTAACGAACTAAGAGGTAAAACCTATTGTGATAAAGTTGCAAAAGATACAGTCGGGTTAAAAGGATCAAGTGTCGTGAAAAACTCAAGTTTTTACACATCTGAATTTACTATTTAAATAAGCCAAATATACCTCTGCATATCAAATAGACTACTTGAGTTATCTTGTAGTCATCGCAAAGGAGAAGGTTATTTTGTTTGGGTTAAAACCATTCTTGGGTAAATGTACAATACAATTGTACAATAATTGTACAAACTGATTGGAAAAAGAATCCAACTCAATTATTGAGAAGTAGTCTGTATGTTTCACTTTCACCGTATCGTCGTAGTGCCATGAACTTGTTTTTAATATTAAACATTCTGTAATCAATGAAAATGATTAAACTCAGTTCTTAAAACGTCAGCTATGATAGAACACTTATTAAAGGGTGAATGTTAATGAATGTCTGCGAGCCTCTCGGTACATTTATGTTGGAAAAGTGGCATTTTAGTACCCTTATACAATTACAATTACCAGGGGATATTATGATAGGACGTTCTCCGACGTCCTGTATTACGTCGGTATCAGTGTGCAAAGACCGCGTAGCGTAATTTTCATATAGTCTATGTCTCATTTGATTATTTCCCTGTTTAAATGTTCTGCTTTAAATTTAAATCATGTAATTTGCACTTAGATTTAACGTGACATTTCCCGGATTTTTTACTTCAGAAAATGACGTCATAAATCAATCGCATTAAAGACTGGGTGCGTTTTCTTAAATAAAAACACACTGTATGTTATACAGTAGTAAGTGATTGCTGTAAAAACGTAAATATACGTACATGTATTCGGTAAAAGCCTTAAAAAGGTAGCACTGAACTGTTACTATGATGATACAGGTCTGGAAAACTAGAGCTGTCACAGGAGTGACGAATACCCCCAAATGCCGCCTGGACACAGGAATGGCTAACCATTCCTTTGAAAAGAGGCCATAACTCCAAGGTTACTGCACACTGCATCTTCTTTTATCATGCATGTATTGTTTTATTTAATTCTGTTGAGTAATTTAGAAGTTACACTGCTGAAAAGAAAAACTAGCCTTTCATGAGTTATCGTCCGGAAACCGTTTTTCTATTTTTAGTAACAGTGACCTTGACCTTGGCCCCACCAGCCCCATTATCGAACTTGACCTGTATCTTCTGATGTTACACCTGTGTACCAAAAATTGTTCAAATCTGTCTAGCCTTTCATGAGTTATCGTCCGGAAACGGTTTTTCAATTTTTAGTAACAGTGACCTTGACCTTGGCCCCACCAGACACAATATAGAACTTGACCTGTATCTTCTGATGTTACACCTGTGTACCAAAAATTGTTCAAATCTGTCTAGCCTTTCATGACTTATCGTCCCGAAACCGTTTTTCTATTTTTAGTAACAGTGACCTTGACCTTGCCCCCACCAGCCCCAATATCGAACTTGACCTGTATCTTCTGATGTTACACCTGTGTACCAAAAATTGTTCAAATCTGTCAAGCCTTTCATGAGTTATCGTCCGGAAACCGTTTTTCTATTTTTAGCAACAATGACCTTGACCCCACCAGCCCCAATATCGAACTTGACCTGTATCTTCTGATGTTACACCTGTGTACCAAAAATTGTTCAAATCTGTCAAGACTTTCATGAGTTATCGTCCGGAAACCGTTTTTCTATTTTTAGTAACAGTGACCTTGACCTTGGCCCCACCAGCCCCAATATCGAACTTGACCTGTAACTTCTGATGTTACACCTGTGTACCAAAAATTGTTCAAATCTGTAAAGCCTTTCATGAGTTATCGTCCGGAAACCGTTTTTTCTATTTTTAGTAACAATGACCTTGACCCCACCAGCCCCAATATCGAACTTGACCTGTATCTTCTGATGTTACACCTGTGTACCAAAAATTGCTCAAATCTGTCAAGCCTTTCATGAGTTATCGTCCGGAAACCGTTTTTCTATTTTTAGTAACAGTGACCTTGACCTTGGCCCCACCAGCCCCAATATCGAACTTGACCTGTAACTTCTGATGTTACACCTGTGTACCAAAAATTGTTCAAATCTGTAAAGCCTTTCATGAGTTATCGTACGGAAACCGTTTTTTCTATTTTTAGTAACAGTGATCTTGACCTTGGCCCCACCAGCCCCAATATCGAACTTGTCCTGTATCTTCTGATGTAACACCTGTGTACCAAATATTTTTCAAATCTGTCTAGTCTTACATGAGTTATCGTCCGGAAACCATGAAAACGGACAGACCGACCGACAGACAGACCGACCGACAGACCGACCGACAAGCCCACTCCTATATACCCCCTCAAACTTCGTTTGTGGGGGTATAATAACAGAAGCATGATACGGATTTTTAATACGACCAGTTGTATTTTCACTGTTGGATATGGAGAAAGAAGTTGAAAGGCATACACTTATTTAATTTATCAAGTAAATAATAATTTGTTATCAGTACTGAGCTATAGACAAATATTCACTGTTAATTAACTATAGAAAAAATTGGAATAAAAGTACTTTCCTTGCCTGTGGTGTGATAGAGCGTATTAAAGGATATGTTTATTTACAAATTAAAGGGGTACCTGATGTTATATCACATCTTTTACAGACGGAAAGGGAACTGATTGAAACGCCTAAGTAGGCTTTTCTTTTGAACGTCGAATTAAGCTTATTTTATTTTGGTTTTGCTTCTTTAACTATGTCTTTGACATTGGATAGCCCTTAACACACACTATATGCATTAAATATCAAAGAACTCTTGCAGAATAATTCCAACAAAAAGTTGAAATGTAATCCTCAAAGGATAATTAGAAATGTTCTAGCACTGCTAAAACTTTTACAGAAACTTTTATTTTACTCAGTCCTCCCAAGATCAGAGAAGAAAATACTACAAAAATCCCCAATAATTTTCTCTGCAATTCTATAAGAATCATCTTTATTTTAAAAGTTCTATACATGGAATATATAGAAATTTCTTAAATAATAATAACAAAACCTGATAAATGCATTCTAAAATATCATAGGGTAAAACATAGTTTACTTAAATGAATCTATATAACTTTAAATGTAATTAGCAAATTGTACACTAAAGTACTTAATACGTCAATTTGGCATATTGAGTCTCTTTGGTAAATGGTTATTCAGTGTTTGACGTCTTGTTCATCTCATATGAAACACTGCGAACACTACAGTCGTGATTTTCCCGACTGCAATTGGACATGACAAAGAAGACACCACAGGAAAACGTTTCATTGTTTGGTCTGAAATGATGCTTGAAAGCCATATTTAAAAAAAAAATACCGACAAAAACAACATTTTCGAACAGTTGTCCGATTACAAATAGTGATCAGTATAAAAAGGACACACACTGATTTTCGGACAGACCAGAAAAGTAGCTTAGGCTACTGCCGATATTTTGGTAGCACATACCATAGGCTATATTCAAAACAAAATCCAGAAGCGCAAATGTATATCGACTCTTAAAGGTTTGATACTAACTCTGTAAGATTGAACCTGAAAGTTTTGCTTGCCTCTTATTTAAATTTACATATTCAAATTAATGCTCGAGGCACAAGTAACCTGTTATTTTGAAATATAAAAAAATCTAAATAAATTTCTTAATGCAACTGCAGAAAGTTGTTTCAAACTTTACGTTACCTTACGTAACAGCGAGGTTGTAATCATTATCATTATCAATAACACATTTAATGTATTTTCTCATAATCTGTTGGTTGATCATTTTTGCACTTAAAACTATACAGAATGTATTCAAAAGGGCAATATGTTATACTTTCCTATACATTTATAATGAACATGCACACAACATGTAACATAGTGTGTTAGACCTTGACACTCCTTTGGCCCGATGTTTCGCTCGCTTCACTTCAGCAATTCAACGGGACGCTAGCGTCTCATGTACATACAATCCCGGGAAAATGACTGTCAGTGGTCGTGATAAAATGTATTTTGGACATTCCGACGTAATTTGTTGTATTGGGCTCGGATACCGTTACCTTCGTATAGATCTTCATTGCATCTGTGTCTTACGAAGAAGTTATACCGAATAACAAATAATAGCCTTTTTACATGCATTGGACGAACAATTTTCACTTGAAATATATCACATAATATGGTGTATTTGAATTTAGTCAGATCGCATTTTATGTTTATGCGAATGCTTTATAGAGATAATGTATCTGTTAGAGAATGCAAAAAAGGAATTTCATGATGAATCGACTTTCACTTTATGATAAATGGTTGGATTGAGTGCTAGGATCAAGCACACTTGCGAACTTTTAAGCAACTGAAATACAAAGTGTATAAACTACAACAAGAACTAGTCTATGCTGACAAAGTATGTTCTATTATTTTCTGGACATAAAACCGCTCCCTGTAATATGCAGCCAATCAACATTTCAAGCAGGAGGACCAATTCCTATTTATTCAAATTGTAGTTCCAGACATGCCTAAAACGACTTGTTTCTACTGTACTACATGGTTCTACTGTACTATAGGTTTGGTTGTATCGCGGATAAATATAATATACAATACCAAATCATACGAAAACACAAAAGCATTTTTCAACACAGTTTATATGCCATTAATTAACTGTTTTGCAAAGAAATGGCAGGGCTCCTTTTAAGATAACTAAATACATCAATGAGCAAGGACACTAAGCTGCCGGCCAAGTAGGTGGTATTATAACCATTCATTTATCGTTAAAATGTTTGTAACACATGTCGGTTCATAGGTGCATATTGATCATTAATTTCCCGTACAATGATAAAGCATTTTCAAAGCGGTAAAAATGAATAAATGTTAATGTCGAAAACTCAAATACAAATCATAAATGTCAACAATACCTCAGACTTAAAGCACAATATTACAACATCGACACGTTGGTCAAACAGCCCAACTAGACTAAACACATGTCATATGTTTTCCCCCAAAGGCGACAATGAGTACAGAGACAATGAAATCCATTTGTAAATAGTTTATATGCAAGCACTACGATGTCAATAGAAAAACGTTTTTTGCATTTTTTTAATGTGTTTATGAACAATATCGATGGTACATTGTGTGTATCCCTCGCATGGTTGTTCCTCGTCTGCTCAGCATCGTCGAAGTGATTGAACTCGTCTGAACGATTATCACACCCACATGTCCGTCCAGTTTGGATGCCTGTAACCATTCATTCAAAGCAAGCATATTGGTAATAACCACAACTACTGCAAAACACAGTACAACAAGCCAAGACAACTATTTAAATAGTATCATGATAAAACGGTTCGATTAAAATACGTTCATTTAAATATAATAATATAAAATAGGAATACTGTTGCTAGTAAGCAATAATGCAAAACTAAATGTGTTTTGGAATTGATTGTTTGTAAAATAATGATATTATTCACGTTATTTTTATGATATTATTAGCTTTTACTTAGATGGATATTTGTCTTCATACTGAATGCTTAGTAATTATTGTAGGGCATATTTGATTGTCAATGAATGAGGAAGTGGTTGACAGCCGACTTGGTACAAAATTTATGCAAAAAGCTACAGAAACATGCTCAGTAGCAAAAATTTAATACACAGTTATGCATAAATTTTCATGTTAATTACTTAGGCTTTGGGTTGTTAAGCTGTCATATTCATAGTATTTAAGTTGGATCATTTTCGATTTGAAAACAGAGAGGGCCAGGATAGAGGCATGGATACCTTTTTGGACTGGAGTTAGGTTTTGGGATGAGCTTGAATGTTATATTGTATTTAGAACTATATTATTATACCTAGAAAGAACGTTGTAAAATAAAGAGTGAACATTCGAACAGTTGTTGGTTGTTAACTTAAAGAGTTATAACAAGTAGTATTACACTACACATTTTCCCCATTAATTAAAGCCGCATGCCTCTATCGCTTTCTTCATCCATATTTATTTTTGTAGTTGTCAAGAACTATAACTAGGTTTTAAGGCTAACATGGTAGGAAATGATGTACGTATGAAAGGTATTTTTGTATAATTTAGCAAAGTAGAAATTCTCTTCAGACATACTTGTTTTTTTGTAGTTTCAGATGTACTTATTAGTAAAACATTTAAAATTTTGCGAGATGATATAATGTAGTTTGTTGTGACATATTTTAGGATGTTTTTCAAGCTTGAGCAGTACGACGGTAGTTTATAAAACCAGATCGTGACCGAAGCTATGCATGTTAATTGTGCATATTTGCTTTTATAATAACGATCTCATTCGCTTTTATGTTGATATATTATGAACATTGCTAGCCAATTGTCTTTTCCAAAAGCTGAACAACTTATTTGCATAAAAATCAAGATATTGAAGGCACTAACAAAATTGTTGGATACAAGCTATTCCCATGTAACAAATGAATTTAGTGTAAAATGTGGCCCTTTCTAAAGATGACATAGGATAAAACCATATATTTGTTCGGTTTGGTCTAGTCCCACTGCTTATATTATTTCTGTAATAGACGTGCTCAGATTATTGTGAGGTTGAGTCAATAAAGGCGCCGAGTTCCAACGCCGACCGTGCCAAGACGTTAGACTTTACCTTCATGTGTAGACGAGTACATTACATTTACCAGTTGCACTGATGATTGAATAATTATAGAAAACAAATAAGTGAGTATATAACTATGATAGAGTCTCATATACTGTCTGATAATTTCCCGAGGTCTTTACTTCATCATATAGAAATGTATGGGAAATACCAACGAAATTCCTAACATGAAAACTGACTCAATATATGCTTATTAGGTAAAAAAGTGGGCGAAGCATTGCGCTTTGCAAACAGTACATGAGTAGTTTCCGGATTCTGGACAAATAACAAGAGAAATATTGAACGTTTTCAAATTGAATTTCATATGATAAAAATAAGGTCCTGTTTCAAAAATAAATGTGATGCAAGTTTTTCGAATGAAAAATTATCAATGTTGTCTAGTGTAAGATCGCATTTTGTGTTATAAAATAAAGTGTGATAAATCATAAGGAGGGTTTAAATTAAAATACTTAAAGCTGGAACCATTCAGCAAATGTTGATAATTGCTCAAATATCGTTTCTGAAGACCACAACTTTCATATTAGCGTCAACAGCTTTGTTGTTGTGTAATTGGTTAATCGACACGTAATGTTATCAACGTGTGCTGAATATGTCAAATATCGATTAGAGTCATAAAGTCCTCGTGATTTAGTATTTCAGGTGTTGTACTTCTAATCTTTTCTTGATTTCACCGGCGTTGTTGGTTCGCACTCCACTAAAACCAAAATATTTTTTTATACTATGACTGTATTTTTCTGCAATTTCTATATCAAAGAGTAAAATAATGATAAAATAAGTTTTTCCAAATGTATAACTGGGAAAATTATTTAAACAAAAACTTTTTCTTAAAAAATGCAAATCACGAGTATATAGACCAACATATAATTTTAGGTATTCAGAACGTCACTTTATATGCGAATTTGGTAATGACGCTAATTGACTGGTTGCATTTTGTAAATTGCCATAAGTGCATATTTTATCTTTGGGTTAAAAGGTCAAAAAGGTAAAGAGAAGTCATCTGAATATACATACAAAAATAACTATATAAAACAAAAAGCGGGACTTCAAACTATGTTACTGTTGTTCCATTTTAATAAAATTGCACTTCGCAATATCACGTGTTTCACTGATGTTGAATGTTTGTCTTTGTTACATCACTGATCAAAGGACTGAAACGTCTTGCATGGTGTTTGATAACTTAATTACCAATGTGCGTGTCAATAAATGATGATATGAATGTTTCAGAGCATTTCATTTAAAATATATGGATATAATTATGTTGTAATGATTCCTTTTCTTGAAGCCGACTATTAATCTATTCTGTCCTCTGAAACTGAACACCTTCTTGAAATAATGTCACTTAATATGAATGTGAATATAAACACGAAAGATTTTTTTTTTAATTTCACGCTTAAAATTCCTATACAAGAAACCAACAGTCCGTTCAACAACTGGTGCTAACCGAACTCTAGTATCAAGTTAAATATTTGTGGCAAAATAGTTCCTTTTTTGTAAAGACAAGATCTATACTAAAATTATCAGTTCAGTAAACTATAGCATCTATATTATATGCAAAAACAAATAAATTAAGATATTAAATGATTATGGTTTTACTTTTAGTTATGTGTTTGATGATATCTACAATGTTGATGTTAAATCATTCATAGAAAATTTCAAATGTAGAATTCACGATTCTTTTAAACAAGATTGGTATAGAACTATAGAAAATAGCACGGTGTTAGATGTGTATAGACATTTTAAAACCTGTCTTGAATATGAACCTTATTTAGATATTTTACAAAAGAGTTTACGTTTTTTCTTTTGTAGACTACGGCTGTCCGTGCACCCACTCCATATTCAAACTGGTAGATACAATAGAAATAACGTTGCACGCAACCAAAGATATTGTTTGTGTTGTAACTCTAATGACATCGAAGATGAATATCATTTTATTTGTGTTTGTAAATCCTTTAGCATTTTAAGAAAGAAATATATCAACAATTGTTACTTTATAAGACCTTCTGTATTTAAATATATGCAGCTGTTGAAATCTAATAATAGAGCTGAACTGATTAAACTATGTCTGTTTGTTAAAAATGCTCTCAAAGAAAGATCCGGTTTGATTAATGTTAGAACATAATTCTATTTAATGTTCATTCTCTGATATATATTAGTTTATTTCATTTAATTACTTAGAGGTATTGAATACTTTTGTACATATATTTGTATATATATTCTCATTTGTTTGCATTATCTGTTACTTTACATACACGTTGACATTATATGTTATATCATACTGTGTTGTTGACGATGTACATTGTACAAGTCAAAATAAATTGTCTGTCTGTCTGTCTGTCTGTCATGATACGAAACTATTAACACAACAAAGAAATAATGTAATTGCAATATAAAGACAGTGCACCAAGACATTGTAAAATAGTAGTGGACCAAACCTTCAAATACATAGATACATTATGCCACAAATACAACATGCATTCCGACACAGAACAGGGTGGACAGATTACTTATTTGTTAACAATATAATTTATGCATCAGTATTTATTTTACCAATAGAGGTTGTCTGCATAATGAAACAAATTCAAACAGTTCAATTGTGTTCGTTTTCGGAAATCCTTAAGAGTGGCGTAATTTGTTGTTTTTGTTTCATGTGTCTTGGGCGGGTCTTTACCCTGACGTTCGTAAACTGTTATATATTCTTCAAATTTTGTCTTCCTGTCACAACTGTTTATGGTAAATATACATGTTTTTGTTTAATTGTGTAATGCTTTTGTTTTTAAAGTTACTGTTAAACTACTATTTGCCACCCAGTTTGATCTAACTTAACAACATTTCATCGTTCATACATTTACTTCACAAGCATGTTTTTTGACAATCGCAACTTCACCACCTTCAGTGCGTGGTTTCCTTAAGGTAATTGTTCTGCAAAACCTTACTTACAACAACAATTACTTGTTTTATGAGCAAACATACATATAGCGTTCAACTCCTGGAAACCCTCATGCTATATGCTTTATGTTAAAAATAGTTCCGAAAATTTGTTAATTGACATTTATGTCATTGCTTTATTTGCGAATATATAAGGCTCATTGTATGATTTAGGATTGTAATTAAATAAAACAGAGCATAGAGCAGTAAAATGTAACGAAAAACATCTAGGATGGGAATAATTATATGCACTCAATTCGATGTGCGTGGCATGGTCGTCTCAGGCGACTATGTGTAAGAGTGTTTAAGGTCCGTCTGTGCGACTTTTCCACACCATGATCTGATTGCATTCAGTCTGACTTGAAAGAAGACTGTTTTCCAATTTTCCCGGTTGGTGAAGAATTACGGATCGTATTAATGGCTGTGCAACAACATTAAATGATATCTAAAACTTAGAAGTGAGAAAAGCGATAAAGGGACAGACGTGTACGCTTTGACCTTCCTTTCCTTAAAGGAGAGGCAAAAACTGTCTGTTTTGCCTTATTTCAGCGATCAAACTATCTACACCATTTCTAAGGTCTCCTGAGACGATTTCAACGGAACCAATATCACCAAATGGCCAAATATTGACAAACTAAATAATGGAAATAAAGCGAAGTTTTCTGTATGATTAAAACGTTTTCTCATCATGTACAACCATATTATTTGACACCATGAGCGAAGATTTACACGTGTTCATAATATCAGTATGCAGCAAATATATGATATTATTTCGCAGTGGATGCATGAAAAGTATGTGTTAAATTTCTAATAAAGGGTTATGTAACTATGAAGTAAACGGACTTCCTGCGTTTATTCTGCAACTAATTATATGGCCTAGTTTCATATAATATCTATGTTGTTTAAAGTGAAGCTCTTATTCAAAATCAATACATACACATGTATAACAAACATGAATTATGAGTTATTTATCTTTAACTTCTTATTTAATAATGCATTTATGGATAATATTAATTACTGATAACAAAGCTATAATCGTGTATTAAATACAATGTTGGTGAAAACGCAAAAATATTAAATGATTGGTGAGTGCTAAAAGATTTTCTGTGATCTATCGTCTCATAAGGTAGAAATACCGTGTGTTCTACACGTTTCTTTCAAATTAAACTCAGTATCTATCGTAAGAACCATTGATCCCGATATTTAGCTATCCTTTGTAGAATGTTCAAACAAATGAATTAATTGTGGTTAATCTTATTTGGGAGTAAGAGTGCATCTTTAAAAGTGAATACACAAAATTCAAAGGTCTCAATGACACGTTTTATCGAACAATACATTTCTAGCCACCCATACGTAGTTCTTTTATTGGTAAAAAAACATTCATTTCGCTTCAAAATATAACACAGTCATATTTGAAAATGGATTGTTTCCTTTTTTCATTTATTCAAACGAAATCGGCTGTATCAAGAACCACTGATGTTTTCCTTCAAACGCTAATCGATTTTGACACTGATTATAACCTTATTGCGCAGCATGTCGAGGAACTAATTCATCACATCGGAACTAAATCAAAGGTTGTTTCTGAAAGATCGATGTTCTTCATCCAGAGAAAGTGGAAAATATATTCATTAGATATTCTTTTAATTATTAACGTCCTGAGCTAGTGTCGGTATAAATGAAGCAGTGTCTTAACAAATCCATTAAATACACATGTATTATAATATTCATCATCATCAGTTAGAAATTGTATTTGAAAAACCTTGGTTAAACAATAAAGGGTAATATTAAACTATGCTTATTTGCATCGAAAAATACTTTTTTTCTACACGATAAAAGAAAAAGACTCAAAAAGGCCTAAGGTGTATAGAAGTGTCTCGCATGACATTAGTCTGAAGAAAGTGTACAGTATATTTTCAAAAAACTACACATACACACACAAAACAAAATTTGGGAGTCATGACTTATTCAGTGTCACTATGGACATCATCCGAAGAAAAACTCATGATGCATACAGGGAAACAAAGAATCACATCACTATTAAAATAAATTTGTCAATACTAACTTTGTAAATGGACACTGAGTCGTCACTTTCAGAAACATTTAATGTCGATCCTGAAATCTATCAAGTTTAATGGCAGTTTTCTGTGTCCCAAATTGTAAACAGACATCTTTGGCACGTATGTTATCCTTTGCTTAACTGATATCTGGAGGATAACATAGTGAAAAGAACCTTAAAAGATGTAGTATACAGCACTGACGCCTCATAGACCACTAGAACCTTAACTCGTCAGCAGTAATGCCCATAGGTCGGCACTGTGGTCTTTAAGTCGTCATTTATTTATGTTTTAAAAAACACACAACAACAATGAATCTGTTAACTTACAAGTATTGAACATTGAATCATGAAATTCTATTACCAACAAACGCTAGCACTTAACGATTTTCATTTACTAAACAATATCGTCGCCTTACCCCCCCCCCCCCCCCCCAAAGCCATTTATAACGTAACATAACACAAACTGACATTCATTTTGAAAATCAACTAATTAACAACAAAGCAAATATATGATTGTCAAGTTCATGTTCATGTTTATCTTCTCTTTTTTCAGCTGTTGTTTTTTCTATCTCTAACTGTTTCATTCTCATTTCTTCTTTTTTCTTTGCTACTGCAATAGCCCGCTCTATTTTTTTCAGTTCCATCTCCTCTTTGTTTCTCCCGGTCCTCTCCTTTTTCTCCTTCTTTTGATTCTCCTTTTCAACCAATTCCTCCTGTCCTTCCTGTGAGGTCAATATCCTGTCTTTTTCTTTCCGTTTACGCATGCTGATTTTGGCTTTGTATCAAAACATGGCGTAACAAGAATTGCAGCGAGATCTGCCGAAATCAATCCTGCTTTTACAAGCGGGTGAACAGTGGCTGGTTTAGGAGCTGTATCTAACACTTTAGTGTCCTGTTTTGTTTCTTCTGTTTGTGTTAGGTTTTCCGCCGGTAATTTTGTGGCTGTGTATTCTGGAATCGCGGTAATTTTTCCATTGCCAGTTGCTTGAAATTCATTGTCTACAACCTTTAGTTTCAACACTTTCCATGTTTGGTAAACTGTATCTTCTGGTAGATCTAGATAAAAGTTCAGGCATTCACTGTATTTTCACTTCTTTTTGGTGTTAGCGCGCATTCCACCGCGGCAAGAGCTAGTTCAGGTGGACATCCTGTGCTTGTGCCTGAGTCAGAAGCGATTGCCACATCAACATCAGTAATAACGGGACCCTCTTGAGTTGTGGCAAGGTTTAGAATACCATCTTCTCCGACAATGAAAGTAATGTCATCAAATTGCATATCGCTAGATTCAGCGCTTAGACATGGTTCATAGTCATCATGATTCTGAAATACTATCTGCTTCGGACTTGATAATGCCAATGGTTCAGTTTGCGATGGGTTAGAGGTCGTACTGTTGTTGCATTATACCCACTCGCTAGCATTGAGATTCTGCGAGCTGATCGAGAGGTCAATGTCTTTCTCATCAATAACATCGCATGAGCGGAGAAGAAGTGATTTGTCTAAAGCGTTATGATTGAATCGATGAATACCGCATTTCCTAAACCCTTCAGAAATACAGCGCATCATAAAGCTGTTTTCATAAATCCATCGGAACATGGACGTGATGTTCTTTTTCGATACCCAAACGTCAGATTTGATCAACTTCGCCTGGCTCATGATTCCTGCCGCCTCAATTTTCATTTTACGATAGACAGCCACATCAAAAGGTTGTGTTATGTGCGTTGTCTTTGGCGGCAAGGACAGCAAGATCACGTCACTGGCTATGGCGGTTTTAATAAACGGGCAACTCACACGAGACGACGCGCCATCCTGTATAAGCAGTAAGGGGCGTTCAGATGGTGCGAATTTTAAAAAAAATGTCTTGATCAACATCGCCTGGCTCATGATACATCAAAGAAACTGATAAAAATAATAAATATTTACCTTTCAAATAATGCGCGCCTTAAAACTGTTTGATCACGTGACCGAGAGAGAAGGATTTACAAATAAAAACGACGACTTAAAGACACTGACGAGTTAAGGTTGCTTCAGCGCACATCCTTTTTTTAACGAAAATGATTTATTCAGTGACTGTTTTATTCGACAAATTCAACTCACCCGCCCACTATATCAGCATTTGAGGCATCGGGCTTCCTATTTGTCCAGGTAGTTAGGTAAGTCCGGGAATTTAGAAATATTTCTAAAGCTCAAAAGACAAAATGCATTGGAACTCAAAACAGTAGTGTACAGGGAAGCATGTTTGCCCAACTTAACTTTTTGAACTGATAAAATATAAACATGCATTTCAATAGCGCAAATGTACTTGTGCCTCGCTGAGAGTTCAAGGAAGAGCATACGCTTTCGCTCTACGCATCCCATACTGAATAGGTTGCCTCCCTTAGGCCGAGTTGATATAAAACGTTATATATATATACACATACAAACAAAGTAAATTGCTGAAGAAATCGTTTACTTACAAAGACCGTACATATTTTCAAGGAGAAAAACGAGATGAGCTTAATTACTCTCATTCACCGCTAAAAAACCCAGAAACACTGCTTCTACAATGAAACTCAAATTTTAGGCCTATAATGATAAAAGTTCGTGTCATATGCTGATTAAGTTGATTTCTTACATATGGCATGCCAATTGTCACGTTTTTATGTCACATATATTTTCTTTGTCATAACAACCCCCAGTGCATTGCTGTGTCGCTGACCTTTCCATAATGGTTACCCCAATACAAATGTATTCAATAATATCTGTTTAGATACATGCGTCGTCTGTCTTTGTATCTTTATGATGGTATGTATCTCTAATTAAGTGTCTGTTATAGGTTTTGATTGACCACGTGCTTCTAAACCTTGCGTTGGTTTGTTCGTCGACAAAAGTGCGTGTCCCTGTAGTTATTACTCACATAGAAACGTGTTTGACGGTCGTTCCAATGTGGAACATCTACTAAATAACATAATGCAGCCAAGTAAATCAATCCAGAAAGACGTTTTAAGGTTTCTCAAACTGATATTATGTAGTCAAGAATATTTTCAAGAATCTGTTCATCCTAAAGCGCAGTAACGCAGAGAAAACACATCGTGTTTTTTTACAATTCTTTGCTTGCATTAAATGTTGAAAGCATCACTTAATCGGATCCTATTTGCTGTTTTGTTATTCAATTATCCCCTAACGCTATGCATGCTCTTGATTGTCTGAATGTAATGTCATTTAATATAATATCACACTAGGCGCTTTATTATGCAAATTGATGAACAGTTTCAAAATCAACGACAACAGCGCGGAGCTGGTTCTCGGAATAATACCGATCAGACGTTTGACTGTATTTTTATCTAGTCATTCAAAGCCAATGTTCAAATGCTAGGAATTATTTAAAATTGTCGAGAATTGATTGAATATGCACAAGTGATATTACAATTGCATTGCTCTACATAATGTTGAATTTGAGATCGTTCTATTTCAATCGTTTTTCTTTATTTCCCCGCGTTCATATTGCCTTCACCCATATAAAATGCTGCACTTGTCAAGCACTTTAACCACGTCTCTAGGACGAATATGCAGGGAAAATTATACTTATTAAAGGATGAGCGATTGAAGAAGGCACGTTCTGTGACTCAGGGAAACACACACCCTAGCACATTTTGTTTGATCATTTCCTGATTTTGCATTTAAAAAAAAACCCCGTTTTGAACTGTTCAAACTGGAGCGTTATGTTTTTCTTGTAAATTAATGTTTTGGAAATTTAAAATAATTAAATTTTGTGTGGCAGAATAACGCGTGAAAGAAGCTATTGATATAAAATAAGTAAATATGCATTATGATTAACGAATTAAAGCACTTTAATGTATATACATAGTGGATATAGTTAATTTTGAAAGGACGTGTCTTTTCAAACGTCCATTATCATTTTGCATGCGTTGATCAAACACGTATCTACCAAGAGACTTTGCTGTATAGTATAGTTATATCTTTTAGTAATGTCTGTTGCTTAGCTTTGATTTAGTTCTTCTCCTCACATTGGTGATATGGCCATATGTTGTTGACAACTTAAACTACGTCCATACATTATTCATATTGTAACGGACGTTCCATTTATTGCGCTTCAAGTAAATCATATTGCAATATGAATCTAATTTTAAATGTGTGAATTTTCGCCCTATATATATATATATATATATATATTCAAGACCTATTAGCATAAGCTTTCAATAATGCAAGTATAATTTCGTCTATGTTTTTGAAATTTAAGACACTGCTTATTTTAATATCGTGTGTATGTTATTTATTCATGTCTATCTGAATGCTGCAGTTGTTGAGTGAGCCATTGGTGAAAACCTATCCAAGCAGGTGCATAATCCCTAGACCAGTTGACCTCGAACAAATGCATTAGTAAGGGGTTAAGATTAAAATTTGTCATAAAACGTTTCTGATCTGCACTTGTATTTGCCCGCACAGAGGCTTCATTGAGATTATCAGACATACATAATTAATATGAGTGCCACTGAGCTGTTGGATGGCAGTGGTTCTTATGATATGTTGCATATAACTGTCATATGTGTTTGCGTGCTGACACATATCTTCCATGTGAAGCATGAACAGGCTGTACGTTCTGGCCAAAATTGGAGAGTTGCTAACTGAACCAAACGAAGGTTGTTTCTGGTGAGGACGGAGCTTTCTGAGGTTAAAAAGAAAATCGAATAAGTTGTTTCCGTAGAGCAACATACATCCTATGGCATACATTCTGTTGTTCAGTAGACTTCATCTGTTGTGTACCTTTCCCCATTGGAGTTTTCATGCAGCGTTAAATGCGTCAGTTAGCATATTCTATGTCATCTAGACGATAATTTTCATCGATATAAAGTGGAAAATGAATGTTGTTCCATACGGCATAACGTTAAGGTTTGCCGAGATGTTTCCTTTGTGCTTCATACATTTTCTATACAAACACAAGGACAGTATTACGACTTTTTTTCATAATAAATGTCGACTTTTTAAGGCCCACTATATAGGTTGATGCATTTTTATAATTTGAATGCATTATCGCATTATTTGACTTTAAAGATAAACAAAAAACTGATTAAGGTACATATAAAACTATTAGCGATGTAATGGTGCTATATCATTTTAGAAAGTTGTGGTCACTCAACAATTTATATAAAAAAAACATTGACAAAGCTTATCTTTTGAATTGTACCGAAATAACGTTATAGGTTTTTATGATTAAATCTAAATTAATTAAACCGGATATAAATGTATTAAAATACATAATGCATTAACTTATATTGAACGGCTATAAAATGATTTTTTAATGCATTCCATTAGCTATATAATTTACCTAAGGTTATCAGTATTTTTTGCCAAATATGCCGCATCTGGTCTTTGGGGAACCCGAGTGTACGGTTGGCAGTCTTGAAAGTTATTTAGAGTTTTCAACCAACTATATTACCGCAATATGTGCTCCTCTTATTTTCAGCGCTTTATTCCGTTTCATCTTTTATCATCTTAGCGAATTATTGGCTTTAAAGAGCTATACATTTGGTAAACAATACAGTTAGTATGAAAAGTACTTTACTTTAAGTATTCACCATATTCACTATTTGCATTTGACAACCCTAAACTTCCGAAGAAGAATATTGCTTCTGAAGTTGCATTGCTCTGTGTTGACTAGCTTAACATAATAATTGTGGATGGGAATGGGAATATGATCATTCTGGTGCAAAATGAGATTTTGAGATATTGTAACCTTTGTGATGCCAAGTATTTTTAATCTGAAGTTGCAAGTCAATTTAAAAAAAACAACAAAAAACAATGGATATGTACATTTTGTAACAGAGGGCTAAAACACAATTTGAACTAAATGTTCACCAAATCTGTTCTTATTTTGAATGAAGTATACATGCCAAAATATTAAAATATAAAACTATCGTTACTAATATCACATAAACTACAATAAGAAAATAACAGGTACGCTTTGCTAATGTCCATAATGACATAGAAACTGACGCCAATTGTCTAAGCAAAATTTAATTGCTTTGGTAACTTATGAAAATGTTCCAATTATTTTTGAAAGTCTGCATCAAAATGAATGATCTTAATAAGTTTTTGACATTTTTATGATACCAATTATTTTCAGAAATAAAATCTGAAGTTTCACGTCAAATTTCACAAAAGTTAAAAAAATGTAAAACATTTTGTAACACAGGGCTACAACACAATTTGAACAAAACTGTTCTTATTTTGAATGCAACATCCGTGTCAAGATATTTAAATATTAACCTTTTTTTAACCAGTTTTACATAAACTACAAAAATAGGTATACAAAATATTCAATGCTTTTATGAAATAAATGGTTCTGTTTCAAGTCATTTTTACAAAGAAATCAAAAGATATGGAGTATTTTGTTACACATTGGTAAACCAGTTTGAAAAAAAAAATTCCACTAAGAATGTTCTTATTTTAAATGCAGTATCGATGTCGAAATACTAACTTAACTTTTATTGCTTACACATTAACTACTTCATAGAAACAACAAGTGCACATTGCTCATTATATGTACAAAATGACAAAACACTTTACGGAAAGAACATTATGTTGCTATGGTTACATGTGATAATGCCATTTCTACTCAATTTTTTTTCAAATTTGCCACAAACATATGCTCTACAACTAACAATTCACTAATAAAGGAGTAAATGGCAATAGTTTATTTATCGAGATGTCATTTTAAACTTTAGTAATAAGTATCTTCTTCAATTGGCAAATAACATTTTGGTAATGCTAAAGGCCTAGCAAGTTATTAAGAAAAAAATCTGCAAGGTTTCTTTCATTTTCAAAAACAACAACAGCAAATATCCTTTCTCATGTTTCAGATGGCAGATATACAAGTTTTTTTTGTTCAATACAAAGTTTATTTAACATGATTGATTTTCTTTCCAACTAATATAAACGGGACTTGGAAAGCTTATAACAATCTAAGTTAAGAATTTCAAGAAGTTTGTTTCCATTTCTCTCATATGATATAATATTTATATCAAACCTACTTATTTGAGTATTTACAGTTCTAAACACATTAAACGTTATTACAAAGTGTTCACACTTTCAATAACATTCATTATTATGATATCATGTTAAAATTCATTACACTAGTTTATTATGACCTCATTTTTGCTGCAATGCCATTTATGACATAAGTATACTTCCTGATTGACTTACATTAAGTTGACAAACAAATCTATGCAGAACTACATTTAACCAGTCCACATTAAATTAACACAGGATATGTTTGCGTTTACAGGCTTTCGATGTGACATTTATGTCAATAACATCTTTGACTTTACACAGGGTTGGTTTAGGGCATACAGTAGATTTTGATGACTGAGATCTATAAAATAGACCAATAGCATCGTGAAGATACCATTGACGTGCAGCATCTGGGCACGGTGCATGCCTTAGTTCAGACAAAACACCATATTCTGGGCTCATCCTCAAAAGATTAACTTCAATTTCTAAGGAATCTACAAACTCTTTGCATACTACAACTCATTGTTTATGCTTTGATACATAAAAATGGTGGTATTTGGTAAGAGTTTTGAAATATGTATCTAGGAATGATTTCCGATTGTAAAATGTGACTGTTTGCTGAGGTTCATTAACCAACTGTGGGATGTTGTGGCCAGACGTTTTGAAGCACTTAATACCTCAGCTTGTTTTTTACCGACACCATAGCGCTGAAGTAGTGGTGGGCCACGCTCACGACACTGTCCCCTCCTTTCCCCGGCAATTCAGCCTCGTCCACCAAATAAAATGTCTGCTTCCCTTTATAATTAAATGTTAACTATTGTTAAATGATTTCAAAAATATTAATACAAGTGTACTGAAATAGTAATCGAGAAGATATTGTAGACAACCCAAATGACACTACCAGTAAATTGTAGAACTAATACAGATCTATATTGTTAATTAAAATTCATTTTAAAATAAAAGCTAAGGTCTAGAGTGTTTTACTTGTTTAAGTTGAATCTTTTAAAAGGATTTCGAATTCTGGCCTTAAAGGTAAAAGTATCAAAGGTACCGCCGAGACCTGTGCCAACGTTAATTGACTCATAGTTTGTTAAACATTTAACCTTGGCGGTCATTATCGGTTGCTAACAACCAAGAAATATTTTCACAGGTGTCGCAGAATTCACTTCCGGTTTTTGTCAATTACTTTGATTGCTATGTGAAAGTACTGTCAATTTGCATTATCAAGCTTGTAGATTGTTTTATACGGATTAAACATTATCATTTGATGATTAAATAACATGCATTGATTTGCACTAACCACTTGTAATTCCACATTTTTAAACCAGAAACGTTGACGCTTAAAACCGGATGTACCTTGTGACAAACCGGGAAACCGTGTCCCCGTTACTTCGCTGTTCGTCAGATTATGAAAAATATCGGTTATAAACAACCATTATATGATCAAGCATAATCTGATCAATGTCTTTTCGTTTCATATGAAAAAAACCCAACCTGTTTTTATTTCATAAACGCCTCACATTATCGGAAAATGTATTACCAGAAATGTTTGTACGACGGTAAGGTGCAAACGTAGTTACCAACGTCCAAAGCTGACCCAACACTTTCGGTAAATGAAACACACGTTAAAAGGTTATGATCAACTAAACGTAAACGAATAGTGCTGCAGATGGTTTATTGCCGAAATGGACGTGGTTTTTGAATTTTGACAACAAATAACAAAGTTGTAAGCTCGAAAGTAATATGAAACATCAAGGGGACAAAAGTGCGCGATTTTATTCTCGCTTTTTCTCGTTATTCACGTTAGCGCCACAATGATCAAAATCGCGTTCCCATCTATATTATGTAGATTTTTGGAGAAATAAAGCGCCTGATTTCGATTTCACATTTCAGTCATGACTATGTGTTTCGTTTCTAGTGTTCGAAAGCATTGCAAAAATGCCGTAAAATTGTGGTTTATCAAAAATGTAAATGGTTTCGCATGCCCTTCTGGGTTCTCGAGGACCTGCTTGTTGCAAAAAGAAGACTCGTTGGATGAAAATATAACAAACTCTTTTGGAATGGGTTATCTTAAGTGACAATAAGACTAGAAAGGATTAGATCAAAACATTAAACAATGAATAGGTATTTGTAACGTCTGAATTTGAAGAAATCTCTCGAGAAATACACCAAAGCTATTATTAAAATGTCACTTAACTATTCAATGATAACCAAAGAAGCAGCTTTGCAATTGATTCCCATTTTGAGTTCTCGACCTTCATTCGTTTTTATTTTTATAAAGTGTATTAAAATGTGTACCACCCTCTGGCGGAATCACCTTACTCTTAAATCTATGACTGTACTGAAATTGAAAAGGTTTTAAATATTGGAAAAATCTCAGAATTCACCAAAAATAGACGTTATCGGTAGGCTGCGTCTAAATTGACCCAATTTCTTCAATTCTCATCAATTTACTCACGCTCATTCATCGCCGCCTTCAACTTTATTACATGTTGTCAATGACTGGTTTTACATTTCTAGGTTGAGCATTTCTCAAATTCAATATTGGAAATGCGCTGAGGTAAAGAATAAGCAATGAATACCCTGATTTCCACAAGAAATATTTTGCAAGTCTTTCTGTTGACCTATGCCTTAATCGGATCCTATTTGCTGTTTCGTTTATCAGTTTTCCCCTTACGCTATGCATGTTCTTGATTGTCTGAATGTAATGTCATTTACCATAATATCACACTAGGCACTTTATTATGCAAATTGATGAACAGGTTTATAATCAACGCCAACAGATTTTAAAAGCGCCGAACTTGTTCTCGGAATAATGCCGATCAGACGTTTGACTGTATTTTATATCCAATCATTTATAGCCGATGTTTTAAATCTAGGAAATATTTAAAATTGTTGAGAATTGATTGAATATTTTGAACACCAAAAGTGATAGTAAAATTGCATTGCTCTAAATAATGTTGAATTTGATCTCGTTCTTTTCAATCGTTTTTCGTATTTCCCCGCGTTCATATTGCCTTCACCGATATGAAATGCTGCACTTGTCAAGGACTTTATCACGTCTCTAGGTCAAATATGCAGGGAAAATTATACTTGAAGATGAGCGATTGAAGAAGGCACGTTCTCCGACTCAGGGAAACACACCCCCTGGGACATTTTGCTTGATCATGTCCTTATTTTGCATTTAAAAAACAACAACATTTGAACTGTTTAACGTGGAGCTTTATGTTTTTCTTGTAAATTATTAAACAGATGTTTTGGAAATTTAAAATAATTAAATTTTGTATGGTAGAATAAAGCATGAATGAAGCTATTTTGATATAAAAAACAGTAAATATGCATTTTGATTAACGAATTAAAGCACATTAATGTATATACATAGTGGATATAGTTAATTTTGAAAGGACGTCTTTTCTGATGTTCATTATCATTTTGCATGAGTTGAGCAAACACGTATCTACCAAGAGATTCTGCTGTATAGTATAGATATATCTTTTAGTAATGTCTTTTGCGTAGCTTAGTCCGTTTTGATTTATTTCTCCTCCTCACATTGGTGATATGGCCATATGATGTTGATGGTTACAACTTAAACTACGTCCATAAATTATTCATATTGTAACGGAAGTTCCATTTATTGCGTTTCAAGTAAATCATATTACAATATGAATATAATTTTGAATGTGTGCATATTCAAGAACTAGTAGCATTAGCTTTGTTTTACATTCGATAATGCAAGTATAATTTCGTCTATTTTTTGGAAATGTAAGACACTGCTTAATTTCATATCGTGTTTATGTTATTAATTCATCTGAATGCTGCATTTGTTGATTGAGCCATTGGTGAAAACCTATCGAAGCAGGTGCATCATCCCTAGACCAGTTGACCAGGAATAGGTGCATCATCCCTAGACCAGTTGACCAGTAACAGGGGCATCATTCCTAGACCAGTTGACCAGGAATAGGTGCATCATCCCTAGACCAGTTGACCAGTAACAGGGGCATCATTCCTAGACCAGTTGATCAGGAACAGGTGCATCACTATTGATAACATTTGTCATAAAGCGTTTCTGATCTGCACTTGGTTTTCTTGTGTTTGCCCGAACAGAAGTTACATTGATATAATCAGACATACATACTTAATATGAGTGCCACTGAGCTGTTGGATATGTTGCATATAACTGTCATATGTGTTTGCGTGCTGACACATATCTTCCATGTGAAGCATGGACAGGCTGTACGTTCTGGCCAAAATTAGAGAGTTGCTAACTGAACCAAACGAAAAAAAAATCTGGTGAGGACGGAGCTTTCTTAAGGTTTGAGATAAAGAAAACATCCTGAATAAGTGGATTCCGTAGACCAACATACATCCTATGGCATACATCCTGTTGTCCAGTAGACCTTCATCTTTTGTGTACCTTTCCCCATTCGAAGTTTTCACGCAGCGTTAAATGCGCCAGTTAGCATATTCTATGTCATCTTAACGATAATTTTCATCGCATATAAAGTGGAAAATGAATGTTGTTCCATCCGGCATAACGTTAAGGTTATCCGATATGTTTCCTTTGTGCTTTAAATATTGTGTATACCAATACAAGGACAGTATAACGCTTCCAAAACAACATGGACTGATGTGCAGTTGGCTGTGTAGTGAGTTTTGACGATATAAAATCGGAACACTGGAAACTACCCGTTTCCCGAACCATTAGTTTGCATTACAAGCGCCATATACACACGCTTTGATACCATTAGTCTGGTGGCGTCACCATAAAATGACACGTCGAAATATATAATATTTAGTTTTGAGACTGCTCGAACCTCTTCAGTGAGCAGCGAATTGTTGAATAGTGATAAACCCTGGCATGCGGCATTCCATGCTGCATTTATCTTTATTAATACAGAATATATGTAATTTATACTTACCTTTGTCTATTCATGGAAAGATATTTGGAAGTTTTCAAATCTTGGCATATTAGGCCATTCTGATATTACAGACGGGCTAGCCCTGTGTCCGTCATGCCAAGACCATTAATGGCACAAAATATTGTTAGTCATATAATCCTGGATAAAGTCCATTTTTTTTCAAGCATTGTTCATGCAAAATATTTGATAAGTATGTAAGTTATTCCTTATATTATGGATGTACGGGTTTAACATTATTTGCATAACATGTACTGATCTCAAACCTGTTGTTTTATGGCACTAACACAGCAAAACGAAGTAACTCTTGTTGGGAATTTCACTAAGTTCGCATATTTTCTTTGTAAGTCAGCGTGTTCACCGCCATTTAACCTTTTTAATCTTGGGTAATCCTGAGATAGTTTTTGACATTTCGTGATCTCGAAATTTGACAAGTCATTCTTACTTTAGCGTTGAAATCAGCATGTCGTTTCACAAGGTGATGCTGTCTCTTACTTTATTATCCATAATTCACATTTAATGCACTAAAAATTCATTTTTGTATTCCAGTGTGATACCCTAAATCCCATTTCGGAAACTTCACGGTCATTGTCAGTTCGTCTTGAGTATTTTACAATGGCTGTCAGGCAATCGGGTCATTTGACCCGATTCTGTGTCATTTTCGGTCAGGTCATTTTGGGTCAGGTCATTTGACCGTGATATTAAACCATAGAAGTATATAGGCCGTGAATTGTCAGTCTCGGGACAGTCGAATATGGATGCTTGAACAAGCTGGTTGCGTTTTATTCTAAAATGTTAAAACCAACCTGAATATTTAAATATAACACTAAATAAGTAAACAAACCACTTGCAAGTAATAAATTAACAGGCAGCGATTTTATATTGAACTTGTAAACAATTTCATACAGATAATTATATTTTACTGTTTTACTTTGACGTGCTGTGCCAACGTTCATATAAGCCTACGCGTTTTGCTGGGTACGGTGCCGCCGACTACTACTGTATATTATATCTGATGTTTGATGTCTTGATGCATATATTTATTTGCAGTTACTCCCAAAATAAAACGTTAAACGTTCGTTGGCGTCGTCATTTTTCGAAAGTGGGTACAACTTAATCTACTCTCGAAACGACCGTTTCGCCCCAACGATAAGGGGAGAGGTTAATACGGTGGCAATAGTAAACCTGTACTCTGTCACCTGAGTCACGGTACACCATGACCAGAGTGAAGGGAAGAACGGACAGGCCTAATTACATAGCGTCGTTTAACCACAGTGGCTAGGTCGTAACAATAGTGTGAAGGAATTCGCTTGTACTTTCCTGTTAATTACCTCGTACGTAATAGGTAATTCTGTAGACTTGTCATTGTGGAACACACATCGAGTTAGCACTATTAACGTTTTTTTTCGCTGGTTAGACAAATAATTGTCGCTTACTTCCTTGAATTGGTTAGAATCTACCCCAGTTTGTCCCGTGACGTTTTTCTTCCTTTTGTGTGTCTTCTCATCGCAATATTATTGTGTGTGAAAACTTTTCTTGTATGTGGAAACTACCGTATCATAAAAACCATTATTATTACGGTTTATGGCGCAACTAATCAAACTCCAAAATCGCAAACGTATGCATCAAATGTGCTTTATGTTGGTTTAAAACGCGTGCAAAGGAAATTGTTTGAAGCTTAATGGTTACTGAAAAAAAATCATATGAGCTTTAATTACATGCTCGTTCCTGTCGCCAGAGCAAAAGGCTAAAGTTTACTACATATTTATTTCATACTATTAAAACACATACGAAAATGAAGTGTTTCTTTTCATATTATACATTGACACAACCACATTGCACGGTTGACTTACGTCAGTGTACCAAGACGGAAGTGGAAAAAGAATTTTGCCGTTTGAGTGTAAAAGAATTAATGTCGCCGAATTCAGCGACATGTTCGTTAATTAAGAAGGCTAAACAAGCTTGGGAGGCAATTACAGATTTACGCTCTACACATATTTGATTTAAATAAACATCGTTCAAATCCAATGCAACACATGAGTTGTATGGGGGAAAAATTGGTTACATTTTGTTTCACACAATGTTGACTTAAGAACTCCATATCAAACTGACATGTTCGTTATCATACATTGTATTACGCCTTGGCCAAGATATAATGACAATATCATTTTTGCTGTTGTAACCATGTAATTTTCTTTACATCTTATGTTTAAATTGTTATTTTTTTATGTTTCAGGAGATGTAGAATATATATGTCTACTCAACTTGTACAGACTTCCATCGTTTGATTGGACGCGTTTGCTAGTTTCAGGCTCTAAATAGCCAAAATGTGTCTAAACACTGCCGTTACCATGTTTCATTTCAAGATTACCCTTTTTTCAACATAAGCAATACGGGAAAAGGCTGTATGAGATATATTAAGCATTGAGTAAGCAACTTATTCTTCTTTCTGTAGCTGGCTATTTCATTTAAAAAACACAAAAACTGACTCTGAGTACTACTTAAATTACGGAACCTACCATTTTGTTACCAAAATCTGTTTGTTTTTTAAATTGAGGATAAAAAATGGTCAAAATTTCTTAGCAAAATGGTATTTTGTGAACCTTTGACCCTAAATGGTATGTTTTACAACTCATTAATCAATACCAATAAGAAATTTATACATAATACCTACTTTACCAACATTATTATAGGCCTTAGTATGCACCCAAAAATACAGAATATTTTGACCCATCCGTTGACGCATGCTTTCACAACAAGGAATATGCTTAGCATACAACCAACCAGTCAGATTTCGCATTTCCCTTCGGAGAGAAAATATTATTATTTACTTCATCAATATCTGATTGTAATTCGTAAATATGTGGCGCCAACATGTCAATGTACCATCCGTAAACACCATGTCCCATCCATAGACACTCATAAAATGCTCAGTATTTGCATATATTAAGCGAAAAGATCCGCCTTTCTTTGACATTTTCAAAACTAGGCGATGGATAACACAAGATAAAAACTCATTACTGTTGTACTTCCATTTTTCATCTTAGATATGTTGCTAAAAGCATTGAAATCCACGCCTAAACTTATTTTTTTCAGTAGTGAGTATGTTTGGGAATTAAAATAAGTAGCCAAAATGCATTCTTGATTATGCTGTTTTAGCCAGAGGCCTATTAGGGAATTATTTATGGTTAAGAATATGAAGTACAGTACGGCTGGTAAACGTCGACGGATTGGACATTTAAATCACAATATGTATGTAATGGCCATGTATAATTTCAGGTGTGACTAGAATTAACATAAATGCAAATGAAAATTTAAAGATGCACTCTTACTCCCAGATAAAAATTACCACAAACGATAATATTGTTTTAATATTAAAATAGGATGAACAAATGTCCAAAACAATGGTTCTTATGAAGGATACCGAGTTTAATTTCAACGAAATGAGCATAAAACACGTTTGTACCTTACGAGTCAATAGTAGACCACAGTAAATCTTTAAGCATTCACCAATCATTTAATATTTTTGTGCTTTCTGCTGTTAAATACACGGTTATAATCTTGTTATCAGAAATTAAAATTTTCTATAAATGCATTATTTAGTAAGTAGTTAAAGGTTTATCAGTCAAAGTTGATGTTTGTTATACTTGTGTTTGTACTGATTGTGAATAAGAGTGTCACTTTAAAGAAAGTAAAAATATGATGAAACGAAGACGAAATATGCTGAAAAGAAAAACAAAACAAAGCATGATAGGCAAATTGACAAAGTGAGAAGAGAAAGTGATCCAAGAGAAACTGAAAAAAACAAAGACAAATGTGGAGAGAAAATAAAATAAAACAGCGTGCCAAAAAGAAAGAAGGAGCAGACAATATCACAAACAAACCTGATGAAGAAAATCGGACTCCTAAACAGACACCGCGTAACAATAAGAATAGAGAAATTAAACAGAATGAAAACCTGAAAAAGAAGGAGAATGTGCTTAAAGTACAGAATTGAAGGATGAGGATAAAACTAAGAAATTACAGTGTGCCAATTAGTCTTTCAACAGACCTAGATACTACAAACATTGATCAAACCAACCAATGGATATTGATAATATTAACGGATAGAAAATAATGAGTTACCAACAATGAGAAGAAATTTTGAGAAAAGGGTGTTATTTTGACAAAGAGTGCTAGACGAAAATTAAAGCTGCCCAAAACAGTTCTGAACAACATTAAAAGAAGAATACAGGATGTGAAATTGAGTCGTGGAGGTACTTCACAAGAAAAGAAGACAGCATACAACATAGTGTTGCAATGGGAATAGTGCTTGATAGGAATATAACCAAATACCATAGCTTTGGTAGTGGGATTGCTTATTTCCTACAAGTAAGGCAACCTACAACACCAATGAAAAGTGGTGGAAACCAAAACCAAGAAAGACAAGGACCGATAGACTGTCTGAAGAAATAGTTCAGAAAGTTCAGATATTTTATTTGTCAGTAGATGTGTCCAGAGAAGTATCGAATAAAAAAGATGTAAAGTTAGATGATGTACAGAATGTCCAATCTCAAGTTATGACAATGACCTTGGCCGAGGCTTACGAATTATACAAAAGAAAGGTCGGTTTGAGTGCCAAGACACTGAAACCAGTACAGATTAGGAAAGTATCAGCAACATCTCACAAGTCATGTTTGTGCCAAACATGTTGTAATTGTCCCTCAAACTGCAGGCATTACATAAATATGCAAAAAGATGCAAAATAAGGAAGGGTTAAAAAAGATGAAAGAAAGAGCATCAAACCTAACAATGTGTCTAAGTTGAAATTTATAAAGTAGTCAGTCACTGGATACAGCTTAACCATTGTGGATACCATCAGAAAATATCTTATGACTGCAACTTAGTTCATCACATAAAATAGTTTATGTCCCACCCGTAGACACTTACAGCACATGGTACATTTACATAGTATCTATTTCTAACAACTGAATCATTGCAAAATCATACAGTTGGTGCTCAATGAGGCATTTTAAAACATATTCTGACTGACACCATTTTATTTCAATGTTTTTTCTCCTTTGACATTTGCAACAGAAAACTGATCTTTAAAAGTCCGCTTATCAAATTACAACTATAAGGTCGTCTTACTACAATTTAGAAATATTAAAAATCTTATACTTCATTTTTGTGTTCTGTTAGCATTTTTGCAACAAGAGATGTTGATTCTAGGTTCGTAACTGAACTGAATGTGAACAGTATGCGTTTTGTACCATCCGTAGACACTTCGGACCGGATACTAAAAGTGATCTCAAAATTTTATGCATCAAAATAATGCTGAATAAATGGTATGACCTTGTTTGTTATTGATTCTAGTGTTAGAACCCCCCCCCCCCCCACACACACACTTTTATTTGCTTCCTTGGGCTTCAAAAATGGTAGACCATTTACAAACAGTCAAATTAAATTAATTTAGTCATGTTAATTTTGGTTAAATCTCCTTTATTTCTACTTAGAAGGAATGTAGTCAATTCGTTTGCCCATTACTGTTTATTTGGCACCTGTGCAAAAAGCCTGGCTAAAGAGCATACTAAAATGATACTGTAACATTATCAAAAGCATTTAAATATACAACACAAAATTATTTTCTTTCATATTTTATATTCCTTGATACATAAACCTCCCTGAAAAAAAAAACTGCAGCTCGAACCTAACGATGAACCTAAATATTTTTTATAACACCATGACTCTACTATTATAGAACGTATGTTATTTGGCTATTTGAATACTTTTATTTTTTACCCTTTGTGAAACACCTTATGTCATTATATATTGGCCAAAGCGTTACTATACAGTCTAGTATTACTGCTTTTTATACGCCCGAAGGGTCGTATTATGTTATGGCCTCCATCGTCTGTCCGTCTGTCTGTCCGTCCGTTAGCAATTCTGTGTCCGGGCCATAACTTGGTAACTAATAAAGCGATTTTCAAATAACTTTATACAAATCATCACTACATTAAAAGGGTGTGTCGCGCGCAATTTCCAGATCCATACCTCAAAGACTAGAATCACCATGGGGGTGCGTTAGCAAATCCGTCTCCGGGCCACAACTTGGTCACTAATAAAGTCATTTTCAAATAACTTTATACAAAGCATCATAACATTAAAAGGATGTGTCGCGCGCAATTTCCAGGTCTATACCTCAATCACTAGAATCACCATAGGGGGGGGGGGGGACGTCAGCGATTCCATGTCCAGGCCATAACTGGGTTACTACTAAAGCAATTTTCAAATAACTTTATACAAATCATCTCTACATTAAAAGGATTTGTCAATCATGCTTTCCAGGTCCGTACCTCAAAGGCTAATTTCACTGGGGGGCGTTAGCAATTCCGTGTCTGGGCCATAACTTGGTAACTAATAAAGCGATTTTCAAATAACTTTATACAAATCATCACTACATTAAAAGGATGTGTCGCGCGCAATTTCCAGATCCATACCTCAAAGACTAGAATCACCATGGGGGTGCGTTAGCAAATCCGTGTCCGGGCCACAACTTGGTCACTAATAAAGTCATTTTCAAATAACTTTATACAAAGCATCATTACATTAAAAGGATGTGTCGCGCGCAATTTCCAGGTCCATACCTCAAACACTAGAATCACCATGGGGGGACGTTAGCAATTCCGTGTCCATGCCATAACTGGGTTATTTCTAAAGCAATTTTCAAATAACTTTATACAAATCATCTCTACATTAAAAGGATTTGTCAAGCATACTTTCCGGGTTCGTACCTCAAAGGCTAATTTCACTGGGGGGCGTTAGCAATTCCGTTAGCAATCCGTGTCCAGGCCACAACTTTGTGTTACTACTAATATAGGAATTTTAGAAAACGTGTCATAGCCACAACTTTGTAACCAATAAAGCAATTTTTAGATAACTTTATACAAATTATTGCTACATTAAAAGGATGTGTTGTGAGCACTTTCCAAGTCCTGCTACTTTTAAACTTGTATTCTCAGATTTTCTAAGGAAGTTTCAGATAATCTATTTCGAAATGCGAAGCTTTTGTTACAGTGATCAAGGATTGAAGGTAAAAATTCAATACATATCCATATAGTCTGCTTGCATGTTTGGTGTTGTGTGGTAAAGCTTATGGTAACTCATGCATGTATGTAAGGTGCCAATTATATTAATACAACTGGTTTAAAAAAGTATGTACCTTAAGGCATAATTTCATATGATTATGATAAAATCAATCATGATTATTTTTCACAAAATTTCATATGATTACTTTAACATTGAAATGTAGAAAAAAAACCAGTTGTAATTGATATAATGAAGTGACGCCTCCACGTGGTGGCACCGTCAACAGGCATGCTTGGGGTTTGTGTGCATTAATTATTAACCATGTAACCATAGATTAGCATTTGTTTACCCTCTTTCATCTCTTCCAATCACTGTTATCCATATCTTTCACACCTATATCTCATTTTGGACTTACAGATGAATATTACACCTCCAGCATTCCTGGCTAAAGTCACTTCACCATAAAAATGCATAACATATACTAATACTGGTGCTTTCTCTACTTTCAGGTAGTGTGCACATGAAATCATCTGATAGTTATTAACATTTACTTATCTACTCCATATAAAACCCCTGACTCACAAAATAACACATTTAATTCAGAGAAGTGTAAATCTAAACACAATGGATTCACAGGAACCAGAATCTCACGTCAAAGCAGTTGATGGAAATGGATCGCAGCCAGACAGAGTTTTTAACACTCCTAGAAAAACACCCAAACCTCTCAAGAATGCTGGTGTGTCTCCAGAGGCTGGGTCCTCAAAAAAGCCAGATAGAGTATATCACCCAAGAATGCTTCTGGGTCTCTGGAGCCTGAATCACCCAATCAGATGACTCCCATTAAATCAAGAACCACCAATCTTGGTCCAGCGAACTTCTTTAGCCCAGCAAAGTTCTGCTCACCGAAAGAGGATATCGATGCCCTCAGATCTACCATTTGTGAGTTTACTGACCAAATAGACATTCAGCTACGTGCATCCCTGTACTCATTGGCTTCAAATGATGTAGGTGACATGAAAAAGACCTTAGAAGGTATGAGAAAAAACCTTAAAACTTTCCTACACCAAACTACGATTCATCTCACTAGTGCTGCACAGAAATCAAATGCTCTGGGTCAGAAGGTTCACTTTCAACAGCAAAAGGCCAATGGTATAGAGCTGGAATATGTCTTCAATATGTCAGATGTTTATCTTAAAGAATACACTATTTTTTTTTATAACTTCTACCTAACCAGTGTCATTGCAGTAACAAACTTGTTCTTGAAGTTTAATTAATTGCTTGTTATCAGAAGTTCTTCCACGTCAACTTAACTCTGATGAAATTATAATTGGCTCATCAATGTGCAAGTTGCATGTTTATATGTATGCATAAGATTCTATTCACAATATCTAGTGCTATGTTAGTCATGTACTGCCAGCAAATAGCTGTTGCTTGTGCTTTTGATATTTTCTTTTTCTGTGTTATATTATAAATATCAAGTTTTCACTGTTTTTTTTTCTTGACATTGAATCATATACTTTTCAATACCAAATATCTTTTTTCTACAATTTCCCATTAATTAGACATAATAATATTTTACAAAGACAGACGGCCTGTTTTTTCTAATGCAGATACTTAATGCAGGTTAATAGTAAAGACTGGTAAAACATTCGGATTATGTCTGAAAATATGACATTGTTTGTTAATAGTCTCATTTGAGATATAAGTATTATATGTAACAAAGGCAGACAGCCTGTTTAATAATGCAGATTGGAAGTCAATATGGAAGACTGGTAATATATTAGGATTATGTCTGAAATAGTATTTTATTAATGTTCAAAGGTAATAATGTTGTTTTCTCTGTTTCGTTTGATAATCTGCATTGTGATTACACGTTGTCAGCTTTTTGGGAAAGGCAAACATTCCCTGTCTTTTCCATATTGATGTTATTTGTATTGAAAAGTTTTGAAATAAATATTTTTCAGACTGATGTTCCATGGTCATCCCTCAATTTCCTCTGAATGCATGTTTTGAGTGATAATTCTATATCACAAGTAAGTTCAATAATAATTGCAGTTGCTTTATTTCAAAATAATTTATTATACCTTGATGGTGATGAAGGCTTACAATTTATATAATCTCTCTTGTTTTTCCTGCCAAGCTTCCAGTACTGAGTGAGAGGCCATTTCATATTGCTACTGGTTGGCATTCGAACCATTGACCTATTCTGAGTCATGATTTTTGAATTGCATTATAACACATGTTAAATATCACAGTATTCTGACAGCAATGCCTTAAGTGTTGTGTCTCCTCCATATTTGCTGTCCCTACTGATGGTCTTGATGCAGATGCATCAAAACAAAACTCCAAAATCTAGTTTTGTCATTTAATTCAATCAAATGCTTTCAGGCTTCAAATGATGAATCATGAATAGACGGCAGAAGGAGAGAGAGTGGGAAAGGAAGAAACTGCAGCGTCTTAACAGAAAGCAATCTAGTCAAGCATCAGTAAGTACATCATGTACTTCCTAAAGTACCTCAACAAAGTTCTATGTTTGCTATCACAAAAACAATCACAAAGACAACCACTCTTAGCTTGTCTGGTTAGTGCAGTAGCTGATATATGGTCAGAATTATGTTTCCTTTGGGCACTCCAGTATAAATTAAAAAACTCCTGCGTAAATATTTTCAAATTCGAATGGCATCCCCTCTCCGGCATGCTATCACTCGGGGCCCTTACCACATGGGGTGTCGGACACGTCTAGTTATTACATTTTGTATTACATAGTAAAAACATAAACATTTTTGCATTAAATTACAATACACAAACTTCCTTCACGGTATTTACCAAAGACTTGATATAAATTCAGTACAGCCACTCTTTGTTATACCTGATATATGTATTTATAAGGATTTTTTTTAAGGATACCAGTACCAGTATAGAACATCCAATTCAACATGGTAATTCTGCTGCCTTTCGTTACTCACAACAAGTTCCAGCTGAACAATGTGCTGCAAAAAATGACTTGCAAAAATTTCCAGCTGAATCATCTCCAAGATACCATGATTTGCAAACAGTTTCAGTTGGTCAGTCAGACAACTTTTTAGAAGCATTGCCTGTCCCAGTTGGCTACAAAATACCAAAACTTCAAATATGCATTTGAAAAATGTGGCAAGAAAAACTGACATTGAAAATAAATTGGATAACAGAAGGCGATATATGAAGAATTTAATGGCAAAAAAAGGGATGACGTTACATATAAAGCTGCTGAGAAATGTCGCGAAAGAATTACTCGAAAAAAACAACGTAAAGAAAGTGAATTTAGAAATGCTGAAAGAAAACGTGAAACTGAAACAAGAAAGACAAAACGTGATGATAGTGTTTATAGAGATTCTTAAAGAAAGCAAGACATTTACAGAAGAAAGACAAAACGTAACGAAAGTGAATTTAAAAATGCTGAAAGGAAACGTGAAACTGAAACAAGAAAGACAAAACGTGATGATAGTGCTTATAGAGATTCTGAAAGGAAGCAAGACACTTACAGAAGAAAAGCCAAACGAACAGATAATAATTATAGGTCTTCAGAACAAAAACTTGACACAAGTTCAAAGAAGAGAAAGCGTGAGGACAGTGGATATAAAATTTCAGAAAAAAATCGTGAAACGCCTTTTAAGAAGAGACGACGACAAGATAGTGACTATAGAGAATCTGAAAAACACAATGATTCAGTTGCCAAACAAATAAGGAGAAAATACAAACAGTATAAATCTAAAGAAGCAGAGCAATCAAGTCAATACAGACATAGAAAAAAGGAAATGACTGTGCAAGAACGAATAGAACATTTTCATAACCTGGTTTAACAAGGCCCAGTTTACATATGTACCAGTTGTCAACAATTGTGCTATAGACACAGTGTCAATGTTTACAAACATAAAACAAGTGTAAATATCCCTGAAATAGTTAGTATAGATGAAAAAGTCTGGATATGTACCACCTGTAAATCCTACATAAACAAAAACAAGATACCACCAATGTCTACAATGAACAGCATGGGGTTTCCAGCCCATGGTTTGCTTAGTGATCTTTATCCATTGGAACAAAATCTTTTGGCTGTAAGACTTCCCTTCATGAAATTTCATGAAGCACCGCGAGGACGACAAAAGTTTATACGAGGAAATATGGTTTTGGGTGCAGCAGATGTGCACAATACAGTCTCACAGCTGCCAAGATTTACTTCAAATACGTCTACAATCAGAGCAAAGCTGAAGCGCAAACTGAAGTATAAACATCATGTGTACAGTGTGAACATTCGACCAGAAGTGGTTCGAAACTCTGCACAGTTTCTGGCTAGTAGACCTCTGTACAAAAATCATGTTACATTTAATGCAGACTGGGATATTGAACAAGCTCCTGAGGAAACAGGTACTGCATTAGGCAGCAGTGAGTGTGAACCTAGCACATCTAACATAGATTCAGATAAAGAAACTGGATCTAACAGCACAATTGAAGATCCGGAACCAACAAGGTCAGCACATGCAGACAATTCTGTACCAAGTCCTTCTAATACAGATTTAGATGAGTCTACTCGCTCTGACAACATACCAGACTGTCAAACAACAAACAATCCAAGCATGGATGAAGACGATAAGTGGAGTGATGAGAATGAATTAATGTCTGGTATGTGTGACACAATGTTATCATCCAAAGACTTTCTAGAACCATATGAAAGAGACTTTGTTTATAATTTTGCCCCAGGTGAAGGAGGTGCTCCAGTTAGTTTGTTTTTTGGAAAAAGAATCAGAGGAGTTAGCTTTCCCAAGTATTTTTTGTGGAGAGCGCCGTCCAAACAATGATGAAAGGCCTGTTAATGTTACATGGAGAAATAGTCAAATCAGAGTTACGGAATGTGGACAGAAGAGCAGCTTGTTCTATTGAAAATATATTCTTCAAAGCCAAAAAAATTCAAACGAAAATTCTTATTGATCAAACAAACATCCTGATCAGAAAAGTTAAAACTGGACATGAAACTCTTACTGTAAAAAATATAAAGGGTGATGCTGTAAATAACCTCATTTTCCATGATAAAGCTTACAAATCACTGGCTAGTATAAGGGGTTCCCCACCATACTTTGAAAAAACCAGCAAAGATCTGTTTGCCATGATAAGACAACTTGGGACTGCCAGTTTCTTCATCATCTTGTCAGCTGCTGAAACCAGATGGGCCCATCTTCTGTCAATACTGGGACTTGTTGTAGATAAAAAGGTGTACACAGAAGATAAAATAGCTTCACTTACCCGGGAAGACAAATGCCGCCTTATACAGTCTGACCCTGTGACCTGTGCCAGACATTTTGACTTTCAAGCAAACAAGTTCCTTCATGAATTCTTACTTACCAGTGCCTCACCTGTCGGTCAAGTGGCTGACTTCTTCTACAGAGTTGAGTACCAAAACAGAGGCTCACCCCATAATCACATGGTTGTATGGTGTAATAATGCTCCACAATATGGCACAGACTCTGAAGCTGATATCTGCGAGTATGTTGACCAGCACATCACTTGCGCCATGCCAGATGAAGACAGTACATCAAAACATCTAGTTGAATTACAAATACACAGACACAGCCATTCATGTCAAATGAAGAAAAAGAAAAGGTGTAGATTTGGATTTACGAGACCCATTCTTGATAAAACTGTCATTCTCGAACCCCTGTCTTCATCAGAATTTACCAAAAAAGAAATAGCTACACACAAAGTCAACTGGCAGAAGATTTATGATGCCTTGAATAACATTAATGAGTCAGATCCATTCACATATCAAGCATTTTTGAACCAGCTTGAACTCAACGAAGAAGAGTATATTTGTGCAATCAGATCATCAATTAAGAGAGCAACTATCTTCCTAAAGAGGTCATCTTTAGAGACAAGAGTCAACAACTACAATGAATCAGGGCTAGCTGCATGGAGAGCAAACACAGACATCCAGTTTGTGTTAGATGTGTATGCTTGCGCCACTTACGTCGCATCATATCTTACAAAGAGTCAGCGTGGCATGAGTGAACTCCTGAGGAAAGCAACACAAGAAGCTCATCAAGACAATAATGATATACGTCAGCAGGTGAAAGTGGTTGGAAATAAGTTTCTCAACTCAGTGGAGATAAGTGCACAAGAAGCAGTGTATCTCTGTCTACAGTTGCCAATGTAAAAAACATCCCGACATGTGATCTTCGTTAATACAAGTCCTCCAGAAGAAAGAGTTACTCTATTAAAACCAAAGCACATCCTTGGCAGTATGGACGATGACGACGAAAACATAGAGTGCAATAGTCTGCTCTCAAGGTATGCTGATAGGCCAAAAGACATGGAACTGGTTACTCTTGCTGAGTTTGCTTCTATGTATGAGAAGGTGAAATCCCAGTATGTGTCTAGAAAAGAGAATCAATCCAAGCAGTCGGTAGACATGTTACTTCCAGAACCAGTCCAAATTGAAAATGAAGATGACATAGAACAACCTGACACATCTGCTAAAAAACAACACACACAGTATAGAAAACGAAGCAAGGGCCATATAATAAGATCAGTTCATTTCAACCCAGAGGTCAACAGTGAAAAGTATTACGGAGAGCTTGTGGTTCTGTACTACCCATGGAGGAATGAACAAAGCCTTAAATGTGACTGTGAAACTTATGTGGATAGATTTAGAAAAGTTCAAGAGGAGATTGAAAACTTCAGGAATTTTTTTTGAACCACATGCTGAGGCGGTTATTCAAGCACAGAATATGCTTAATGCAGAAACTGATTTGGAAGATGTCTGGAATGAGCTAGCTCCAGGTACGGAATATGAAGAAACACGTGAAAGAGATAATCAACCACAGGTACCAGACACAGGTATTTAAGATTACAACATAGGTTCGGACCTTGATGTACCAATCACTACATCAGATGAGGATCTGCATGAATTTCATGAAATGCTAGATGAACCCTACAGAGCACTGATGAGGTCTCTAAATAAAGAACAAACAGATTTTGTCAATGATACTATGCACATATTGAAGCATTCTGATGAGCAAATATTCAGATTCTTGAGTGGTGGAGCTGGTGTAGGCAAAAGCTTTGTGGTTCGAGCTCTGTACCAATCTGCATTGAAATACTACAACAAACATGCTGGGGAGAATTTTACAGCACACAATATCCTCCTGCTTAACCCAACTGGTAAGGCAGCATATCACATCCATGGAGCAACCATACACAATGCCTTGAAAATTCCTGCCAACAACAAATTAGAACACAGACCCCTACACTCTGGACAACTCGACACTCTCAGAAACAAGATTAGGAAATTGAAGCTGATATTCATAGATGAAATATCCATGGTTGGTTTCAGAATGCTAAACTTCATTCACCAGCGAATGATGGAAATCATGCAAAGCCCAAAACCATTTGGGAGAGTATCAGTTATCGTAGTAGGGGATTTGTTCCAGTTAGAGCCAGTTTATGACACATATGCATTTGTTCAACCTACTCATGGTTTTCTTCCACTCGCAACAAATTTGTGGATTGATTTGTTTGAAATGTTTGAGTTGAAACAAATTATGAGACAAGCTGACAGTAAACAGCAGAGCTCCTAAATCGACTTAGAGAAGGAAAGCACACAAGTGATGATCTTGATCTCCTGAAAGGAATACTTATAAACAGGGACTCAGTAGACTACCCCCATCATTCTACTCATCTTATGCATAATAACGAAAAAGTCAATGCATACAACAATCAAGTCATCCAAAGATCTCAGAACCCTGTTTATACCATCAAAGCCAAAGATCGTGTGGTTGAATCTACTCCTCCTGGAATGCGTAAAAGAATCCTGGAAATTTTTGTGAAAGGTCATGAAAAAACTGCCAACTACCAAATGAAGTCTTAGCTTGCAAAGACATATATTATGACCTTACAGTCAATTTGAATACTGCAGATGGTCTTACTAATGGAGCTTCCTGTAAGATAATCAAAATTGACATTGAAAGCCAGGAAACATATGCAAGTGGTATTATTTGGGTTACATTTCTAGACAATTCATGTGGAAGAACCTTGCGAACAGAGCTCAAAAAGTTATATAAACCAGGATATAGCAAATCATGGACCCCACTTCAGCCAGTTGTTAAAGAGTTTAATGCCGGTAAAGATGGTCAGGCTCAAGTACAAAGGTATCAGTTCCCTCTTCGTCCAGCACATGCAAAATCGATCCATCGATCGCAAGGTGACACCCTTGACTCAGCAGTGGTTGATCTGACTCTGACTCGGCAAGTGAAGCATATACATTATGTTGCTCTTAGTCGCCTTCAGTCACTAGAAGGGCTTCGCATTCTTAATCTGCAAGAAAACAAGATCGCCGTGGATAAGATAGTGCAGGCTGAGATGGAAAGATTGAGAGGTTCTCCCCTTACTTTACAACAACAATCACTATCTGATCATCCGGAACATTTCAAACTGGCATTTGTTAATGCTCGATCCTTACATCGACACATTGAGGATGTACGAGCTGATAGAAATGTTCTCGCAGCAGATGTGGCTTGTTTTTGTGAAACACGATTTCAAGACAATGATTTCATCAATGATACCTCATTAAACAATTTTGTTCAGTACAGACAGGACTATGAGCAGTCCACTAGTAGGTCGCGGCCACCATATGGATTAGCTGTGCATTCAAAAACAAGCTTCACATCTGGTCCGTTCAATGAGTCTAAGCAGGCAGAAATCGCAGTGTTCAGGGTTGAAGGTCAGGAAGATGTAACATTTGTTTTCATCTATAAACCACCAAGAATAAGTGCTAAAGCACTCATTGAAATCCTTGCCAACATTCAGACCAGCTACCTGAAAGATTCAAAGGCAGTCATATTTGGAGATTTTAATATTGACTGGTGTGAACAATCACAGAACAATCAAATCCTGAAAACATTCATGAACAAGCACTCGTATTCTCAAATATTAGAATGTCCCACCAATGACTTCAATTCAACAATAGACCTCATCTTCACAAACATGGACGGCTGTAAGGCAGGGGTGTTGGAGACATATTACACAGACCATAGATTGTGCTGGGCTGGCTGGTAATCGGGTAATTTAGGAGATATGTACCAACCATATTTGTATGCTGATTTTATAAAAATATTTCATTTCATAAAATCTGATTCCATATTAGTACATCCTTCATTGCACTACTTACCAGTATGTATGTTGTTTTACAATTATTCTATGTTGTGAAAAAATACTGTTGAACAAAGGTTTTTATTAGCACTGCTAACTTAAGTATCATTCAAGTTTCAATATTGGAAGTTTAAGCCTTTGTTGTAAGCAGTATACTAGCATAACCTAAATGTTTATTAAAGACCTCAAGCCGAATCTTCTTCGGGCGTATAATGCTCCGTTTCGCGGTGCTCTTGTTAAATCGTTGACGCTTGAAGTTTTATATATTTAAAATTTAACATGGCGGAACTATCAACTCTCACAATTTAATAGCATACACTTATTTGAAATGTTCATTAATGAAATGTACGTGACTTAATTATAAATAAATGGGTGTAGGCTTTTTGTACTATCATAACAATTCATTATGACGTCATACTTTCATCATTCGAGCGGGAAATTGGCCGAAACTTCTGTTTTTATGTCGTAAACAAGTGCTTTACACGAGATTGTTTGCTGTTTGCTGTTGCGAAGGTAGGTTCATTTATATACATCTATTGGCATTTTTGAATTGTGCTCATAAACATTTGTTAAATAAATGGCCATGGAAATCTTCATTCGCACCACTTTTTAACTTACCATGGGAGTGCATATACACGAATACTGGGAAAAGCATGAACATTATAATTATTTTATCTGATGTCGTAGAACGATGTTTTTCCAATAACTGTGCATCCCTTCTTTATGATTTCGTGTTATTAAAATGGCTATTTTGAGTAACTTACATTTCAAATGTCGGTATCGAACATTACAAAACATATTTTCCTTTACAGACATAATGGTGAAATACAGAGCTGAAATTCAGAAGGCAAAGGTTGAAAGAAAAGGACAATGCAAAGTATCTATCAAGGGAAAGACAAAGAAGGAAAGCAACATATATCCAAAGCAGTCCACTCAGCCGTTTAGAACGTGCTCAGAGAAACCAAAATAATAGAGACTATTTGAAATCATACAGAGAGAAGAAGAAGGTGCTGAAACAAGCAGAGGTACACAACTATGTTGCTGATCATGACGGTCTAAGTACCAGCGGGTAAGCTAGCTCAGCTTCTATAGTTACACATCAAGCAGGACCAAGTCGAATTGTAGTACAGATGACCTTTCCTGCTCGTGCTCGAAAAAGAAAAAGGTGACCACCTTGGAACAAAAATACGAGAACCTTCAGAAGTACAGAAAAATATTGAGTTTACATTGAAACGGATTGAGTTTCAGGCGGAAAAACAAACAACCAAATTGCCGCTTGCCTCATATGTCGAATTCGACCAAAGAACAAAGTGCTAGCGTCCTTTATTAGCATCGACATGTCTGTGTACCCCTGATCAGAACATGTCTCTCACATTGAAATCGCTTAAAAGTGAGAAGCTAACACCAGTGTGATCCTTGATGCCTTTGCGTGAACATAATTGATATGATATCGAGTAAAACATCGTGTCCCTTAAATACTAAACAAACATTGTAGTCATCACAACTTTGAAAATATGCTCCTCAAAATGCACTTGCGCTGATTTTAAAATAATATCACAGGTGACTTTCTGTCTTATTTCTTAACCTCATGTTGATTCATAAAAACATGGTTGCCAGGGGCGGGGCTTGTCACCACTATATGACTTTATTGAAAGCTTTGAAAATCTCTTCAGAATCTATTGGCCCTATGTCAAAGTATTTTCCAGTAGTGTTCCTTAGGTAACCCTCTATCAAATTTCCTCGGCCCATGTTTATTCATAAAAGAACATGGATTGCCTGGGCAAACTTTGAAAATTTTCTTTTCAGAAACCTTTGACCCGATTTCAATATAATTTTCTTACTGTTCCTTAGATGACCATATATTGAATAATCTTCACCCCAATGTGGTTCATAAAAACATGGCCTCTAGGGGCGGGGCGAGTTTTCACATTATGTCTATCTGGATTTTTTAGAGATATGTTTCTTATGTGACCCTTTTTTGTTGATATTTCTTACTTTTTAAAAACGATCTTTTAATCACAATTATATTGTTTTACATTCAATGAAGATATCAACTTTAAATTTCATGAACTTATTCAAAGTTACAATGTGCCCTTTTGTGACAAGGTGAAAAACTGCAACTCCAAGAGTTATGACCTTTTCGTTTTAGATAAATTCCTATTTTTCATATTTTTACGGGCGAACTTTGAGTGGGCGTTGTCCAGTATGTTGTCTAATCAATAACTTTAGAACCCTTGTCCAATAAGGTGAGCGGAGTAGGGCCATTATGGCCCTCTTGTTTCTTTTGTCCTAGGCTTGTCAACAATATAAAATTTACGTTCGTGTAGCTCTCTTGTGTAAATGTAAAAAGTCAGCATTTAACTTTATCCCTCCAAAAACGGATCTATAGATAATATAGTAAATGAAGTCAGCTCAGAGAGTATCACCAAGATGCTTTGTTTGCCAGTTTTGATACAAGCTGTGAGTAATAATGAAATTTATTAGCTCACCTGAGCATGAAAAGATCAAGGCGAGCTATGAGAATCGGTATTAGTCTGGCGTTAGTTCGTACGTCCGTTAACAATTTATTGAGAGATATCATCTCTAAAAACATCTTGCCAAATTCAATGAAACATTTCCGAAAGCCTCCTAGGTTGACCTACGAAAATACAACATGACACAATTTATCAGCAACAACAACAACGAAATGGCCGACTTCCTATTGTGCTTTTAAAATCATCTTCTCTGAAACAACTGAGCCAAATTAATTGAATCATCAACGATGCATTGCGATTGACCTTCAACAAAAAAGTGGCCAATCTTCTGCTTTACATTTAAAAATCTTTCTAAAATATCCGTTATCTGTAATAACTGTGTACTAAATACTCATAAATAAATAATAAAAAGTAATTTAACCTTTAACTTCCATCTTTTTTGGCAAATATTTCATGGATGTTGATAATTGTATTGCAAAATAAAGAAAAAGGTTTATGCAGAGTGAAAACTCCATATTGTTAAAATCTATACACTAAACGTACGGGGGACTCTTGGTAAATTGTGTTGTTCATTATATAGGCCATAACTGATAAAAAAAATACTACTGAGAATAGCCACAGGTCGACAATGTGTTCATAATAAAGAAAAGAATAATTTCCCGGCAAACTTTCTCATTTCTTAATTTTAACATCAAACAAACTCCATAAAAACATTCTCAAAATAGTCACAGGAGGAATCACCATATTTTAGACGTGCACCAAAAAACACAAACGTTTCAAAATGACTAGTGTTTTTGTCATTTAAGAAACAATCTTAAGCAAGGATTAATAAAATATTTCTCTCGTATTATGTCGAAGTGTTTTACAGTGATTTACAAATTATATGAAACAAACTTAAACTTTGAACTTCAACTGGTAGTTAGATTCAAACACTTATGGCTGGTTGTTGAATACTTGAAACTGCTTGATTAGTCTATATGCTAGTTTTTCTTTAGCCTTCGTTGTATTCAAGTAAATGTTAGCCCCGATGAGGCAACTTATTTTTTTTTATTGTTTTAAGTATTGATGAATACTTGAACATGTGTGAAATAATGTGCGTATAAACTAATGCCCATGCACAGTTAACTCGAGTTCCAGCGAACCCGACCTAAGGATATACTCCAATCAGCCGAAACGTTTGAATATTGGCTGCGCACCTGTTATTTTCATTGTATCATATGTGTATTATAAGCTTCAATAATGTGTTGCTTAAATAGTACGTTATATTTTGTAACATATTATAGTCGAAAAATGTATACGACATTTTATTACTTCGTGAAAATTGCTCTTTAACACAGTAAAAGTTTGCAAAGGATATAAAAGGCCGTGGTAAAAGATTTTATTAAACAACTATTACGAATTTGAGGCGATACGGGGACAATGGCGGTACTAATACCAGACAATTGACAACAATATATGCCAATAACTCGGCCAATATAACAAACGCGGCCAATATGAGTTTCCGCCGTTTTGATTGGCTACAAAACTCATCAAATATAGGATTTGAGAAATAGAGCAATTTTCATTGGCTATCGAAACTCGCCCCGTTTATGAGAAATATGCTGGAAATTATTTTAAAAGGTAGCCATTTTGTTTTTTCGTTTTTTCCGACTGTTTTAAAACGTTGGTGCTTTGTTTAAACCTATTTGGAATTACTAGCCTATTAAATACTTCAACCATATTGTATGGTTCGATAATACAGTTGTTTTTAACCTGTGTGTGGATTTTACGATAATTATATTTTTAAAAACCGCCAATATGGCCGAGGAAAGGTGAAAAGTTTGAACTTTTGGCAAACGATTTACGAAATAAAGCCGGAATGCTATGCTTCCATAGACTGTTTAGTGCTTTATTCATAAGTATGTGAAACGTCACTTAAAGGACGCATGTCAAAATCATGATAAATAGGCTTTAAATATAAACTTAAGGTAAGTTATAAGAATGTTTTTAACCAAAATATAGAACCATACATAATAGTTAATTAATAAATAATTGTTAATAAGTTGATTTCATATTGGCTGAGTTATTTCTGTAGGTAAATTCAGCAAATATCGGACATATAACTGGGCCAATATGAAATCCCCCAATGAATGAACATTATAGAATCAGAAAACTAAATACAAATTAAAAAAATGATGTATTAAATAAATTAGTCAGCTATAATATTAACAGTCGCATTATAAGTAATGTTTAATTTGGACATCTTGTAACATACAGTGAAATATTGGTAGTTTTGTTTAAATGGATACTGAATCTATTTTATTGCTGTTGTCGAGGGAAAAAAGATTCCGCGATATTATCAAACAGCTTAAGGCTAAGAGTTCATGCTGATTAAATTTTTCAAGACTTTTACAAGTGTCTGTCACATAAAACACGGAAACACATTAGGAAGAAACCATGCTATGATAGCTTACATAATAACGTGATAGCACGCACTAGACACCCACGTTTCGTAGACGTTGGCTCCAGAACAAATTTGCCTAAGTAAATTCTTACACATAAACGTCTTACAAAATAAAGAACCCATGCCAGTATGTCATACGCTTCCCGATAATTTATTTATCTATCCGCATGTGTGAAGGCCAAAAAGGATTTATCGACCTTTTATCTTAATGTAAGTCAGAATTAAAAATCAACAAAAATGAAGTAAATTATTTGACAGTTTTTGAATATATAGTATTGTTACTGAGGAGTCTTGTTCACATCCAGAACATTGCTATTATCGAAATGCACAAAAACTAATGGACAAACACTGAAACCAGTGACTTATATAAAACCTGTTTAAAACGGACAAATAATCCAGATGCGCTCGGGGTAACAAAATCAATCCACAAAACTATCATAAACTATGTTTTTCAATAAAGTTACTGCCCTTTGTACTGTTAGTAAAATCACGAATGAAGCCGATTCCTGAGAACATAAATTCCTGTACATACGAAGGATCACATTTAGCATCTTTTGACTGTACAAATATGCAATGGTTAAACTTTTAGAGTCTACAGAAACAATTTCTACATAAATAATTAAGCAAACGCCCAAAAAGAACACAACCAAATACACAAAGTATACCGTTGCTTATCAACTAGTTTATATATGTTTCTCAAATAATTATCCAGGTTGTGTTAGAGGCAGAATCTGCTATAAATGATTTATGAACACGCACTCTATTCTATTGGGCCAATAATTCGTTTTCGGAAAATTAGATAAAAGAAATTTATGGCCTTTATTTATTTGCGTAGAAGTAAGGATCAATGTACAAATTGGGTTTGTTATTAAATAATCCTGCTCTATTTGTCCTTGGTTGACAATAAAACGTACCGAAAGATACCTACAGCAGTAATAAATCCTAATATTCTTGACATCTTGATGGACAAGTTAATTGAATCGTCTTGTATGTATGATAAAACCGTTTGCAATATTCATGAAACAACGTTATATGTGTTCTTTCACAACTTTGTTGCTGTCCACAATTTTGAAATATTACTTACTTTAAAGCAAACTAACACTTAACGACTGTAACAATAACGGGCAGAATCTGCTATAGAAGGAATTCGTTGTAATGACAGTTTAGGCTTTGTATGGTATTTGTGTGTGGGGTTTATTTTGCCGTGTTAAAATCTGATGCAAACACAACTTAGATAGTACTACATCTTTTTAAACGCAATTATCACCCACGCAAGAGGGAAAAATATCAAGTGGTCAATGTCAACTGCTATCTGATTCAAATCATATCCATAAGCCAGATAGTGTCAACTGTGTCCTTTAATTCAAATGCACATACGGACGATTAACCATATCAGCAATGTAGATGGAAAACAATGAATCACACTTTGTTTCATTGCAAAGTCGATGCGTTTCGTCATGCCTTTGAGATTTTTTCCTGTTACGGAGACAGCCTTCATTAGTCTGACAGTGATTGAAAGTCGCTAACGAGAGCAATAGCAGGCTCGAATTTCTGAAAATATAGATGAGGGAAACTTAATTTAAGTGTCTAAATACAGCATCATAATTATGGTTTCAAGTTATTGACATTTTAAATGCAAAATCTAAATAGCATGTTATCACAGACGTGATCGACGGGTGCCGTTTACTAAATAATTTGTCTTCCAGTTTTACCAACGTTTACAGAAATGAAATTGTACTATTTAATAAGTGTATATACAAAACATGTAGAAAGATAATCGATAATGTCAAGACCTAAGTGTGCGTGTTTAATCTTCGACGTATGCAAAAAAACGTAAAGAGTGCAAAGTGCGGTGTTGAAAGCACGTTTAAAAGAGGGGTCGTATTATCTTCTGAACATTTATATTTCTTTAAAAATGTACTATTTAGCCATTCTAGCATCGGCTTATTGCATGGGTCAGTCATGTACAGGCGATTCTTTATTATGTCATAGTTAAATTTCTTCAATGACCACTGTCAGAAATGTATTAATTTGTTTCACATCGACTTTCATATCCACGTTGTATTAACATCAAGTTATAATGTCAATATTTTCACTTTTCAAATCAAAGGCCGGCCTTATAATGATATAATACCTAGAGTATATTATTTGCATTTTTTACCTGTTTTGCCATATACTATTTGCACACCAAACATAGTGTGCTCTGGATGTCGTTTCATTACGAATCCAAGTCAGATTTTCAACTATAGTAATGAAATCTGCATTTTTGATAAGCACAATACACATCAGTTACAAGGATAAACAACACTTGATACTTCTATCGCAATATCAAGCTTAAGTACAAATAAGTCAGATGCCATGAACAGGTTTTTCCAATGTAGAAATTATACATAAACAAACGCCCTTTCGCGAGTATCTTTAGCTTGTCTCTGTTAAATGTTAACTTGGTTCATAAATGCATATGGAGTCACTCAGATTTCATTAGTAATCATCTTAATTCAATCAGATTAGTTTCAATTTGAAAATTCATATTCCAATATTTCCGTATCCGCTTATCGTTTAAGAAGTGCCTGGATCTTAGAATGAATTACATTTGTTTTATGCTTTTGCTTTCTTTTAAGCACGATTCTTTTTTGTGTAGTTTTTAAAAAAAAAAGTGAGACAGACCTTCTTTTTTTTGTGTTAAATGTGTTTTTAGTATACTAAGTTACATCTTAAATACTTGTGTAAGGGGAAGGGCTCTCAAGTGGATGGGCTAATTATTAACTTGCATGGTCTGGAAAGGAGAACATGATTAAATGTTTCTTATGTTTTGTTATAACCAAATTTTGATTTGTCTTTGAAAGTAAATTTGCCAAAAAGTAATGACCATGAACATGACTTTGATAATTATATATATATCATTATGGCCTCCCCGGACAAATATTGTTCCATTTTTAATTCTATCTATAGGTATTACAAAAATAATGGATGGCTTCCCGAGAACATGTTTACTGCGCACGGGGCACAGTATTTCGCCCCAAAATGTAGATGTCTTTGTTTCCCCAACAGGACCCTTTTTTAGTCAACGTCACATATGGATTTTGAAATAGTGAGTCGAACAAATACTCCTAATGAGGATATATTTCAATATTGGGGTTTGAAGGTTATAAACGAATATACAGTGGTTTTAATAAAAAAAGGATTTTTTACATGACATTTACCTAGTAAAAATACCAAATGTATAAAATCCTTAAATGCCGATGAATAATTTAAAGAATAAGTAAACAACGCATGCTATATAGTGCAGTAGGCAAGAGGGGTCCCGTGCCCCCGAATAACACCTTTTTGTTTTTTGCATGAAGTTACGTAATGATGTCTGAAGTTTCAGTTTTTCGATGTTCCCAGAATTTTTTTTTTTCCAAAGATGCTTAAAATTCAAGATGGCCGCCAAGATGGCCGCCATAAAATGAAAATATTTTTTTTTTCATAAGCTGCCTCTCAGTTACTCCAGGTAAAATTGATACATTCACTTACATGTTTATCTGATAGCGGAATGTATAGGTTTCAATTTTATTATTGTCAAAATTGACTTATTCTGTCCATAATGTAAAAAATATACGCTAATAATGTGAAAATATACTGATTTTTGCCCCTTTATTCCATTATACCTAGCATCATTATTTATAATTTTTAATTCTTTGTGAAATTATTATTAAATTTAGTTTAACTCCACGCTTTTAAGTACTCCTTCTACAATTAAGTCAAATTTATACATATTTATGACCAACTTTTAACAGAAAAACGGAATCAAAATGGGTGGGGTAAATCGACCCCAGATCAGAATTTTTCATTTAAATGGATTTATTTCTGATATTGCGTTTATTTAACATAAATGATCATCAGTTTGATAAGTATAATAACTCTGAATCATTTTTTTCCTCACAGTATCTGTTATGAATATCAAAACATATGAACAATATAGTCAAAACTGACAAAAAGGCCTTTATTAAATGATAAAGGTTGAATTTTTACAAGTTTTACTTTAATAAAACCACTTGAAGTTGACTGTATCAACCATTTTCTGTACCTTAAACATATATTAGTTTATGTTTTATTGTTAACAAAACAGAATATTACATGCAAACAATAATTATAAAATATAGTGATGTGTAGCCTTTTGTTATTTACTTTCAATGAACACACAGTTGTTTGCCCTGTTTATAATTTTGTCATTATTATAGTGTCATCTCTACTTTTTTGAATGTAAATATGGTAAGTTTTATGCATGCAAATCGACAGTTTGCATACATTTGAAGTGTATTTAGCAGTTATTTCAGTTTTATTTTTCAATAAATTTATTAATAACAAAATAATGTTATCAAAAGTTATTAAATTTTACCTGTTAAATGCAAACATATTAATGGAAACAAATAATTTTGTATCAGATTCAGTTAAAATTAATTATCATGAAATAAAACTTATAGATCTATTTGATAAATGTATGGTTATTTTATGATAAATGTATGGTTATTTTATTTTTACAGAAGTATTAATTTCCAGTTATGGCAGCATCAAAAAAGAGAGGAAAATACCAAATGTAACCTCTATACATGAGCATTGCATTTTGCATAATGATACAATTGATCATGGATCATTTACTCCTTTTTCAAGCATTAAAACTTCATCATCAGATGAAAAACTGTATTTTTTGCATTCTATGAGAGATAAACGGTTGTCTGAACCATTGGATTCCCCATGTGTATGGAA